>NC_138773.1:217976555-218284055 GCF_965119305.1 Pelophylax lessonae
TGAATATGAATAGAATTAACCACTTGCTGATCTCTGACCAACATTTGTTATTTCCAAGTAAATATCAGTATTTTTTTGCTTGAAAAATACCTAGAACTCCCAAACATTATATATTTTTTTTAACAGAGACCCTAGAGAATAAAATAGCAATCATTGCAATATTTTATGTCACACTGTATTTACACAGTGGTCTTTCAAACACAACTTTTTGGTAAAAAATACAATTTAATAAATAAAAAAAATAAAAAAAAAACACAATAGTTACCCCAATTATTTTGTATAACGTGAAATAGGTTACACCGAGTAAACAGATACCCAACATGTCATGCTTTAAAATTGTGCCCGCTCATGGAATGGCGACAAACTACAGTACTTAAAAATCTCCATAAGCAAAGCTTTAAAAATGTTTACAGGTTACCTGTTTAGAGTTACAGAGGAGGTATTGGACTATAATTATTGCACTTGCTCTAATGATCATGGCAATACCTTACATGTGTGGTTTGAACATCATTTACATATGCGAGCGTGACTTGCGTATGTATTCACTTCTGTGCACAAACACGGAGGGATAGGGCGCTTTACATTTTTTTTCCTACTTATTTTACTTTTTATTTTTACACTGTTCCTTTATTTATTTATTTGATCACTTTTATTTCTATTGCAAGGAATGTAAACACCCCTTGTAATATAAATAAGCATTGCCCCAGATCTCTCATTAACCTTTAAAAGCAAAAGAAAAAAAACATTTTTACATTTTGACATTAAAATGTTACCTGCATTTACTATATCTGGTCTCCAACAGTACACAGAACATGGAAATGCAGAAGATTCAGTAAATATAAACTGCTAAATGCCTTTTCTCGTCAGCAGTATATAGCAGTCTTGTGACTTGTATCGGTGTTAGCTTAAAGTTTGTAGGAGGAGTTTTCATTCTGGACAGTGCTGATTGGCCCTGCCATTGGGCATGCACTCTCCCAAGAAAAATAAAAAAAAACTCTCTAGCAATACACACCAAACTGAGCATGTGCAGCCTGACTCCTAATGCTCCGTTCTATCACGAGATTGGCTGAAGTCAGTTAAAGAAGAGGAGGATCAGAGAAGACAGGATCACACAGCATTTATACACAAAGCAGAAGATAAACCCCTTAAAGTCTACAGTGAGTATAACAAGCATGATTTACTGCATATACACACTGATTTTACAGTTGTGGGTTTAGTAACAATTTAAGAAAAAAAATAGTTTATGCCTGAGAACCAGAAGTGAAGTCAGAGGTCGCTCTGGTCCTCCAAGGGCATAAAATTTGAGTGGGGGCCATCTCACCCTCACCTGACTCCCTCCCCAGTGATCGGCCTCATTGGATCGGTTTCGGGCTTGCCGACGACCCTGGTAAGCTCGGAAACAACTGGGAAGCGGGGAAGGGGGCACCTCTCCTGCAACCTATAAAAGTGATCTTGTGACGAATCTGCCGCTGCCACTTTTACATTCCCTATTAGGCGGTCGGCAATTGGTCCCAGGTATAGACTGCATTAGAGTAAAGATGTTTTTGTAACATTATCAAAGAGATGCTGTCACTAACTAAAACTATGAACTTAAGTGCTTTTTAAAGCACCAGGGATGGTCCTACCCTGTGTGCAGGTGGCTGCTTTGACCCAAAGGTGTGTGCAGGCCTTTCTCTGCAGCCTCAGCTGCATGGGGCAGTGAATGAATGGGAAGTGCTCTGTGCTGAGCCGCTTCCTGTTCATTCACGAACTGAAGCATAATAAACACAGCTTACTATGCTTCAGTTATGAATGAACACAGTGAGTGAGCGTTTTCACTGTGTTTATTTAGAAAAGGAAGGCCCCAGTAAATGACATATTTACTAGCCCCTTCCCTCACTTTCCATCCTAAAACATCCCCCACAGCAGCCGAGGGAAAGGGGGAGAAGGGAAGCCAGCAGAACTGTGGGTGGGGGCCAACATGGGGAAAGCTCAGGCAGTAGGGGGAATCAGCACCGCAAGTGGTGATTAAGGTGTGCCAAAGCAGCTGGCACACCCCCTGCCCACTCCTATGCTCTGACCCCAGATACCACGGCAGCTGTGATATTCCAATGCTGCAGGAGGTAATATGAGTGGCTGCACCTGTTATTGGCACTTGTTAAGTGTCCACTATGCTTACCCTTTCTGCCCCAATGCTCTGTTCATAGAAGTCATTCTATTGGTTTCCATAATGAAACATAATGAAAAGCGCTCTATGAATGTAGGAGGTAGACTTTTTATTTAGCCACTTGTTCACTGTGGGAACCAATAGTACAGCTTTTATGAATGGAACAATGGAGTGGAAAGTGCAGGCGTAGTTGGCACTTAAGGAGTTCCTGCTGCAGATGCAGCCACTCATGATCAACTCCACAGTACTAGAAGATCACCACTAGGAGGATACCTGGGGGTAGAGGACTCTAAATTTCAACCTAACACAGCAGCCACTAACATACAGGACACTTTTCATTTATGGTAGCTGCTATCCCTGATGCTATGTTTTTTTAAAAATTTTCACTAAGCTTCGGTTTTAAAAAAATTGGCAGGTAAAGGCAGAGAAAAATCAAATATCTTAAATACTTACTAGCAGCATTTTTGTTCCATAAACACATTTGTATTCATTTGCAATGTGCCTTTGAACTTGCTGGAAAATGGTACTTATTCAGTAAGAGTTAATTCCGTAGAACAGCCCTTCTGAATGTCACAGCCCTCTCCTCTTCTGGGAATTTATAATTACTCTCTGTACTGGACTAGCCCCTTAACCAGAGGTGTAACTATAACCTTTGGGGTCCCTGGTGCAAGAAACCATGAAGGGCCCCCCTGACCCCATCCTGGGGCCCTGGCCACTGGTCCTGGGGCCCCTCCTCCTTGCACATCTCTACACCGCCTGGAATGTCTTTGTAACCATCAGTATGACTCAATACCCCTTGCACATCTCTGTACCTCCCAAATAACCCCAGTACCCCTAGCACACTTCCATACCCCCCAGCTTACTTATGTACCCCTTAGCATCATTGCTGCACCTCCTACACACAGCTATGTCCCTCCTAGCATCCTCCGTAACCCCTCCAGCACACATTTGCCCCCCCCCCACACACTTCTGCACCTTCTAGAATCCTCTTTATCCCCAGTATGCCTCCATAAACTCAGCAAGCTTTGTAAACCCCAGCACATCTCCACAACCCTCCCCCTCCCAAACACACACATACACATACCTCTGCACCTCCCAGCATCCTCTGTATCACTCCAGCCCACCATTGTACACTGCAGCAAGCGAACTTGGCAACCCACACACCCCAAAGGCCCCTTTCACATGGGGCAGACCCGTTAGTGGGATCTGGTTGCTCAGTGGGGGATCTCTCTTGCAGATCCCCGTTGAGAAAATGGATGATAGGTCCGTGTCCACTCCCCTGATGCAGAATGGACATGGGCACAGCCAGAGCCCACTTTTCTTTATTGGGCGGTCGGATAAAAACGGACTGCCTGTCCATTTCCATCCCACTATTATCTGATCCAATCTGCCGGATGGATGGGGAATGGATCCCCATCCCTCTTTTTTTTAACAGACAGGATTGGATCGGATGGTGTCAGCGGACACATGTCCGTTTATACCCGCTGCTGCTCCATAGAGAGCAAAGGATGGACCAATCGGGTCTGCCTGAAAAACGGACAGTCAGTGTGAAAGGGGTCTAACACATCTCTGCTCTGTACCCACTGGATGTGCACCCCCAACCCCCATCACATCTCCATACCCCCCCACCCCAAACACACACACACACATTTTCCCAACACACACAACAGTGTACAGTACAGTCAGATGGCCACTCACCTACACATTGACCAGCTGTCTGTGGTCCCCGCAGCATCTCTCCTTGCACCTCAGTTCACTTCAGCTGCAGTTCACTATGCAGTAGGGGGGGTGGGAGGAGGCGATCAGCAGCTCTGTGGTGCCCACGGATTCCCCCTCTAGCTAGCAGTTCCCTTCCCTATATACAGTGGAGAGGGGGGCAGGCACCAGATTCAGTACACAAGTGAGTCGCTCTGCTTGTACACTGAAGAGTAAACCCGATACCTGCTCGGGTCAGTGGAACCTCACTTCTCCACTGTATAGAGGGAAGTGAACTGCTAACCAGAGGGAGATCCCATGGGCACCACAGAGCTGCTGATTGCCCCCTCCCGCCCCCCTGCACAGCATAGTGAACTGCCAGCCGGAGGTACAGGGGGAGATGTTGGGTCTTGGGCCCATCAACCCCCCCCCCCCCCCCCAGGAATGCCAGGGCCAGTCGCAAGTGCAACTGCTGAGACCCTAGTACCTCCGCCACTGACTTCACCCCTCCCCTCAAATGCCTACATATGCTTTTATGGGAGTGAAGGTAATACTATAGAATGTCACTTAAGTGACTGCTCCGAGGCTGCTGGGGTCTCTAACATCACATCCAAGATGGTGACACCCAGCAGCAGTCTTGGACCTTTTATATGTCTGTACCATACCTAAAATATGTTAAATGCACATATCATTTTTGTGAGGATTGTTCCTGAAATGAATTGTCTGGCTACAGGGTCTCTTTGAAGCAAAATATATAGACACTAGACTTTTGTTTTTTATAGTTTTGAAATACATAAATCCAATGTTCTGTATTCAACTTCAGCAGTGTAACCACATCATTTTGAAGGATTGTGAGGTTGAGCCTTCATTGGATTCAGCTAGAGCCTTATCAGAAGAGAAGTGATCTCAGGGATCTGGATGTGACAATATAATGAATGCCAAACACTGACAGAGTAAAGCCATATAAAATCGTATTTCCAGGGAAAAATGACCAGCATGATTATTCTTTATTATATCACAACGCTGAGTGTGGGTATTCAGCTTTATTAGTTTGTTTTCCCTTCTTAAACTAAGTTTAGACCTTTATTCTAGTAAACAATTCCAAAACCTTTATTAGGCAATGGTCCATTTTTAAAATAAGTACATAAACTTTAAAAATATTATAACTGATTGGGATACATGCTATACCCTTTGGCTTCATGCTTATGACAAGTATAAAAAGGACTCACTAGCCAGATATATGTGAAAATGTCTCAACAAACCACATGCAGCAATAGAAGATAAAAGTACATAGTATTTCCCCTACATAATGGGTATTTCACTGCATATCTCCAGATTGTTTTTTTCTGGGCCATTTGGTGCCTAAAACAAGTGCAAATTAAAGCTATTGTAAAGGCAAAAGGTTTTTTTTTTTTTTTATCTTAATGCATTCTATGCATTAGGAGAAAAAATCCTTCCGTGTGCAGCAGCTCCCTTCAGCCCCCCCCCCCCAATACTTACCTGAGCTTATCTCTATCCTGTAATGTTGCAGGAGAGACTCGGCTGACTCTCCCTCCTCATCAGCTAAGACAGCAGCGGAGCTCCATTGGCTCCCACTGCTGTCACTCAAAGTCAGTAAGCCAATAAGGAGAGAGCGGGGAGGGGCCTAGCCATGTCTCTGTGTCTGAATGCACACAGGGAGCTGCCGCTCGGCTCAGGTGCCCCCATAGCAAGCTTCTTTCTGTGGGGGCACTCAACAGGAGGGAGGGGCGAGGAGGGTCGGTATGGTACCTGAGATAAGGAGGATTATGGCTGCTCTTTGCAAAACTATTACACAGAGCAGGTAAGTATAACATGTTTTTTATTTTTAAGCAAAAAAACAAACAAACAAGATGTTAATATCACTTTGAATTGATTCTAAATGTGTTTTTTTTTAATAACAAACATTTAATACTGACCTGCTCTGTGCAATGGTTTTGCACAGAGCAGGGCCAATCCCGAGTCACACTTTGTGTATCTATTAACACACGCAGCGCTACTCTGCCCTGCCTGATGTTCTCTGCCACTGACTGTGATTGGCAGCAGCGGCAGCCAATGGCTCCTGCTACTGCTTCCAGGTCCAGTGAGGAGAGACAGAGCAGAGATCGATATTGGGATAAGAGAAGTATTTTGGGGGGGGGGGGTGGGGCTGGGGGAAGCTGCCCACAGAATGTTCTTTACCTTAATGCAGAGAATGTATCAAGGTAAGGAACCTTCTACCTTTGGAACTACATTAAGTGTTTGCCCACATATCCCTGATTACTAACATGACAGTTAATCTTATACATACATGAGTCTTGAAACATTACCCCTACAATTGACCATTAACACCTAATTCGTCTCCAAGCTACTAAATTACCACTTAAAACTAAACCTAACTGTAAAACATAAAGTGACTGTAAACCCTTACCTCATAAAACAACCCATTCATTTTAAAATAAAAATATAAGACAAAATAGTTTGTACAGATTTAAAAAAAACATTATTAATACCTTTTTTCCCTTATTTATAAGTGATCACATTCCCTCTGTTCTCAGCTGCATAAGAGCTGGAGAGGGGGAGAAACAGCATTACATGGAACTTCCCAGTGAATGGCTGTGCAGGGGAGGCGTGTCAGGACAAGTCTGATCACTGGAAGAGGGCAGGCTCAGTTCCCAGTATAGCTAGAGAACTCACAGCGGCGTGCTCTACTACATAGTGTGGTCAGTTTTTAATAGGAAAGCAGAGGGTACAAGTACATAGTACAGCAGGCACATATCAGAAATATGAAATGCTGAGTTTACATACTCTTTAACCCACAAGTAAACCTCTTGGTACCCTTATGGCTAACACACTATAAAACTGCGCCCTAAAAGAACCCGTACATATCTTTAGATGTCCTGTACACATCTTTACCTTTATTGTTTGCCCTGGGTACTAGAGCTGCATGATTAATCGTTAAAAAAATTGAGATCTCGATTCACCCCCCCCCCCTCACGATCTTAAAACAGCATGTTTTTAGTGCCGGTTCACATATATGTGATGCAGGAACCCTGCAAGTCCACTGCGGGTTCCCGCATCGCATTGAAATCACAGGCAGTTCACACTGTCATATGCGAATCACTGGGGTGTTAATACAAAGTTAACGACACCCCCAGATCACTTCACATATCGCAGTGCAAACTGTCAGGTCGGACATGAATCAGATCGCATGGGTTTGAACCACCATGCGATCCGATTCTGCTGCGGACCCAAAAAAAGGGTCCTGTGCGAGTTGTGTCCGAATCCGATGCAAATTCAATCATACAATCTGTATGGCTGAGTTTGCATTGCACAGACATCGTATGTGATTTTCAGAGCAGTGCGCTCCGAATCACATGCGATGTCTGTCATCGTACTGATGTGACCTGGGGCTTACAGAACTGTTTTCTACTCACTCACAGCTGTCAAAAAAAAAAAAAAGAGCCGCTGGCAAATGTTTATCAACAATGTTTATCAACATTGTTAAGGTTGCTAGATAACTATTAACACAATGTTTTACAATGTATCATTTTGTTCTTTTAGAACAAAGGAATTATTTCAGAAGACTTAAAGGTGGGAAGACAATGTAATAGAGCAGCACGAAATGCCAGCAGAATGCTTGGATGTATAGGGAGAGGTATAAGCAGTAGAAAGAGAGAAGTGCTTATGCCGCTGTACAGAACACTGGTGAGACCTCACTTGGAGTATTGTGCGCAGTACTGGAGGCCATATCTGCAGAAGGATATAGATACTCTAGAGAGAGTTCAGAGAAGAGCTACTAAACTAGTACATGGATTGCAGGAAAAAACTTACCAGGAAAGGTTAAAGGACCTTAACATGTATAGCTTGGAAGAAAGAAGAGACAGAGGGGATATGATAGAAACTTTTAAATACATAAAGGGAATCAACTCGGTAAAGGAGGAGAGCATATTTAAAAGAAGAAAAACTACCACAAGAGGACACAGTTTTAAATTAGAGGGGCAAAGGTTTAAAAGTAATATGAGGAAGTATTACTTTACTGAGAGAGTAGTGGATGCATGGAATAACCTTCCTGCAGAAGTGGTAGCTGCAAATACAGTGAAGGAGTTTAAGCATGCATGGGATAGGCATAAGGCTATCCTTCATATAAGATAGGGCCAGGGACTATTCATAGGATTCAAATATATTGGGCAGACTAGATGGGCCAAATGGTTCTTATCTGCCGACACAATCTATGTTTCTATGTTTCTAGGAATGAACTTCCATCTGTAAGTGAGGGCAGTTTAACCTCTTAAAGACTAAAGCCCCGTACAAACGATCAGATTATCGAACAATCTGTCGTCCATTTTTTGTGGCATGCTAGTCTGATGTGGAAAGTGAAGAGGTTATTTTCATACGAATTTTCCCATACAACAGAATTCTACTTCAGAAGTGATGTCATGTGTTGGATTGCTTTCTATGTGTTCTTTCATCTCTGAGCATGCCTAGTCTTGCTCTTAAGATTTTTTTCCGTCGTAAACTGTACTAATGAGAGGAAAATTGGACGTTGTGTTGACGGACGATAAAAATTTTATAGCCTGCACATCAGGATTTTGACGGCCGAAAAGTCAGTGTCGGCTGTCGAAAGCACCATACTAACAATCCGAAAATCTGCAGATCGGTCGTCGGACGAAATTTTCCTTCAGATTTTCTTATCGTGTGTATGGGCCTTTAGTGCCGGTTCACATTCTTGCGGCTGCGGCGATCGCATGTAATATCGGAGCGCACTACTCCTTCATTACATGCGATCAGCTGTGCGGTGCGAATTCAGCCATACACTTTGTTTGGCTAAATTCGCACTGCACCCGCACCAAAGTCACACAGGACCCTTTTTTCAGCCGCATCAGGATCGGATCGCACAGTGGTTCACACTTGTGCGATCCGATCCTGTGCGAACTGTAAAGATCGCACTGCGATATGCGATGAAACTGGGGGTGTCGTTAACATTTCATTGACACCCCCAGCTTATCGCATATGGCAGTGTGAACTGCCAGGGGTGCGTTTGCGATGCGGGAACAGGCTGCAAATTCGCAGCCTTCCCGCATCGCATAAGTGTGAATCGGCACTTAGTCTTTTTCTGACACTTGTTGTTTACAAGTTAAAATCTTGTTGTTTACAAGTAGAAATCACTAAAAGTATTTTTTTTGCTAGAAAATTACTTAGAACCCCCAACAGTATATATATATATATATATATATATATATATATATATATAGATATATATATATATAGCAGAGACCCTAGAGAATAAAATGGCAATAGTTGAAATCTTTTATATCACACTGTATTTGCGCAGAAGTCTTTAAAACAAAGTTTTTTGATATAAAAAATACACTTTATTGAAGTAAAAAAATAACTAAACAGTAAAGTTAGCCCAATTTTTTTGTATAATATAAAAGATGATGTTACACTGAGAATCGTGAGGGAATTGTGAACTTCATTCTAAGCAAAAAAATGTGATTCTCATTTTATCCAGAATCGTGCAGCTCTTCTGGGTACTAGGTATGTAAATTTGAACACTTACTGATAGTGTTGAGAATTCACATACCGCTGGCATATTTCTATTAAAAGCATTACTTTGATAGCTTTACTTTACTTGTCATGTCTTGGTAGAAATCACTAATTGCCTGCACTGTATTTATGTAGCCTGTTCATTCAATATATTGGGGTACTAAAAATGTTACTTTAAACGATTCCTTAGACACTTAGGGCTTTACCCTAAAACCGATCACTTAACCCCCAAACTCTAACCAGTAACCGTAACCTAGCCCCTAGCATTAAATGAACTATACTTTTACACTCTGTGACACAGAGAGATCTTTGTGTATGCTGCGTCTGTACGAGTTAAATGGATATTCAGTTTCAATTTTTTTTTTTTTATTGAAGTTTAAAGTAAGAAAGAGGTACAAATGAGCAGCAGGACCAACAATCATATTTAAAGAGAGTCAACCACAGGAGAACGGTATAGTACAGCAGATAAACTGTCTACAACAATGAACAATAAACATTGGAAATCAACATTTCATGTAATGTATTAGAAAGGGGTAAAGGAAAGAGGAATGGGAAAAGAAGACAAAAAAAAAATAAGAGAACAGGCCAAAGAAAAAAGGAAAATGGAACTCGGCACCAAATTTCCTATCATAGTCCCAAAGTCAGATAGGGGATTGCAGAGATCTAATCCCGGGGTTTCATTTTTTTCAAATCTGGTCTGTTTATCACAAAGAATACCAGCCAGCTTTTCATGGAGCATTACCCAAGAAAGTTTGTTCTTAGTTGTGGTTTTGTTCAGCACTGGAGTTTTCCAAACGTTTGCAATAGACATCTCCGCCACTGGCAGAATGCAAAAAATAAGGGATTGGGCCTGCCTAGGAATATAATCCACCAAATCATTAAAAGTTTTAGCCTTTTTAACAAGATTAACAGAGGTCACAGAATGAATCAGGGTAAACAATGTCCACAAACATTGGATTTTTGGACAGGTCAAAAATCTGCCATCCGCAACCTCTGAAACATAGAGGAGAGACATTAGGAAAGATATTGGCAAGTCTCGATGGTACCATATACCAGTGTAACAAAAATGTGTAATTTACCTCTACAGGTGTGGTATTGAGGATCCCCTTTCAAAAATAATTTTCTAGCAAACAAAATGCTGATTTTTACATGTATATGGGAAATATCAGAATTGTTCTGGGAGTCAAGTAGCTAAGGGAACTGAAAATGTGGAGTATTTGGTGGAAGCAAAATATTTTCGATGTGGGCATTCCAAGAGTTTGGAGGAAATACTCTATGTGTCTGATCCCTCAATAATGTTGAATGGATACTCTTTAATAACTAAGTACAGTAGGGGTGTCTCCCATGGAACTTTATTGCAAACAAAATATATATTTTTTACACAAGATGAAAAAAATTACATCGCTACACCAAAAATGCCTGGTCTATATACTGTACAGAATAATCTAATGGACACCTATCTGGGGGTGACCAAAAAGTTAATTCCACATATGGAAATGTAGATCAAGCACTGCTTCTTCCCAATGCGTTTTCGAAGATAATCTTCCTCAGGGGATAACAGGTGGATCAGACCTATGCAATATATATAAGGAAAGTGAAGAGTATACAAATCTGATACAATTGCAAAGTTTTTACAATGTAAATCAGTCTTATGGTAACTTACATAGGTGAATTGACTGGGTAATACAAGCACATGAGTGCTGTGGCATATCCTGTGTGCTTTTATTATCTGGTCAATTCAACTATGTAAGTTACCATAAGACTGACTGACATTGTATAAACTTTGCAATTGTATTAGATTTGCATACTCTTCACTGTATTATATATATATATATATATATATATATATATATATATATATATATTGCATAGGCATGATCCATCTGTTATCCCCTAAGGAAGATTGTCTTTAATTGAAACGCGTTGGGGAGAAGAGGTGGTTGATCTACTTTTCTATATGTGCAATGCACTTCCCCCCCAGATAGGTGTCCATCAGATTATTACTTTAACTATATTGTTTCAAAAAATTCTGCTTTGGCTGCCATAAAGTCCCATGGGGTACACCCCTGCTTACTTCCCTGGATACCCCTGGATTAAGAGGTGCCACACTGCATATAGGAACCCAGACACCAAAGTTAGAGGGTCCATGAATACCATGTCCAGCTAAAAAAACATTTCCTGGCTTGTTACCCCTGTAGGGGTGATTATTTCCGGTAAGTGCGCTCCTGGGAGTGAGGGGAGCACCCTGTCCCGTCGCACCAACTTCACTTGGAATTCACTGAAGCAGTCCATAGCACTTTTTGTCACCAGATGTATACCTTTTTGGAGTGAATTAAGCTTCAATATTGGGAATCATCGTTTCATTTGATTTTTTTGGACAATTGGACTGTTTCTCTTGTGCAATTGTTGCAATCACATTTTTTCTTTGCACCAGCCACTTTGTATATTTATCTGGAGCCTTATGTGATTTTTACAAATTGGACTGTTCCTTCTGGGTGAACATGTATCACAGCACTAGTCACTTTATTTAATTAGTAATATACACCACCACTTATTTCTTTTGCACTCAGTATCGAAACTATGGCTGTGTGACCCATTCACATTACCTCATTGTGGTTATATTTATTTACTGTTTTTAGAGTATATATGCACCACATGGTCCATTAGCACTCCAGCATTTTAGTTTGCTTTGGTTAATTTCTTTTGATTCACACGGAATCACATTCCGGTCACTCTATTAATATTTTTGGGGTATATGTGATACCTGCACTACTACCTCAATTTTTTATTTGCACCATATGTCACTTTTTGCACTTTCTATTTAATTAAGGTTTTTATGAATTTGTGCATTTTGAGTATATTATTCTTGGATCCACTTCTTTCAATTGCATGACTGTATATATAACATTTATTACACCCAATTTTTATTACGTCTGCAATTGTGAAACACCTACAGTGGGTAGGGAAAGTATTCAGACCCCCTTAAATGTTTCACTCTTTGTTATATTGCAGCCATTTGCTAAAATAATTTAGGTTCATTCTTCTTCCTCATGAATGTACACATAGCACCCCATACTGACAGAAAAACACAGAATTGTTGACATTGTTGCAGATTTATTAAAAAAGAAAAACTGAAATATCACATGGTCCTAAGTATTCAGACCCTTTGCTGTGACACTCATATATTTAACTCAGGTGCTTTCCATTTCTTCTGATCATCCTTGAGATGGTTCTACACCTTCATTTGAGTCCAGCTGTGTTTGATTATACTGATTGGACTTGATTAGGAAAGCCACACACCTGTCTATATAAGACCTTCCAGATCACAATGCATGTCAGAGCAAATGAGAATCATGAGGTCAAAGGAACTGCCTGAAGAGCTCAAAGACAGAATTGTGGCAAGGCACAGATCTGGCCAAGGTTACAAAAAGATTTCTGCTGCACTTAAGGTTCCTAAGAGCACAGTGGCCTCCATAATCCTCAAATGGAAGACATTTGGGACGACCAGAACCCTTCCTAGAGCTGGCCGTCCGGCCAAACTGAGCTATCGGGGGAGAAGAGCCTTGGTGAGAGAGGTAAAGAAGAACCCAAAGATCACTGTGAGCTCCAGAGATGCAGTCAGGAGATGGGAGAAAGTTGTAGAAAGTCAACCATCACTGCAGCCCTCCACCAGTCGGGGCTTTATGGCAGAGTGGCCCGACGGAAGCCTCTCCTCAGTGTAAGACATATGAAAGCCCGCATGGAGTTTGCTAAAAAAACACCTGAAGGACTCCAAGATGGTGAGAAATAAGATTCTCTGGTCTGATGAGACCAAAATAGAACTTTTTGGCCTTAATTCTAAGCGGTATGTGTGGAGAAAACCAGGCACTGCTCATCACCTGTCCAATACAGTCCCAACAGTGAATCATGGTGGTGGCAGCATCATGCTGTGGGGGTGTTTTTCAGCTGCAGGGACAGGACGACTGGTTGCAATCGAGGGAAAGATGAATGCGGCCAAGTACAGGGATATCCTGGACAAAAACCTTCTCCAGAGTGCTCTGGACCTCAGACTGGGCCAAAGGTTTACCTTCCAACAAGACAATGACCCTAAGCACACAGCTAAAATAACGAAGGAGTGGCTTCACAACAACTCCGTGACTGTTCTTGAATGGCCCAGCCAGAGCCCTGACTTAAACCCAATTGAGCATCTCTGGAGAGACCTAAAAATGGCTGTCCACCAACGTTTACCATCCAACCTGACAGAACTGGAGAGGATCTGCAAGGAGGAATGGCAGAGGATCCCCAAATCCAGGTGTGAAAGACTTGTTGCATCTTTCCCAAAAAGACTCCTGGCTGTATTAGATCAAAAGGGGGCTTCTACTAAATACTGAGCAAAGGGTCTGAATACTTAGGACCATGTGATATTTCAGTTTTTCTTTTTTAATAAATCTGCAACAATGTCAACAATTCTGTGTTTTTCTGTCAGTATGGGGTGCTATGTGTACATTCATGAGGAAGAAGAATGAACTTAAATGATTTTAGCAAATGGCTGCAATATAACAAAGAGTGAAAAATGTAAGGGGGTCTGAATACTTTCCGTACTGTATATATTGCTTTTTACCCACCTTTATTTATTTACACTAGATTTCATAGTTTTGTGTCATATCCAGCCACATATTTTAGATTTGGTTATTTGGTTATCCCACATTTCCATATGTGTATATATTAGACATTCCATTTAAGCACCAAGCACTTTCTTTTGAGGCCATCCCTAGTCCATCAAGCAATTTATATGTTCAGTAATTTATATGTTCATACTTTTTGTCCATTTTGGCACAATAACAACTAAATAGACACATATAGGCAGAGCCACTGCCTTCCCCTTTTTTTCTTCATACCCTACTGTACTTAGTTTATAGGGGCGGAGCAGCCTCTAATTTATAAGACACTCACCTCAATTTTTTGCAATTCTTTAATAACTATGTATTAATTCTAGCAAAATGTAAACATTTATTTTGGAAAAAGAGCAATTGCTTATTCACAAGAAAGACCCTTTCAATTGGAAAAGGCCAATACAGTGTATCATAGCAATACAATAAAGGTAAGGTATAATTTTCAGCGTAAGACATTCATAATTATTCTATCTGACCTAATTTGAGTTTCATTTCTCCCTCTACATATTCCACAAGGTAAACTAAATATAAAATTCAGCAGCAAGAGTAAGATAGCTTTGTAATGGGCTCAGCAGGTACATGAACTTTTTATGATGACTTTAAACCCAGTCTACAGTTCTCTTAACTTGTACTTTTCTTTATGATGAGTCCCCAGATAACTAAAGAGTGACCACGAGAATATTCTTGAAATAATGTGTAGGGCTTTATAGCTGAGGAATTTATGCAATACAAAAGAAAATATAATTTCAACTTTTATAAAATATCAATTCCAACTCTATTAAGTAAGCAGGAAAATGACTATACCTCTTTATGCTGTACTGTCAAGTAGCACAGCAGTCAAACAATCTTCAGGGCACCATTTACCAAGTTGTGGAACAGAATCAGCTTGAGCTTGCTTGTAATGAGACTGAACAGAGCTGCAAGGCAAATGCAACCGCCTCCTATTTTACCTGCCCAGCATTCAAGAAGCAAGATTCAGCTGAAAATCAGGCAGCAAGATTTCTAGGGGGATTTTTGGGAGCAAAAATATGTTATGTATCAGCTGAACAGATGTAGCTATGGTTTCACTAAAAGTACAGAGTTGCAAGTACTAAATTAAGAATGTTTTACTTTGACAAACAGTGAGAGGTTACATACTGTGTATCTATCTATCTATCTATCTATCTATCTATCTATCTATCTATCTATCTATCTATCTATCTATCTATCTATCTATCTATCTATCTATCTATCTATCTATCTATCTATCTATCTATCTATCTATCTATCTATCTATCTATCTATCTATCTATCTATCTATCTATCTATCTATCTATATATCTATCTATCTATCTATCTATCTCTATTTATATGCAAAAGAAAAAAAAGTGATATGTGCGCTGTCACTTGGGTATTCGAATGAGAGGTGCTCCAAATAAGCTGTTGGTGTATTACAAATGGTGAAATTCCTATAAAGATGTGAGATTAGGATCCAATCCTACACCATCAGCAGCCAATTCTGGTATTTTCACCAAATACTGACAGAAATATTATGCAAGAAATGAATCAGCACGAATGGAAAGAAATCTCAAACGCTCTAAATGAGCTGACAATACATCATATAATAAAATCCTGAGTAAAAGGGTATAAATTAAGATAAGAACAATCACACTAAAATATCCCAGGTGGGTCTGGGACTAATGACTCCGAGAGTTCCCCTCACCAATTGGAGTAGAATATATAAAATCAGTTGGACTATTGCATCATATGATCAAAATCGTAAAACCAAATATGTGTCTGTCTTCAATCCAAGAGTCTAAAAACAAAAAATCTTAAAAAACAGCCAAATTATCACATCACGCGATCCGAATCACAGGATCATATGTATGTGTGTGTGTCTGCAATCAAAACCAATCCAACGGTCACTGCTCCATCCAAGAAACAAATAGTATCAAAAATGGTGGGTAGATATATATAAATGGTGAATTATATAAAAAACATGTCAAAGATATATAAAATCGAACAATGATAAATAACTGTGAGAAATAACAATAATTCATATATAAAGTTCAGATGAGTGTTGAAAATCCGTGGTAGGGAAGATTTTCTTAAATCTTCTCTCTCAATGAGAATAAATAAATAGGTGAAATAATTCTATAGGCGAATAAATCAATAAATAAATAAATATAGTCCTTGTGCAATTATAAAAAGCCCTTGTGCAATAATTCAATAACTGTTGGTGATCAAGTGAAGTTCATATGTGCACATAAAATCAAGTGACAATTGGTGATTTCTCTTTTACAACAATTTTTTGTGAAATTCTGGTGATGTGATCCGAAGTGAGCAGGAACAATTTAAGTGCAATGGCCGCTCACCTTACACTGCACCATTACAGGCGCTTTAGCTGATATATGACCCTGGAATAGGGGTGCTGGATTTCTTTAGTGGCTTGTAGGCTTGTAATCCACTGTTGGAAATTTAGATATCTCTGACATCCACTGCTTACTCGATTTCCAACTTTCCCATACATTTTTTAGAAAAAACAGGGAAACACTCACATTTAAAATAAAGGTAACAGGCAGCCGCACTGTAGCGGTATGAATCCTCTGGGTACTTCCGGCTACGGCCGTGAACCGGAAGTCGACGTCACCCGATCCCTCCCGACGCGTTGCGTCACAGACCACGTGAATTTAGTCTGAAGTCACGTGGTCTGTGACGCAACTGGTTTCCTCTCCTTTATCACCTGGCGACTTGCCTTCCAATCAGGTTTCCTCAGGCCCAAGAGTTGCTTATCCAAAACAGGCAGTTCCACCCCAATCCAGCCAGCCTAGCCTTGACTGCGTGGCTTTTGAAAGGGACAGACTAAGAGATCTCAACCTCTCGAATTCGGTTATGTCAACCCTATTGTCAGCAAGAAAGATCAAGTTTACCTATCCCTGGGTGTGGCAAAGATTTGAAGCCTTTTCTACTCAGCAGGAGTTTTCCTTTCAATCCCCTTCAGTAGCCAATGTTCTGGCTTTTCTTCAGTCCTGGCTAGATGCAGGCCTAAGCTACAACACTCTTAAGGTTCAGGTCTCGGCACTAACCGAAGTTTCATGGGCCAGACAACCACTGGTAATCAGGTTCCAAAAGCAGCAATTAGGATTCGGCCTCCAATTCATCCAGTTTTTCCAAAATGGGACTTGCCATTAGTCCTGAGAGGACTATTAAAATCGCCTTTTTTTCCGGATATAGCAAGTCCGTTATATCATCTAACCCTGAAGATTGTTTTCCCTACAGCAGTGGTCTCAGCTAGATGGGTCTCAGATATCGCAGCATTCTGTTTTAAGGAGCCATACTGCACTTTCTTTCTGGAAGGAGTGGTGTTAAACCCTTCACCAAGTTTCCCACCTAAGGTGTCCTCGGATTTCCATTTTAACTGGCATTCAGTCCTCCCAGCCTTTCCCCCCTCGAAGCCGGGTCCCGAAGAGTCAGAGTTATGAAATTAGATCTGAAGTTGATTCTGCAAACATATTTGGAGAGGACAGAGCCATTTTGCAAATCTGAGGCTCTCTTTGTTTATCCAAGAGATCCTAGGGTAGGCATTCCGCCCCCCCCCCCCGAATGTCATCTCAACGTGGGTCGTGAAGGCAATCCAGATGGCTTACTCGCTAGAAGGCCTCTCCCATCCTCAGGCGGTCCATGCGCACTCTACCAGGGCAGTTTCTTCTTGCTAGGCAGCCTGGTCTAAGGTATCGGCAGATGTGGTCTGCAGAGCAACTCTCTGAATACTTTCATTAGGTATTACAAGCTTGACATATCTTCTCATGCCAAAGAGATGGGTTCTTCTCTTCTGTCCTCTGCTTTGTCTACTTGTTAATTAACTTTCTTTACCAGCACCTAGTGTTTGGTTTGTTATCCCCCCGTTACTGGTCTAGTTAGGTTCTGAGGTCACGATGGCATGGGGCTGAGCCAGGAAAACTGAAAATTGTTACCAATACTTATCATCATTTTCCTTTCCTTGCTCTGCCCCATGCCAGCACATACCCTCCCTGGTCCGTTGCAAACTAGTTATAGAACGGGTACTCCAGGTACTGGCTGCCTTTTAAACTTGCTACTAAAGGGATGTCCTATATGGGGTCAAGGGGCGGGATGACCCGAGGTCATGATGGCATGGGGCAGAGCCAGAAAAGGAAAACTACGGTAAGTAGATTTTGGATATTGTTACTTAGGGGTGTACTCATTTTTGTTGCCAACGGATTAGACATTAATGGCTGTGTGTTGAGTTATTTTGAGGAGACAGCAAATTTACACTGTTATACAAGCTGTACACTCACTACTTTACATTTTAGCAAAGTGACATTTTTTCAGTGTTGTCACATGAAAGGATATAATAAAATATTTACAAAAATGTGAGGGGTGTACGCATTTTTGTGAGATACTGCATCCCAATAGCGACAACTTATTTTTATAAGGACCTGTTTATAAAACTATACAAAAGAAAACAGGAGCAAATGCAGAGCTGTTGTCCATGCTGACCATCAGATGTCTCATTAGAATTTATTGGTGTGGATGGTGGTTACAATTGGGTACCACATCTTTATAAAAATTGCATACTACCAAACATTCTTTGACTGGATGAGGGATTTTTTAGGTGCCAAAAAACATGCCACACAAAATATTATATAAAATACATTGTAATGTTTATTACATTGCATAAACAAAAAAAAGTTTAAAATTTGGATGGATTTCATAGAGCAAGATTTCTATGTATGGTGGCCAAAACGAGTTTCACGCTGAGACCAATCGGCCACCATACATAGAAATTTTGCTCCATGAAATAATCAAAAATAAGTGAAAGTATCTTTTCTATTTACAATATATAACTGCGTTAGCTGACAATGAGGCAGTTAAAGTGGTTCTAAAGCCTTATGTTTTTTACCTTAATTCTCAGCATTCAGGTAAAAAAGTCTTCTGCACTGCAGAATCCCCCCATCTCTCCCCTTTATATTTACCCGAGCCCAATGTCAATCCAGTGTCGTGCACGAGAACAGCAGCTCTCCACTCTCTCCCTGCCCAGGACAGATTGATAGCAGAGGGAGCAATTAACTCCTGTTGCTGTAAATCAATTCCTATGCCGAGGGAGTGGGGGGACGAAGCTGCGCTGTCTGTGTCAATGTACTCAGGCAGCTGTGCTCAGGAGGAAGTTTGCATGAATACACACCTTAGCAAGCTGCTTGCTGGGGGGGTACTTAGAAGGGGGAGGAGCCAGGAGCCCCAGGGGACCCCAGAAGGCAAGGATCAGGGCTGCTCTGTGCAAAACCATCGCAAAGAGCAGGTAAGCATAACATATTTGTTATTTTAAAAAGATAAAGGATTGTTATCACTTTGATGTTGACATTTTTTTCTTATGTAGTGTTTAGTAGGGGATATAATGACTGACTATTAGGTCATCAATTTTAAACTTTTTGTGTTTACGCAATATAATAAAGATTATGGTGTATTTTATGTAACAATTTTTGTGGCATGTTTTTTGCCACCTAAAAAAATCCTCACCTAGTTAAAGGATGTTTTGTAGTATGCAATCAGATGTCTTGGTAAATATGTTCTTAAAGCAAAGGATAATTGTTCACTGTTGCCAACAACAACTATAGCAACCTTTTCTCTGCATAATATCAAAATGATTTTTAACTACCTGACTAAATAAACCTGGGTGTGGAAAGTGTCCTATTATTTAGCATTTTCACAGAGACATCAAATGAGTTTAGCATGGTTTAAAGTGTCAACTTGTCTTGCCTACAGGCTGCATTCATGTTTTGCTAATCCAACCCTTGGATTGACAGGTGATTGCTCAATTTCTGCATGTTACATGAACACTTTATGTGCCCTGCATGAAAGAAAACACAAACATGCAACCTTGCTCGTGGTGGCCTCTTGGGTATTAACCAGATAAAAAAAAAAAATACAAATGAACGCTTCTTGATTAAATGTGGCATTAAAGAACTGATGTACAGCAGTATAGCAAAGGATAACAGATCTGATATGGCTTTTTGTTTATTTATAACATGCCTCCTATACAACAAAAGTGTAGTAAAAGTATGTAATCCAATGTAATTAATTCTTACTTAATAATATAGTGTTATTTTGAGATTTGAAAAAGCCGTGCACCGCTGAGGATTAAACTAAAACCCTTTCTTTATTGTGCTAATCGTAAGAAATTAAAGCCACAACACCATATGACCTACCATCCTATGTGTTTCCAAACAAACCATTTATAATAATGACCCAGACCTCCCTCTGTCCTCTTGGGTCCCATGGGGCCTATTTAACCAACAATATAATTGTTTTTTCCAACCTGTGTGTTTTATAATTAAGCAGTAATCCCAGTGAAATAAACAGGAGCCATGTCCCTCATTAGCGGGACACAGCATATCGCTGTGAGCCCTAATGGTCGTAATAAAGGATTGAGTTCACTAATAAGCACTGGTGACACATTTTATTCATAGCCTCACAAAAGTACAGTGACAAGTTAACCCTTGTATTATCAGGCTGTGCAGTCTCTTTAATCATGCCTACCAGTGTATGTTGTCTAGCCTGCTCAGTAAAGCTGCTACAACATCCAATCAGAAACCATGTCTTATTGAATCTCGTTCCAGAAAACTGGAATCCAATTAGCTACTAAGAGAACTAACCACAGGTCTACTGTGGATGTAGTCTGTCTCAGACTCTTCATGTAATCCCAGACAGACTCGCTGATGTTGAAATCAGGGCTCGGTGGGAGCCAAACCATCACCAGGACTCTTTGTTCTTCTTTACAATGAAGGTACAGTAAAACCTTGGTTTGAGAGTAACTTGGTTTGAGAGCACTTTGCAAGACAAGCAAATTTTTAAAATAAATTTTGACTTGATATACAAGCGATGTCTTGATATACAAGTAGCGTCATGTATAAAAAAGAAGAGAGGAGCATCTAAAGTGTAGCAATATGGTTACATTTAATGAATATTTAGCAACTCACATGGTTGATGATTAAAACAGGCACATCTAAGTATGCAGGCATCTGGGGTAAAGCTGTCCACATAGATCAGGCAAGGACTTTAGAGGCACAATTGTTAAAAAACACAATTTATTTAAGAAATTATTAACCACTTCCATACCGAGTCATGTAAAATGACGTCGGCAAAGTGGTTGTCTAGATCCGGGCCGCCGTCATATGACGTCGGCCCATTCTAGCAGCCAGTGCGCGCCCCCGGCGGCGCGCAGCGGTGCGATCAGGGATGAGGCTCGTCCCTCGGACATAGCCCATCCCTGATCAAGGTAAACAGCCAATAGAAATTGGCTGTTTACCACGTGATCGGCTGTGTCAATCACAGCCGATCACATGAGCGGCTCCAGCACGAGCCGCTCGTTCTCTCTGCAATGCGCGCCCCCGGGGGCGCGCAGAGCAGCGATCGGGGATGAGGCTCGTCCCTCGGACAGAGTCGATCCCCGATCTAGGTAAAGAGCCAATGAAATTGGCTCTTTACCACGTGACCGGCTGTGTCCAATCACAGCCGGTCACAAATGTCAACAGAGAACACGGTAACTAGCTGTCACCGTGTTCTCCTCCTCACACACTGATCCTGTGTGAGGAGGAGATTGTGGTAACAGCTAGTTACCAACTACAGTGCACCCTAAACACACTGATTGCTCCCCCCCCCAATAAAGAGCACCTGTCACTAGCCCATCAAAGCACCTGTCACTAGCCCATCAAAGTACCTGTCACTAGCCCATCAAAGTACCCGAGTACCTGTCACCAGCCCATCAGGCCATCAGGTACTCAGATGACAGGTACTTGGGTACTCTGATGGGCTGGTGACAGGTAAAAAAAAAAAAATTAAAGCGCCCTGTCCCCGTTAGCTCGCGCGCAGAAGCGAATGCATACAGAAACCCCGCCCACATATGTAAACGGTGTTCAAACCACACATGTGAGGTATCGCCGCGATCGTTAGAGCAAGGGGAATAATTTGAGCCCTAGACCTCCTCTGTAACTCAAAGATGGCAACCTGTAGAAATTTTTAAATTGTCGCCTATGGGGATTTTTAAGTACCAAAGTTTGTCGCCATTCCGTGAGCGTGCGCAATTTTGAAACATGACATGTTGGGTATCTATTTACTCGGCGTAACATTATCTTTCACATTATGGAAAAAAATTGGGCTAACTTTACTGGTTTCTTATTTTTTAATTAAAAAAAGTGAATTTTTTCCAAAAAAATTGCGTTTGGAAGACCGCTGCGCAAATACGGTGTGATAAAAAATATTGCAATGATCTCCATTTTATTCTCTAGGGTCTCTGCTAAAAAAAATATATAATGTTTGGGGGTTCTAAGCAGTTTTCTAGCAAAACAACAGATTTTAGCTTGTAAACACCAAATGTCAAAAATAGGCCTAGGCAAGTGGCTAGGATGCATGATGATGCTCCTTGGATGTTAGGCCCCTCTATATGGCTAGGCTGTGAAAAAGTCTCACACATGTGGTATTGCCATACTCAGGAGGAGTGGCAGAATGTATTTTGGGGTGTCATTTTTGCTGTGTACATGCTATGTGTTAGGAATATCCTATAAATTGACAAAAAAGTTTTCATTTTTTTCCCACATTTTCCAAAAACCTATGGAAAAAAATGATATGTTCAAACGACCCATAATGCCTCATAGAATATACGTTGGAGTGTTTGCTTTCCAAAATGGGGTTATTTTGTGGACTTTTCCATTGTATTGGTGCTCTAGGGCCTTGAAAAGTGTGATAGGTAGTAAGAAAGTTTTATGTGTATTTATGCTCCTAGAACGCCTGAATGTGCTTCTTGGACGTGGAGTCTCTTTTTGTGGCCAGGCTGTGTAAAAGTCTCACACATGTGGTATCGCCATACTCGGAAGGAGTAGCAGAATGTATTTTTGGGTGTAATTTTTGCTGTGTACATGCTATGTGTTAGAAATAGCTTATAAATTGACAACTTTGTGGGAAAAAAAAGAAAAAAAAAATTTTTCTTCATTTTCCCAAGCATTGTGGGAAAAAATTACAACTTCAAAAAACTCACCATGCCTCTTACTAAATACCTTGGACTGTCTACTTTACAAAAAGGGGTCATTTGGTCGGTATTTGTACTGTCCTGACATTTCAGGGCCTCAAGAAAGGAGATAGGCAGTCAGTACATCTGGTGTGATCAATTTTCAGTAATTGGTACCATAGCTTCTAGACTCAATAACTTTCACACAGACTAAATAATATACACTAATTTGGGTTAATTTTACCAGAGACATGTAGCAGTATACAATTTGGCCCAAATGTATGAAGAAAAATTAATTTTTTGCAAAATTTTATAATTGAAACTAAAAAAAAGTGTTTTTTTTTTCAAACTTTTTGCTCTTTTTTTGCATATATCACGAAAAAAAAAAAACCCCAGTTGTGATCAAATACCACCAAAAGAAAGCTCTATTTGTGTGAAAAAAATGATAAAAATTTTGTTTGGTTACAGTGTAGCATGACTGAGCAATTGTCATTCAAAGTGTGAGAGTGCTGAAAGCTGAAAATTGGTCTGGGCAGGAAGGGTGTCTAACTGCTCTGTATGGAAGTGGTTAAAATCAGCAATATGGGTGCATATACCTCATATAAAGAGGACAACAAATAACAGTACATACAATAATATACACAGAATATATCCTACTACATCACAGATTGGGCCTTGTGATCGGTGACAGGAAGGATGTAAATATCTACCATCTACCACTTGTATGTAAAATCATGGGACCCTGACGGACGACAGTCATCCTTCCTGTCACCGATCACAAGGCCCAATCTGTGATGTAGTAGGATATCACTCTCTCAACCTACTTATATATTCTGTGTATATTATTGTATGTACTGTTATTTGTTGTCCTCTTTATATGAGGTATATGCACCCATATTGCTGATTTTAATAATTTCTTAAATAAATTGTGTTTTTTAACAATTGTGCCTCTAAAGTCCTTGCCTGATCAACTCGAACAAAGATAGCACAGAATACCTTCAGAGGTCTAGTGGCATCCATGCCTTGACAGGTCAGGGCTGTTTTATTTGCAGAAAGGTCTATTCTGGTGGCAAAAGGGGAACCTACTCAGTATTTGATGGGGAGTAATAATCTTATGGCTGATCAGTGAATATATTGTGTATACCACAATTTAGGCTTTTATGGAATTATATAATACAAACTGCCAAACTGTGCAGTAACCATTAACATTCAGTTTGATTTCAGGCTGATTTAAGACACTTAGGGGCTCTTTCACACGGGCGTTCCGTATGTCCGTTTTTCATCCCATCTGTTTGCGGATGAAAAACGGACATAATGTATCTCTATGTAAATACGGATGTCATCGGATGATCATCCTCTGACATCAGTTTTTTGTCAGTTCAGTTCAGTTTTTTTGAACGGAAGAGAACCCTATTTTTTCTTCCTTTCAAAAAACGGAACGGAAGCAAAAACGGATGTCAGTGGTGTCATCCGCAGACATCCGTATTTACATAGACATGCATTATGTCAGTTTTTCATCCGCAAACGGATGGGATGAAAAACGGACATACGGACCGGATGACACAAGTGTCATCCGTGTCCGTTACAAAAAAAAAAAAAGGACCTGATCGGCCAAAAAAAAAGGAACGCCCGTGTGAAAGAGCTCTTAGTGATTTGGTTTATATGAGTTTCACCATTTTCACTTTGCTCTATTTATTATTAGACCGAAGCCATGATGTAACTAAAAGTAGGTTGTTCACTGCAATTAAAGAAGGCCTGTTTCCATATGTGCAAATCCCAAACCTCTTCGTGGGGGATGCTAAGTACAATCATTTTCATGGAATACCACTGTGAGGGACACAATTGAGTCATCGCTGCCTTAATATGTAAGGACAACTAAGCAACAAAAAGCCTAACACTGCTTTTTTAAACACTAACGGTTTGCTGGGCCAGAAGGAATCCTTTTCACACTCCCTGCAGCGAGAACTCTGCTCTGTGTGTTTAAACATTTCACTTGTTGCCAGATTCGGTGTTAAAATAGCAATTACTCATTGTTATATAACACTGACAGTCTCTGAGCTGCACATTGCGGAGCAAAGAGACAAACCCAGTCATTAATCTGTTGTCATCTGAGTCAGAAAATATGGTCTGAGACCCAGCAGCAGTCAGTCCTCATCATGGCCGGATAACTTCTGCTATGAGAAAATGAGATTGTAAGCACTATAAGACTGGAAACATCCCAAGAACAGAAATCACCTCTTGCAAAGACCACAATACATAATTTAACATAAGTGGATTTAAGGTTCCAAAACGGATAAGCTAAATAAAAGGTTATGTCCATGAGGACTGGCTGATTTAATCAACTGGACTGGCGAGGCGTTTTAATCTTTTCTCTACAGTATAAAAATTATTAAAGAGAACCAGTCACACACAAAACCTTTTTCCAAAGTGAATATGTGTGGTGAGTCCTGCGCTGTCTGGGGAAAAGCTATTCAAAGGGGTTGGTATTAATCCCAGATGCTGCTAGTACCAGAACTGGTAACCATACAGTGTCAGAATCATATAAAGGTGGGGGGTACTGCGCTTCTGGGTTGGTTGTACGTGAACTGTGCTCAGTATAAATGCCTGTCACTATAAATGGGGTGGACTAAGACGTGTGTAGGTAGTTTACACAAATAAGTGCTATATACATAAAGTGCAAAAATGGTCTGTACTCAAACAAATAATATCAAAGTGCAAAATACTGACAAGGCAATCTAAATATAAATAGATAAGAGAATATAAAAACTGCTTATAGTGCTGATAATACAATAGTGACAGGTAAAGTGCTCAGGTGCATATAAAATTGCGTGTAAATTGCGTGTAAAATTAAATATAGGCAAATTAAAGTGTCCTCTGTGCTCCACAAACATACAACAATATGGGTGAAATACAGTCCAAAACAGTTAAATAAGTGTTCAAGTGGGGGGATTCCGCAGGTGATGCTCCTTCACCTAACACCGTGCTTAAGGTGGTGGGGTGCTTCTCCTAAACCCCTCTAAGTGTCCTAGCAGCTCACCTCAAGGTCTAAGGATAAAGGCCTTATATCTTATCCAGGGGGCTCCTCTCCAATCCTGTTCCATATCCCACTAGGGCCTGATGTCTGGGCTGCTGCGGGTGGGTTGGCTCCCTAATCCCTCTCCAGGTTCCCAGCGGTCCCAATGGATCTCAAAACAAAGGCTCGAAATAGTGCAAGTATGTCATGGAAATAGGGTGCTTTATTTGAATAAGGCTAAAAAACTCACAAATAAAGCACCCTATTTCCATGACATACTGACTTATCCTAAACCTAGATCCTGCTACTGCCGTATATATGTACCTGGTACCTTGCTGCATTGTATCTGCTCCGCTTGTCCCTTAATCCCAATCCTGGTTCCCCTTCCTGACTGTTTCTTGCACCTCCAGTTTTACCCTGTTGATCAGTGCTCCCCTTTTGTCTGTATAAACTGTATTATAGTTAGTTTGCTAGTTGGTATTTCTGCCAGTTGGTTAGTTAGGCTGCTTATTAGGTATTTTGTCACTTGGTTTATTATTTATCTTCACTTTTGCTGCATATTCTGTTTGTTGGTTTTTGGGTGGGTTATGTTTCACTTTTAATGAAGTTACTTTAATCATATACAGTCTGGTTTCAATCACCTAATTGCAGCTACACAGATCAACCTGCTGCTGGATGCCTGCAGTTGGCATTCCTGACAGCCTTCTTTCTTGATGGACAACTGCATTTTTTAGGCTCCATTCACATCTGAGCGTATTGATCTTCTAACATTTTTTCAGGCGTTTTTTTAAGCTTTTTTTGCAGCTTTTTACAAACTTTTTTAAAGGTATTTAGAAGTGTATTATGAGCATTTTACAGCTTCAGGTATTTTTATTTACCCAATAGAAAGCAATAAGGAGAGGAAATTAGGGGTATAGAGCTGCTATTTGAGCGTTTTTTGCCCTATAGACTTCAATAGAAACGTCTGACTTGAGTAAAACGATTGCATTTTTCTGCTCAAGTCAGGCGTTTCTATTGAAGTCTATGGGGCCAAAAACACTTTTAAACTGCCAAAAAAAAAGTACTTTTTTGAGCTTCAGGCATTTTACTTCCGGCGACAGAACGCCCAAATGTGAACAGGGACCATTGAAAAAAATGGGATTTTGCTTGTTGGGCGTTTTGGAGTTTTAGAGCTGAGCATTTTACAAGATGAAAAAAGCTCAGGTGTGAACAGAGCCCTAAAACAATAGATTAATGGTTGAGAAAAAGCAGGAGACCGAGATTTGTGAATGTTGTGAAACTCACTTTGTGCAAGGAAGAAAGAAAAAAAGCAGCATTTTTGCTCAATCATGATTGAATGATGGAAGGAGCTTCAACTTATTGCAAAATACAACCTACCATTCAAAGTGAACAGTCTAACTGCCGTAGTTGCAGTAGTAAGCTGGCAATTAGGACATGTATCTCTCCCTGTAGACATCCAAAAAGAGAGAGACCGCACTCAGAGATGTTAAATAAAAATCCTTAGGACTCCTTTATTCTCCATAAATCCAACAGACAGCAGACAGACAGTGCAATACACGAACAGACGTGTCGGGTAACCCGACACGTCTGTTCGTGTATTGCACTGTCTGTCTGCTGTCTGTTGGATTTATGGAGAATAAAGGAGTCCTAAGGATTTTTATTTAACATCTCTGAGTGCGGTCTCTCTCTTTTTGGATGTCTACATGCCTGGATGGCGGATCTGACCTGCACCGAGTACTGAACTTGCACCTGAGCGGCTTTCTTCCTTGTTTTTGCATGTATCTCTCCCTGACCAATGGTTGACACATATCAGTTGTGAGGGTCTCATTCAGTTTGGTTTAGGAATGCATGCATGGTTAGTGTTGGCTTTTATTAAACCTGCGCAGTAACCAGGCCTTGTCTTGCATAGTGACATGCTTTGTACTGTGGTGCTATAGGATCCAATTTATTATGCTTTAATGAGTTTTAGCAAGGCAATGCTTTCAAATCTAATATAAAGGACTATACCCTACACCAGTGTTTCTCAACCTTTTTCCAGTCAAGGCACCCTCTAAAAATTATAGACAATCTCAAGGCACCCTTTAAAAATATGGACAGCCTCAAGGCACCCCATTCTAAATTGTAAAAGCTATTCTAATAGTTAGTTAAATAATTCAATCACATCCAAAAGTTCTAATAGGACACCCAGCATTAGAGGTGATGTATTGTTCCTAAACAAAAACACTTTTGCAAACTGGTACTGACTAGTATTCCAATGTTTCTCTTCTCCCTCAGTTTTTCACCATCACTCAGCTAATGTGAGCTCAATGCTGATGAAGAGGGGCAGGGGATGCTATGCAGGCGAATTACATCCTCCTTAACCACTTTGCCACTGCTCACTAGAGCTCTACTGCGGCAAAGTGGTTTGTTATCTTGCCGCCGGAGGCTCGCTCCCGCTGTATTCAGTCACAGCGGGAGTCGGGCCAGGGGAGGAGCAGCGGCAATCGCCGCTGCTCTTCCCCGATCATCAAGGAATCGAGTCTGGAGATCTGCCCGCTTGTGTAAACAGAGCGGGCGGATCTCCTAAGTGACAGGCAGGGTCAGATTGCAGGGTTCAGCATAGCTGAACCTGCGATCTGTCCTTGAGTCACTCAGTCACCTCCCCCCACACATGTCAGTAAGCACCAGGCATACATTAACCCCTCCCTCTCCAATAAAATTAACCCCTTCCCTGCCAGTGTCATTTTTACAGTAACAGTGCATATTTATAGCACTGATTACTGTAGTAATGTCACTGGTACCCCCAAAAGTGTCAAAAATGTTAGTCAAGGGTCCGATCTGTCAGCCGCAATGTCGCAGTCCCACAAAATTCGCAGATCGCCGCCATTACTTGTTAAAATAAAAAACACCAAAAATGACAGAAATCTTTCCCTTAGTTAGTAAACGCAATAACTTTTGCGCAAACCAATCAAAATACGCTTATTGTGATTTTTTTTACCAAACATAGGTAGCAGAAAACAAATTGGCCAAAAATTTTAAAAAATTTAGATTTTTACATTTTTTTGGGGGGAATTTCATATAAAAAATGTGAAAAATATTGTTATTTTTTCAAAATTTACGCTCTTTTTTTGTTTATAGCGCAAAAAGTAAAAATCGCACAGGTGATCAAATACCACCAAAAGAAAGCTCTGTTTGTGGGAAAAAAAGGACGAAAATTTAGTTTGGGTACGGCATTGCTTGACCGCGCAATTGTCAGTTAAAGTCGCACAGTGCCGAATCACAAAAAGTGGCCCAGACGTAAGACAGCAAAATCCTCCGGTGGTAAAGTTGTTAATAACTGATGATCCCATTGGTCGTTAGGACGCCAGCAGCTAGAAGGTTGTATTGGTGCACAATGAAAACCTGTGATTAGTGTAAAAAAAAAAAAAGGCAGCCTTCATCCACACGCTGGCTTGTATACAATTTTTGGGCAGTTTTTAGGCATTTTGCCAAGGCACCCCTAAAGAAACCTCAATACACCCGGGGTTAAAAAAAGGCTGCCCAACACACTGAAATGCAGTGCAGCAGCTCCAGCTAATATGTCTGGCTCAAGTTGAATAGCTATAACTAAATAAGGGGGACATAATCTTTACAAGTAAGTCCACACAATTAGAACAAAGCCTGAATACACAAATTCCTTCACATTCCATTCATGTCTCGTATTTTTAATGTATGTCTAATAACAGATATGCTCAGAGCACTCGAGACATCTCTATACTGAAATATTTCATAGCAGCTGCAGGCAGAAGGATGACTTGCTGAGCTTAATCTAACAAGGGAGGGGTGTTGGAGTCTGAGTACTAGAAGTTATTTAACTTAGTGAGGATGTGGTATAGGCTGGGGCAAAGCATAATGTCCCGAAGCAAGGAAAAAAATACTGTACGAAGATATAACTATGCAAAGGGATATTACCAGGTTAGAATTCCAAAATATATATCGAAATATCTCTGCAAGTCAGGAATAGCATGCAATTAAAGACCTACAAGTCTAACATAGTAATTATTTATCAGAATGATAAACATGAGAGGGAAAATCTTTTGATATGGTTGTACTCACAATACTAATTAACCAAGCTTAACCGGTGGGAACAAGAGTAGAAGGGACAAACAAGTTGTATCCTCTATGTGTCCCTGCTGTTAACCTAATATAATTACATCTGCCGTACCGTGGACTACAGCATTACATTGTAATCCCAGACACACCGGGAAGTATTCATCCCCCCAAAACACTTCTGTATCATCTGTAAATGGAGGCAGCAAAAAAACACATGCTGTAATGAATGCTGTAGGCAAGTGCACACTAGGCAAAATGAGGACACATGCACTAATCAGCCAACAATGCTAAAATTATTCAGATCAAAAATGAACACTTCACTTTTTTCTTTCTTTCATTAGGTAGAAGGGGCATAGCTGCTCACAAACTATAACCACTGTATTGTTTGGGAAGACCACAAAGAGCAGAATTTGAAGAGTAGCTCCACTTTTGAAAAAAAAAAAACATTCCCCTCTGGGTGATCTTCACTATATTACCAATAATATTGGGACATTTGCCTTTAGACACACATGAACTTTAATGGCATCACAGTCTTAGTCCGTAGGGTTCAATATTGAGTTGGCCCACCCATTTCAGCTACAACAGCTTCAACTCTTCTGAGAAGGCTGTCCACAAGGTTTAGGAGTGTGTCTATGGGAATGTTTGACCGTTCTTCAAGATGTGCATTTGTGAAATCAGGATGAGAAGGTCTTCAAAATCATCCCAAAGGTGTTCTATCGGGTTGAGGTTAAGTGTCTCCACCCCAAACTCATTCATTTTTTTACGGACCTTGCACTGGTCAAAATCATTTGGTGGAGGGGGGATTATGGTCTGGGGTTGTTTTTTCAGGGGTTGGGCTTGGCCCCTTAGTTCCAGTGAAGGGAACCTTGCTTTGTACACTGGAGCACAGTCATGTTCGAAGGAAGGAAGGTGCCATCCCCAAACTGTTCCCACAAAGTTGGGAGCATTACATTGTCCAAAATGTCTTGGTCCCAATACGTTTGACAATACAGTAAAACCTTGGATTGTGAGCATAATTTGTTCCGTAAACATGCTTGTAATCCAAAGCACTCTTATATCAAAGCAAATTTTCCCATAAGAAATAATGGAAACTCAGATGATTCGTTCCACAACCATTTATTCATAAGTCCTTCAGTTTATAGTCTATATACAAAGATTTTAGCAATGTGATAGATTGTCCATCCACAAATGGCGCCTCCACAAGGGGATTAGAAGCAAAATCCAGCAGGAGCTACAGAGTATAAAAGAGAAGAGAGGCGCCTCTTAAGTGTAGCAGTATGGGGACATTTAATGAAAGTAGAACATTTAGCAACTCACATGGTTGATGATTAAAGAGGCACATCTAAGTATGCAGGCATCCGGGGTAAAGCTGTCCACATAGACCATCTTCTGAACCACTGGCTATCACCGATGTCAGTCTGCAATTGTGATTGGGAAGACTACCCTGCATTAGAGTGATCTGAAAGCGAGACTTTGAATCGCTCGTGGAGCGCAGCGTGGAAGGGTGTGATGAAGATGGCAGTGCGGAGGATGCTCTATGTGGACAGCTTTACCCCGGATGCCTGCATACTTAGGTGTGCCTGTTTTAATCATCAACCATGTGAGCTGCTAAATATTGAACCTTCATTAAATGTAACCATATTGCTACACTTAGAGGCGCCTCTCTTCTCTTTTATACCCAGTTGTGACATGACGCTACTTGTATATCAAGACATCGCTTGTATATCAAGTCAAAATTTATTTTAAAAATTTGCTTGTCTTGCAAAGCGCTCTCAAACCAAGTTACTCTCAAACCAAGGTTTTACTGTATAGTGTACAGTATGTCTGCTCATAAATATAATAAACTGATTCTGTTGCTGCATTAAAAAAATCGATTCTCTTTAAGAGCTAAAGTAGTTAGGTTTAAGCTGGAATTTTACTTTGAACACATCGAATAGTACTGTAAACATTACTATTGTTCTTGGACAACTAATGTCTATACATTGCTTGGTGGTTGGAGTGCTGGGGTGTCTTCTTGACACTAACTGAAAAAGTGACTTGGATAAGCTACAAAATGTCTTTCAGCTTTACAGAACAAGCCCAGTTGAATGTGACTATTCCTACAAGCTATTACTACTGCAAGTAGATTCATAAGTAGATCTGTAACAGAATTTTTTAAGAATTCAAGTCAATTTGTAACTGATCAAGAAGACATTTGTCTAAGCTTAAAACCAAAAAAATAATAATAATAAATAATTAGGAAATACTGTAAAATTTCATTTAGTCCTGGCATCCCTGATTGTCTTGTGCTGTCAGGTATGACAAAGGAAGATTGGGAACAAGCTGTTAAGTGGGGTACACACTATAGGAAGATCAGGTGAACAACCATTCGATTTTCCTATTTGTTTCACAGCAAATCAGAACCGATGAATGAAAATTTGTTCAAAAATTCTCGTATGACAAAGGCTTTTTTTTTTGTTGTTGTTGTTTAGTGTTTCTGATCATGCGTAGTCTTTCTTTTTTTATTTTTCTTGTACGAAAATCGTACAAAAATGGTACACATTAAATGAAAATCGTTTGTTCAGTTCCTGTACGAGAAAAGTTTTGGAATTTGTCCCTGCAGGAATTTTCATACCAAAAAGTCGGAATCGGCTGTTGAACGTTGTGTACACACCATACGAAAATCGTTCTTTGGACGAAAATTCTTGCCCAATTTTCTTATAGTGTGTATGAGCCTTTACAATCGTGGTGACAAATTAAACCTCAGTGAATTTGTGAATTTGTGTGTGCAGAATTTTAAACAAGGTATGTTCACACACAAGCAAATAAGAAAACTGTTCAGGTTCAGTAAATCAGAATATGTTACTCCTACTACTGCAGGTCAGCAGTTAGGCGCTAATATCTTCTGCTGTGCCCCCTCTTTCTCATTTCACCAGCTGGTTCCAACTCTGATTTGAAGTATAATTAAAGGCAAAACTTTATTTTTTTTAAAAATGTTGGATAGAGTGGAGAAGGATTTGAATGCTTGTCAGTTTTTATTTCTGCCTGTGCCCCCGTTAAGGAGATTTGCCCTCTCTATTTGTCATGTGCACCATTATCATTGAAAGTGAAAGTAAAAGAAAATCCTAAAGTTTGGGCTGTCCCCAGAAAAGTAATAGAGGGGAAATCTTCCAATGGGGACATTAGTTCTGGTGACCCGGGGGCCCCCAAGAAATTCCCTAAAAGCGGAGTTCCTCCCAAAATTGGAAGCTCCCCTTATCTGTCTCATCCCCCCCTCCAGTGACACATTTGATTTTACAGGTACCCGCCCCCGCTTCTGTCTGACCTCGCAATGCCGAGGTCTGTCAGAAGTTCAGCCCCCCTCCTCCTTCCCCGCTGCCAGGCCATTCAGAAAGGGCAGCACGCTTCACGCTTGTGCAGTAGGGAATCGGCTGTGAAGGGCTTCACTGCCGGTTTCCCTTACAGGCTATGGCTGGGCAACACCCAAGAGCCCATGGAAACATCAGCTGGGGTGCCAACATTACTGCATTTTAGGACAGGTAAGTGTCCTAATATTAAAAGTCAGCAGCTACAGTATGTGTAGCTGCTGACTTTTACTTTTTCTATGAGGGAGCCGGAGCACCGCTTTTAGTAGGGCTTTCCTCTCACTTCCTGTTTGGCTATGGGACAGGAAGCGAAAGGAAATCTCTGCAACGGGACACAGATGGCCAAACAAAATCTGACAGGGGTTGTAATTAGTGATTGACCGATATCGTTTTTTTAATGCTGATACCGATATTTTGGTCATTGTATATTGGTATCGGCCGATATTTTCGGACATGTAAAAAAAAACTTTTTTTTTTTTTCTCTTTTACAAAGGTACTCCTTGTGGTGGGATCTCACATCCCTCCTTGGCACTGAAAAGCATTCAAAACGTCAAGTTTGGCTGTTTTGAATGCTGTCAGTTTTTTTTAATTCGGCACCGAGTACCCGCAAGTGATGTCATGACATCACTTCCGGGTTTTTTACATGGAAACCCGATCAGAGCCAAATGCGGCTTTGATCAGGTCCTCTCTTCGGTGGCCGTGGAGGTAGGATGCCCGGGTCTCCCGGTGGAACGGGAGACCCGGGCGAGCCGCGGGAGGCGGCGGGAGGGGAGGAGGGACGTTCCTTCCCACTCCTTGTAATGACAGCCGAGCGGCTTCTCAGCCGCATCGGTTGTGATTACAAGTCAGCCAACCATCGGCTATGGACACTGGTACCGGGGTGATGCCTCTAGCTGCAGGCATCACTCCGGTACATGCACTTTCCTGAAATATCGGCAATATTGGTAACCTCAGGGGCCGATTCCGATATATCGAGGAAAGTGCATATCGGCCCCCAATATATCGGTGTTGCCCATAATCGGTCGATCCCTAGTTATGACCCTCCCTAGCTCTATCCAAAATGGGGGAAAAAAAAAGTTTTGCCTATAGTTCTACTTTAAATTTCAGCTTAAGTGCAGGGGATGATTGCAACTACATCACAGTTTAAAATTAACCTCATCTCTATATATGTATACAACACTGAGGTCCCCTTACTGCCCTGGATATCTTTATATCCATCCTTTCATCTCTAACAAAGTTTTTCGATTTGCACATAACATTCTCCTTCTGTTATGTTAAGAGTTAACACGGTTAATTTACCACAGAACAAGAGTCTAAATACTTTGTGTTAAGCACAGCAGAATTAGATTTATTGTGTGTATACTGCAGTTGTTGGATAAGTAGCTTTCGAAAATCAATATTTAATTAGCTCACATACTGTTTTATTACAAGCGCCACTGAGAATCGCAAAGTATTTTCCCTGCTGCCTTCCCAAGACACAGCTTTGGTTTCTCAGGAAACAGGCTTTGGCACACCGGGATTTCACCGTGGGGGCTGGACTCCCAGATCCCACACAAAACAGAGATGTCATACTGTTTGCATTTGATCTGATCTTGTAAACAAGTCCCAGCTTGTAGCTTTTATCGCAGGGTAATGAGAAAAGGAAAGTTTATTCAATCCCGATCTCAAGCGCCTCAACCTGCCTTGCGCTCTCCTCCATGAGCTGCAGCCACAGCTGTCAAAATCTTATCTGACAACAGATGGGTCTCTATCTAACAGGCATTATACTGTAATTAAAATGGAAACTGCATTACCATTTACTTTATAATACTCAATAAATAATCCTCATTTCCATGAACTATATCTTGATAGATCTGGGTGAATCCTGCTATTCATTATTGAGGGTAGGTTTTTAAACTCCACTTTGGTTGAGAGAAAAACATTCACCTCTGGGTGACCAGTGCACATTGCAAGGATTTTAAAAAACTTTGTAGTAGGTTTCTACCTTTTGTTATTCTAGAAATAGAACAGCTCTTTGTTTGAGTCCATGTGCAAAGTCAATCTAATGGGGGTGGTTTTATAATTATCAATCAGCTACTGCACCTGCCGAGCTCTAATGAGGAAATTGGCATGGTCGGCATCCCTATAGGCCCCTTTCCCATTTGTATGCCCTGAAAGACTTTGCTGGGACTTTGACAAGCAACTTTGACGTGAATTTGACGCAACTTGAAACAATGCCTGTGTAACCTTGAGCCTTGGACTTCAAATCGTATCAAAGTCGAACCAAAGTAATGCAGGCACTACTTTGAAGTTGCTGTGACTTGATGTCGCACAGATATAAATGGTACTTATAGGAATTCATAGGGTAGAACTTGTCATGTGAGCTTGCGTTCGCAGAACAAGTCGCAGAAAAAGTCACACAAGTGTGAAAGGGGTCTTAGATGTGATTTTCCTTTGGAAGTATTTCACCAAATTTTTTTGGTGGAGGGGATGCCAAAAATATGACTTGTATCTTAGTGCAGACTTCTGGGAAAATGTTACCCTTTAAGGTAGAAGCAAAGATACATATTAAACAAATATAACTGCCCCATGTATATGGCCAATTACTAGTTACAAACAGAACAAACTTTTCTTAATGTCAACAACATTTTATTTTACATTAACCATGTAGTGTCTGAAAGCAGAGTTCCACCCAAAAGTGGAAGCTCCGCTTATCTGCCTCCTTCCCCACTCCAGTGCCACATTTGGTTTTACAAGTACCTGTCCCCACTTCCGTCTGGCCTCGCTGTGGCCCTTTACTGCTATAGGGCAGCACCTGTGTGCTGGGTCACGTGTATATATACATGGTCTGACATTTCTGGGTAGGGTGCGCATGCGCATAATTGCACACAGCGGAAGCCTATCAGTGGGTACCATGGACTCGATGTCTGCTGGCAACCGCCAATCCTCCTGCAGAGAGACAGAGCGGTGATCTGGCTATGTAAACAAGATACATCACCATTCTGACAGGGGGGAAGAGATGAAATTTGAAAAAATATAATGTAGTAAAACACTGGTTAGGCACACAGTGCACCCCTGATGTTAACCCCTTCTCAGCCAGTGTCATTAGTATTAGCTAAATTTTTTAGCACTGATCACTGTATTAGTGTCACTGGTCCCCAAAAAGTGTCCAAATATCACAGTCCCACTATAAGTCTCTGATCGCCACCATTACTAGTACAAATAAATAAAAATAACCCCATTGTTTTTAGACGCTATAACTTTTGTGCAAACCAATCAATATACAGTACGCTTATTGGGATTTTTCTTTTTACCAAAAGATGTAGCAGAAAACATATTGGCCTAAATATATGACGAAATTTGATTTTTTTCAATTTTTTTATTGCATATGTTTTATAGCAGAAAGTACAAAATACTTTTTTTTTTTTCAAAATTGACGGTCTTTTTTTGTTTATAACGCAAAAAATAAAAAAGGCAGAGGTGATCAAATACCACCAAAAGAAAGCTCTATTTGGGGGGAAAAAAGGACATACATTTTATTTGGGTACAGCATCGCAGGACAGCGTCATTGTCAGCTAAAATAACGCAGTGCCGTATTTTGAGTTTTGGTGAATTGAAAAGTTTAAAAAGAAGTGAACTTTGGACACTGTGCAACTTTGCCAGGCAGAGAGCAAAGGACTAGTCAACAGCAGGGGCATCTTACCGAATGGACACGCTGGGCAGTTGCCCAGGGGGCCCCACCTGCCCAAAGACCCTACCCCAGCCAAGCATTAGTCCCGATTCCCGCGTGCATCCCGCCGCCGAACTTAGCAGATGGCAAGCACCTGTTGGCCCTGCCCTGCTGTCAGGCCACTTGGGCCGTGGAGAGGGAGCCCACAACTGCAGGAATGCCTGTCTGTCTCCACGGGAACAGGCATATACAGGACAGTTGAGTCTGACTCCCGCCCGTGTGTGTGTTCACCGGATCCAGCCACCGAACTAGGAAGCTGTCATTAGCCTGGCACTGCTGTACCAATAAATATCGCCTTATCGATAATTTGCATTTTTATTCTCTTGGGTGATTGTGTAGGCGGGGCCCCAGTGCACTGCACTGCCCGGGGTCCTTTAATGCTCTTAAGATGGCACTGGTCAACAGCATTGCCTGTGGACTCCCTGCAGCTGATCATTGTGCATTACAAACCTACAATGCCTTGTTCTGTGTCTATATGGAGATGGACATTTTGGTAGAAGCTTTTGTTTCCTCATGTCAGAGCCTCCAGCAAGAATAACGAGCAGTACATCATACTATACATATTCAGCAATGATGCTGTAGGAGTGCCTAAGCATCTTCACATACTATGAAGCAGAATTTAAGACAAAGGGTATGTTTATCAGGGTATGGCTTAAGCACAAGTAGATGTCCCTATAACACAGCAAACCTTCACTTTTTTTAGTTTAGTTCAACTTTTTTTTTATTGCTGTCTGTGCCCAATATAGGACTTTCTCATACCTGTGCATTGCAGTGATACATGGTAAAACATGTTACTGGATTTGGAATGGCACCCCAATGCACCTCCAATTCTGTCTGTGCATTGAGGTGCACTGCCTTAAAAAAATGATGCATGTCTGGATATAGTGCCTTGTGGAGCTTAGGCAGACAATTCAAAAACTGCTAAAAGCAATACAGTACATGTTACCTGTGCATGTGTGTGTTACCGCAAAGGATTGATGTGAAAAACCTCTTAGGAAGAATAATTCTCTCTATTTGTCCTGGTATTATAAAGAATTAGCCCCAGTTCACATCGGGGTGAGGAACATAGTAGCTGGCGGTATCAGAAAGTTCCCAATGCATACTAGCGATCTGGAGCTTTCCAATCATGTGACCACTGTGATAGTCAATCAAATCGGTCACATGGCCCGAATGACCGCCTCCGCCTCCCGGCTTTTTGAACCATTAAAAGGCCGGGAGGTGGTTGGTGGGAAGGGGTTAAAACCTAAAAGACATATATTATACATAAATAAAAAAATACCCTGGCACATGAAGACTCAGTGCAAAGTAAAAACGGTGGTGTCCTGCAGGGAGTGAAGAGTGGCATCCCCTCTCCTTCATGAATATACACAGCATAAATTGCATTTTTTTATGTTTAACAGCACGCACATAACAGAAATTAAAGTAAGTATTGTCTTTTTTCATAATCCTTTTGGACTTTATGTAATACCTCTTCCTTACCTTTGCTATTTGGACACACCAGTTGAGAAGAAGCTGAGAGCCAATATTATCTTTGTGTTCGTGCACATAGTCCAGAAGGCATCCATGAGGCATTAACTGGGTAACCAACTGAATGGTGGGACTCAGACACACTCCCAGAAGACGAACCAGGTGGGGATGATCCATACTAGCCATAATTAGGGCTTCCTGCAATACAGAACACACAACACAGCTACTTATGTTGTCACCTCATGGACTTGCATATTAAGCAGACGTATCATTGTGCACCAACAGTACCATTTTCTACAGACATATCATATCTTATGTCTCTAAGGGAGTGTGCTATGAAGGTCTGAAGGATATACAAAGGCTAAAACTGCTGACCTCCTTGTTAAAATACTTATTACCTGAGGCTGTCTCAGGTCCCAGTACTTTCTAAGTCACTGAAGTCAATGACATTAAACAACCATGTAGCTAACGAAAGTCAAATAATTTTATTTAGTCAGAATTTCTAATATCTATACTTGTTTAGGATGAATGATTCAGAAAATGTTTGACACTGCATAAGCCTGATAGCTAGGCAAATTGCATTTTCAGAAGAAGAACTCAGTGATGGCTTTGTTCTTCTTTCACAACATGTAAACACAAAAAATAAGACATTCTACGCGTTTTGAAATTATGTATTTACAAGCTGAGCCAAATCACTTAAAGTGTTATTAAACCCACATCATTAAAAACTATCAATAAATACTGTACTACATGCTGTTGATACTCAGTCACTACAGTATTCATTTTCTGTATTCTGCAAAAAAAACAGGTTGATACTTCTGTTTTCTGTCTCCCCCTCCTGTCTATGTCCCCACTGCAGTTGGGGATTTTGCAGGGCAGCTATTGGCAGCTATTGCACATGCTCAGTTCTCAGTATATTTCTACCCTGAGCATTTTTTCCCTGATCACATTTGAGCAGCCCATGTCATTATTGAAGCACACATGTGGGCATATACACAGTGGTAAATGACAGCACACTTCCTCCTCCATGCCCACTAACCAGCTAAATACAATGGGGGGGGGGGGATGTTACATCTTGATCGATGGAGGATTCACCTCTCTGTTTATGGGGGGTGTGACACAGAAATCTGCCCATACTATGTTATTGCCAAAAATAATAAAGATTTAATTTCAAATACATATTTGTATGCAAATTTAAAACAGTTCATTGATATTAATTATTTGTTTTTACTCAAAGGCTTTTTTTTATTTTGAACATGTGACCAGTAGCAGAGGACTAGAAGCTCCTCTTGCCACTGTTTCCTACAGACAGGTTGGGAAACAGCTGGGTCATGTAACAGTTTATATTGATTGGGAAAGAAGGTACATACATATATATATATATATATATATATATATATATATATATATATATATTTTTGTATTAAACAATTGACAGTGCCATCATTCATATACAGAAAGAAAAGGGATAATGTAAATTAAACAGTGTGCGTTTAGTATTACATAAAAAAACATATTACACACAATACTTCATGGACATGTTCCGCCAGTGGCCCCCCATCCATGCATCTGGCCCCCTAATCTACATGTGGGGTGCTGGTTGCATGGATTCCAATGTTTTTTTTTTTTTTTTGAAGCACGTGATTAGAGCCAGAGGCTCTAATAGGCTTCAAAAAAGGGTGGGCTCGGACCCACCCAATTATGTGACAATAGCGAATTAATATTCGTTATTATCACACTGATTCTCCTCCCAGCCAATCAGGAAGCGGGTCGTGAGACCCCCTTTCCTGATTGGCTGAAAAGAGAAGCGATTTACTGGCTATTGGCCAGGAAGAGCGAGGAGATGCACGGTCAGAGGAGAATCACAGCTACAAGGAGGAGGTAAGAATGCTGGCCGGCTGGCCGGCCAGCCGTCTGTCCCACGGCCCGCGCGGGGGGGGTTTTGTATTTGCCTGTCGGCTGACTGCTTAGGTGGAGGTGGATTTGCCAGCTGGCCGGCCGTCCCGAGGGAGGTGTGGGTTTTGCCGCCCCCCCAAATTATCATGCACCAGCTGCCACTGTAATACGCATAGAGTTGAGTGCTGTTTCTTAACATAAGGAGTAAAGGTGGTTATTACATGCAGTTTATTATAATTTATATGCCTAATTTTAGGAAATAAAATAGTATGGCTTAAAAGGTGCATGTCTTTTGTTGTCAACATGACATGAACAAAATAAAAGCAAAAACTGGCCTGACACACTAAAGGAATGTTAAGAAATATTTCCCTAAATACAGAATGAATATTTCCCTACATACAGAATGAAATGGTGTGTTAAACAGAATTTGGACACATTGTCAAAGAACTCACTTGCAGCTACCTAAATGGCCTTTAAAAAAACTTAAGGTACATTTGGGCCTTAAAAATAGAGGCATGTTTTCAGTAGCAGATTCAAGAAAGTTAGGGGTTAATAGCAACAAAGTATTTTTGGTTGAGAAGTATGTTAATGTTTCTGCAGGGGCAGTTTTGCAACCCACTATTTGCATAATATTTGAAGTTTCGAAAGAAGAAGCTGAAACAAACCTCTCTTAATTACTAGTCGCATCTCACAGTTTTCCCTTTGTAAGGAAAGAGCAGATGTCTTGGCTCCGCATTTGCTCGTCATAATCGTATTTTCAGAACAGAACAAAATATATATGTTTCAGATGAAGTGATGTTGCTGAGTTGCTAGAAAGAAATCCAAACACTTGAACGATTGCACTGAACTCAGGGATGTAGTGAGCTGTAAGACGTGCATAGCATCACAAGACTATAAACTGTAATGTGGGATAAGGGGATAAGCCCCTCTCACTGGGAAGACTTCGCTCCAATAAATAGTGTGATATATATATATATATATATATATAAATATATATGTAGTTCCAAGGGTAGCCACAGCACTCTATGCTTGAAGTAAATGCCCAGGTGCTCACCCACAAAGAAATCCATATAAATCCAAAATTGGTTTAAAGACAATCATGGGTCTTGCAGAGGAGGAAGGCCAACACTTCGATGAAGTTCAGTCCATCTTTATCTTGAGGTCTTGAGAAAGATGGACTGAGCTTCATCGAAACGTTGACAATAAAAACACTACTGTTTTTGATCTTCCTCCTCTGCAAGAGCCGTGAGTGTCTCTAAAACAGGTTTGGCTATATATATATATATATATATATATATAGTATGTGTGTGTTTGTGTGTGCTTTTCTAAAAACTGCAGGCTTCCAATGAAGTATGTGATCTTAGAGGGATATCATTTTGGCTTGGATCGACCTACAATTTCACTCTAAATTAGAGTAGTACTCTTCTTGTACTATCAGAGCATCATTCAATCTAAGAATGAAATTACTATTTGCACAACTCTCCATCGAACATCCCAGCACCCAGAAATTATTACTGGTAAAAATAGTTGACTGTCAATGGCTAAAATAAAAACAGAGTATACAGAATGATAGCAAACATTTTTTAGTGTTGTATACCTTGTTTTACTTTAGCCATTAACAGCCGACTATTTTTACCAGTAATAATTACTGTATGCTAGAAAGCCAAAAACAAAGCCCTTCGTAAGCTTTTATCTGTAGAATGTTTGTCTATAGTATAGTTCTTCAACTGTACAGCAAAACTAAGTGATCTTTCCACATTTTCAGGGTTCAAAATGGAATACAACAAAAGTACACTGATAAACAATACCCATACCTCCAAACTTTTGGACATGGGAAAGAGGGACATCGATTAGCAAAATTATGTAGGCATAGGACACACCCCCTGTCATGCCCGATAATTATACAAAAATGTTTGGTTAAAAGTGCAAGGGTTTTTTTTTTTCTTTTTACCACTACTATTCTATTATATTAGCTTATAGAATTTATAAATGCAACAATTTAGAAATTGGATTAAAGGTTTAGCACTGGGAAACACTTTTTGAAAGATGAAAAGTGCATTTTATATACAACTCTAAAGATTAGACCAAAATGAGGGACAAATGTGGAGGAAAGAGGGACAGAGGGACTTTGTTCCAAATCAGGGACAGTCCCTTGAAATCAGGGAGAGTTTGGAGCTATGAATACCTGACCCTGGGGCAGGGGCGTAACTACAGGGGTCGCAGGGGTTGCAATTGCAACTGGGCCCCATGCCCCAAGGGGCCTGTGCGGCTCCCCTGTACACCTGGATAGGAGGGATGGCGGGGGCAGCATGTGGAGAAATCACTGTCCTCCTGTAGCTGCAAGAGGAAAATTAAGGAGATTGGTTCTTCTGTATGCTGCCCCCGCCACTCCTCCTATCCTGTTCACTTGTGTTCTGCTGACTCTGGGCCCCTGTGTGCTCCCCTGGTCCCCCCCCCCCTACTGTGCTGCCCCCTCCACTGTGCTCCCTCTCCTCTCCTGCCGGCTGCTGCAGGGGATGTGTCACAATAGAGAACCAGGAAGGGGGTCGGTAAATATGTAATTTACCAGCTCCTTCCTTTTCTGAATCGACAGAGTCATAGTCAGTGACATTGTAAAAAAATAAAATAAAATTATAAAAAATAATACAATTAAAATACCAAAAAACAAAAACTACTGAAACCAGTGGGTGAATTTCCAGGATCGCAAAGGTCACACTTGCAACCGAGTCCTGGCATTCCACCACCATGGGGAGGCCCCAAGATGGCAGGAAGGGGGCCCACTGCAGAACTTGTGAAAGGGTCCAGGACAGTAATTAAGGGCTCCGCAATGAGAGTAAAGGGCATCAGGATCAGTGGGAAGAGTACCAGGCTTGAAGGGAAGGGTCCTGGCCAGGGGTCCAGGGAGCCCTTCATGGTTTCTTGCACCGGGGCAAGGAAGGTTCTAGTTATGCCTCTGCCCTGGGGCTTTTCAAAACCCACTGTCTCACTTTGAAGCTATACAATATGTTCCCAACAAGGCTCCTTAACAGGTACACATCATAAGAAATTACCTCCATACAACCTCCAGCTACCCCCTGACTCCTTTCTTTAGAAGAGATATCTTTATCAGGAACATCATACTTTTTTCACACAAAGCCTCCATTTATAATAAAGGTGTCCAACATTTTGACTTTCCTGTGCCACATTGGAAGAAGAGGAGGAATTGTCTTGGGCCACATATAAAAACACTAACAATAAGGATACCTGATGAGCAGAAAAAGTCATGAAGATCACAAGTTACCATTCACTGATATAGATAATGTACCTATCTGAGTAATTAAACGTTGTTTTTTTAAAATATTTTATTATAAAGCTACAACAGGGCAACATAACACTAGTGCGATATTTGACACTGTTTTAATATAAACTAATGCATCAATATCTGGTTCAATGGATGGAGTAGCAATTCTCAATGAATTTTTAAGGTGCTCATCAGATATTTTTGTTCTAATTTTGCCCTTCGTGTCCTTTATCCATGAAAATAGTTGATCACAAATATAGGTGCTGCCGAAAACTGATGACATAAATAAGGCGTAGTTATGAAGAGTGGGATATTTTTCTTTGGAAAGAGAAAACTTATAAAAGTCCAGTAAAGGAATACTGTCAAATTTTTTCCAAAAAATCAACATTAAGTAAGTTTACAATTTTCTGTTGGGTCGCATTATCTTGGGCTGCAGGTTGGACACCCCTGATTTATAACAAATTTCAGGAACTTAAAGTGGTTGTAAAGTCTGAAGGTTTTCTACCTTCATGCATTCTATGCATGAAGGTAAAAAACCTTTTATGTGCAGCTCCCCCTTAAACCCCCTAATTCTTACCTAAGCCATTGGCTCCCGCTGCTGTCAATCACAGCCAGAGAGGCAAGAGCAGGAGGTGGGGCTGAGCCACGCTCTCTGTGTCTTATGGACACAGAGAGCTGGGCTTGGGAGCGAGCACAAATGGGTGCCCCCACAGCAAGCAGCTTGCTATGGGGGCACTCGGCAAGATGAAGGGGTCCAGAGCGCCAGCGGGGGGACCCAAGAAAAGGAAGATCTGGGCTGCTCTGTGCAAAACCACTGCACAGAGCAGGCAAGTATAATATGTATGTTATTTTTGATTATAAAAATGTTTCTTTTACAATCACTTCAACTGTAAATGACAAGATAGAATAGAACCCCTTTGGTTCTGGCCCACATTTACCTAAATGTAAAAATGTTGCAGATGTGCCACAGATAAAGGCACCAACATGCATATTTTTGTAAATGTCCTGCGATTTAAGGTTTTGGTCTCATCTTCATCAAGTGCTGCATCTAACACCAACCCACAAATCTAGATATAGAAATCATACAGATGCATCTCCTTGAAGGCTTGCATTCCTTGTATTTGGAAGCAAACCTGCCCCCCCCCCCCCATCACTCAGTGGTAAGTTAAACTGGATGTAAACCCCATTCATGAAATCTGACCTGGGCACATATATGTGTGTTAACTTATCTCCATCCAAAGCCCTAAGTCCTGTTTCTTTTTGCTGCTCCGTTCCTCTGTTATCAGCATGATAACTTCTGACAAGCTCTCCGACACAGGAGATAAAAGCAGCTGGAAATTTGTGTCGGGAAGGGACTTAGAGACAGATAAGCAGGGAGCTTGTCTATTTACAGCACAGCTCTGCAAGGTTCTTCATTCCTCTGCCTATGTGGAGTGGGGGTGTGTGCCTTTCCTTCAATCAGCTCATACACAGTGTATGCTAAGACTCCCCTCCCACTTCTCAAAACAGGAAGAAAAAATTGTAACATGATCTACACTTTTTAAAGAATATAGAAACCTGAAGACAGCAAATATACATGTAAAACATATGTAGGGAAATTTGTCTCATCTCTGTGTATCATCTGAGGCTGTTCACTTCACTGGGTAAATGTGAGGGTTTATAAGGTATAAGGTATATTATACATTTGGAAGACTTGATAGGCTCTCTTAGAGATGGATCAGACATCGCTAAGAAAACTTGGCTCTTCTAGGCAAAATACAAGTTTCCTCTGAATATATAATAGCTTTAAAAAATGCTAGTTCAGACTGCAGAAAATTAACACAGAATATGCCTTTTGATGCATTTTGGTGTCTAGATTTCCAGTTCACCAGTTGCATCATCATGGACCTACCCTGCTCCTCGGCCGCATACTTGTTCTGGTTCAGTGAAACAAAAAAGTATATGTCTGACAAACTCATTTTTTTATGAAGAACAGTCAGCAATGGAAGCTTCCATGATTCTTTTAATACTTTAGCTAAATATGTCTTTATTGCAATGATACATGATTCTACTTTGTGTAAGCTGCATTGAAAGGATTTAACCACTTTACCACCGGAGGATTTTCCTGCTAAAAGACCAGGGGTTATTTTGCGATTTTTTACTGCGTGACTTTAACGGACAATCGCGCGGTCGTGCGACGCTGTACCTAAACGAATTTCACGTCCTTTTTTTTCCCACAAACAGAGCTTTCTTTTGGTGGTATTTGATCACCTGTGCGATTTTTTGATCACGCGCTATAAACAAAAAAAGAGCGTAATTTTTGCAAAAACAACAATATTTTTCACTTTTTTTTATATGAAATTCCCCCCAAAAAAAATGTAAAAATCAAAATTTTTTAAAATTTTCGGCCAATTTGTTTTACGCTACCTATGTTTGGTAAAAAAAATCGCAAAAAGCGTATTTTGATTGGTTTGCGCAAAAGTTATCGCGTTTACTAACAAAGGGAAAGATTTCTGTCATTTTTGGTGTTTTTTTTTTTAACGAGTAATGGCGGCGATCTGCGATTTTTTTTGCGGTACTGCGACATTGCGGCGGACAGATCGGACCCTTGACTGACATTTTTGACACTTTTGGGGGTACCAGTGACATTACTGCAGTAATCAGTGCTATACATATGCACTGTTACTGCAAAAATGACACTGGCAGGGAAGGGGTTAACAGTATTGGACAGGGAGGGGTTAAGTGTGTCCTAGGGGCGTGATTCTAACTGTGTAGGGACAGGTCTACTAGTGTAAAAACAAAGATCAACAGTTCTACATAGTAGAACTGTTTGATCTTCACTTTTACACAGGGAGAACTGACAGGTGGCTTGTTTACACAAGCCGCTCTGTCTTTCTCCCGCTGTAGCGGCGATCGTAGTGTGACCGGCGGACATCGGGTCCGCCAGTCACACTCCCGCACTCCTCCGTGAACGAGCCGAGGCGGGCGCGCGCCTCGGCGGGCGCGCGCCCGCCCGCTATTGGCTCTGGAAGGAGTGACAGGCGAGCGACGTAGACCTACGTCACTCTGCCTGGCCGGGGCCGACTGCCGCAGTAAATATATTGTGCGCAGTCGGCAAGCGGTTAATGTATGGTATGGTCCCAGACAAAACACTTTTCAGTGTTATAGGCTATCTTCTTGAATAAGAAGACCAAAATAAAAAAGGATAACTGCTTATATTTTGCTATTTTTTGTTGTGCTCTTCTACTGGAGTTTTCCTTTAACATATACCTGAAATGGCACCAAAGTAAACCACTTATGGAAAAGAACATGGGTCTTCAAACTATGGCCCTCCAGCTGTTTAGGAACTACAATTCCCATCATGCCTAGTCATGTCTGTGAATGTCAGAGTTTTACAATGCCTCATGAGATGTGTGGTCCTGCAACAGCTGGAGGGCCGTAGTTTGAGGATCCCTGGAATAGAATAACAATCACAACCTTACTTTTTGTCAACCAATATTATGCGTCTTCTCCCTGGCTAATTATGAGCCACAGAAGGGACTGAGTCAAGTGTTGACTGTTGACTAGTTGACATTGGTATTTGCAAATGCGGCACCGCAGTTAATTTTAGAAGACGACTAATGCGAACGGCAGGCACCTTAAAGTAGTACTAAACCCAAAAGCAAACATTTATTATATCGCAGCTTACCAATCCTTAGACATGATGGCTGAAAAATGTTTTTTTTTTTTTTTTATTTTAACCTGATAATCTGGCCAGTAAGTTTGTTGTTTTTAAACAGAAAAAGCTCTCCTGAAAATGTAGCAGTTAAGTGTTGTGATAAACCATTTAGCACTAACAGGGGTTCTTACAATGGTCAGCTTTTTTTTATTCATTTAAAACCTTTAACCAAAAAGGGAAAAAAAAAAAAAAACTGTTGTTTTAACTGCTTCTGCAAGGGCACTCTAGTACAGGAGGTGTGTTACTGGGCAGATTACAGGGTAAAAACAGAGGGGAAAAAATAACGAATGCAGCCACCATGTCTAATGATTGGTAAGCTGCAAGTACTTTTTTGATTTTACGTTTAATACTGCTTTAGTATACAGTTATACAGTTTACTGCAATGTTATTGTGTACAGCATTAAAGAGGTTGTAAACCTCCAAAAAAAAAAAACTGAAAAACAAAGGCATAATGAGTTAGTATGCATCGCATACTAGCTCATTATGAAATACTTACCTTAGAATGAAGCCCCCCGCACACCACTGACACAGCCGACATGTTCATCCATCTTCCTACTGGGTTTGCGTCCTCCCACCATCTGATTGGCTGGAGCCGCGATGACGTCACTCCTGCACAGGTAGCACAGGGCACGGGTGGCCGTTTCTTGAGAGCGCATGCGCCAGTGATGTCACTGGCTGCATGCAAAGTAAATATCTCCTAAACAGTACATGTTTAGGAGATATTTACAGTACCTATAGGTAAGCCTTATCATAGGCTTACCTATAGGTACAAGTTACAGAGGAAGCTTTACTTCCTCTTTAATACCAGCAGCTAAAAACAGAATAGTTTGAGCTTTGGCTACAAGCTATTTGCATCAAAGTTATATTTGCAGCAATTCCCACAAGGAAATATATTCCAGCATTATTAACTCGGCAAGTGTATCTCTATCTATCTATCTATCTATCTATCTATCTATCTATCTATCTATCTATCTATCTATCTATCTATCTATCTATCTATCTATCTATCTATCTATCTATCTATCTATCTATCTATCTATCTATCTATCTATCTATCTATCTATCTATCTATCTATCTATCTATCTATCTATCTATCTATCTATCTATCTATCTATCTATCTATCTACAGTATATATGTATATATACAGTATCTCACAAAAGTAATGGCTAAACTGCTTGGAACAAAAGTGAGTACTCCCCTAAGTGAAAATGTCCAAATTGGGCCTAAAGTGTCAATATTTTGAGTGGCCACCATTATTTTCCAGCACTGCCTTAACCCTCTTGGGCATGGAGTTCACCAGAGCTTCACAGAGTCCTCTTCCACTCCTCCATGATGACATCATGGAGCTGGTGGATATTAGAAACATTGCACTGCTCCGCCTTCCATTTGAGGATGCCCCACAGATGCTCGATAGGGTTTAGGTCTGGAGACATGCTTGGCCAGTCCATCACCTTTACTCTCAGCCTCGTGAGCAAGGCAGTGGTCGTCTTGGAAGTGTGTTTGGGTATTGCTATCATTTTGGAATACTGCCCTGCGGCCCAGTCTCCGAAGAGAGGGGATCATGCTCTGCTTCAGTATGTCACAGTATACAGTAAACCCCCCTCCATTGCGGGGGTTACGTTCCGGACCCAGCCGCGAAAAGTGAAATTCCGCGAAATAGAAAAACCCTATTAAAATGCATTGTAGGCATGTTTTTTTACTGTCACTGTACGTGTAGAAGCATTTTAAGGTCTTTAAACACACTTTTAAAACAATAGAAACTCATTTAAACACATAAAAGATACTGAGAGACATAGCAAGAGCTATGGAAAACACAAAAATATTTAATTTTTAATGATTTATATAGTAAAATAACATTACAAAAAAAAAACGCGAATTACCGGGACCGCAAAAACTGAACCGCGATGTAGCGGGGGATTACTGTATTTTGGCATTTATGGTTCCCTCAATGAACTGTAGCTCCCCAGTGCCGGCAGCACTCATGCAGCTCCAGTCCATGACACTCCCACCACCATGCTTGACTGTAGGTAAGACACACTTGTCTTTTTACTCCTCACCTGGTTGCCACCACACACGCGGGACATCATCGGAACCAAATAAGTTTATCTTGGTCTCATCAGACCTCAGATCATGGTTCCAGTAATCCATGTCTTTAGTCTGCTTGTCTTCAGCGAACTGTTTGCAGCCTTTCTTGTGCATCATCTTTAGACAATGCTTTCTTTTGGGATGACAGCCTTGCAGACCAATTTGATGCAGTGTGTGGCGTATGGTCTGAGCACTGACAGTCTGACCCCCCCACCCCTTCAACCTCTGCAGCAATGCTGGCAGCACTCATACATCTATTTCCCAAAAACAACCTATGGATATGACGCTGAGCATGTGCACTCAACTTTGGTCGACCATGGTGAGGCCTGTTCTGAGTGGAACCTGTCCTGTTAAACCGCTGTATGGTCTTGGCCACCATGCTGCAGCTCAGTTTCAGGGTCTTGGCAATGTAGAGCAACAATTCTTTTTTCAGATCCTTGGAGAGTTCTTTGCCATGAGGTGCCATGTTGAACTCGAATGAACAGTATGAGAGAGTGAGAGCAATAACACCAAATTTAACACACCTGCTCCCTATTCACACCTGAGACCTTGTAACACTAATGAGTCACATGACACCAGGGAGGGAAAATGGCTAATTGGGCCCAATTTGGACATTTTAACTTTAAGGGGTGTACTCACTTTTGTTGCAAGCAGTTTATACATTAATGGCTGTGTGTTGAGTTATTTTGAGGGGACAGCAAATTTACACTGTTATACAAGCTGTACACTCACTACTTTACATTGTAGCAAAGTGTAATTTCTTCAGTGTTGTCACATGAAAAGATATAATAAAATATTTACAAAAATGTGATGGGGTGTACTCACTTTTGTGAGTTACTGCATATATATATATATATATATATATATATATATATATATATATATATAAATATATATATATATATATATATATTTTTTTTAACAAGAGAGATATCTTATGTTATTCATACAGTTTTAACCAGATATGGGCATTCTTTGTTAGAGAATATCAGGGGGTAGAAATGATTGCTATCAGTGTTAGTCTTCCAGCAGTTCCTTGAAAAGTGAGAAGACAGAACCACAATGACTGGACGCAGAGAAGCGATTAAGCAGACACCCCATGTGGGATCTCTCTATATATGATGCTTTGTGACCACACAATAAAGAGTCATTAGCTAGCACCTAGGGGACTCTTTGCAGCTTCAAGTTTATGATTTTTTTCGAGCTTTCCATTACCACCTTCTCCTCACAGATAGTCACACCTTAACTTATCTAACAGCTGGAGCTGGACGGTGCAAAAAAGAGATGCATGATACACAGTCCAATTTACGGGGCACTAGCCTAGGTTATTAACAGTAACAACATTACACTAGTTTTATAGAACATCTTCATTTGTAGACAATACCTATAATTTGGCTAGTATAAGTGCCAACAATCACTTTCACAGGTAGTTACATAATATTTGTGAAGACATCACATTCTGACTTCTTTTACACTACCTGAAGTAGCCTCACCCCAGGAGATAGCCCTACCCTTGTATTATTGTCTCTAATAAGCCCAGAAAAAAGAAAATGGTAAAAATGAAAAGAAAAAGAAGATTGCATATGAATAACTTTTATTTCCAGATTGGCAAGAGGTAGCAGCATCTTGCACCAAGCCATAAAAAAATAGTTATGCAAGGCACTGGATAACTAACAGCTGAACTTCAGGCAAAATGGCTAAATACATAGATAAATATATATAGGCGAGCTATTTTATCTGCCAAAGGATTTGTATTGCTGTCCATGCAGTCCTGATATTTCCACAGTTCTGCCCACAGCACACTCCTGTCTAGCAGGGAAGGGGACCTGATCTTTCTCTACTGCAATGTCACTTTAACTTACAGGTCTCTGTGCTTGGACAGCAGGGAGAAGGGAGAAGCAGCAAAATGATGGGTTCATCTCTGCTCTCTTCTTCTATCACCTTTGGTAGCCCCTTGCACTTCAGAACAACTGAACAGCTCCATGTACTGTTTCTTCCTCCCCCTATCTGAGCTCTGCTGTACAGACTGTATGAGGCTAACACCAAGTCTAACTCAGGTACTTACACTGTGAGCACTGCTAAGTCTAGGGGTACTGTGGGCCCAGACTGTGTGATGATGGACATCCAGGGAGTGTAAAGTGGACTAGATGACACTGGCTGTTGTTTAACCTGGAAAAGGACCAGCCGCACTGGTCAGAGATTGGGATTATGCTAGAGGGGAAGAGGGGAAGTAAAGCTTGGCAAGATTTTCTTTTTAATACAGGAAGGTGGTTGATTTTTTGGAACAAAAAAAATCAGGAGTTCTACTATAAGTGCATCTGATGGTATTGTATGTACCTAAAGTAGTTATAGTGTGTCTCATCCCAGAGCACTAAGTGTTATATCTCTCTGCTGCATTGTTCCTTTGCTATCTGCATGAGTCACTTCTGACAGGTTTTCCTGATACCAAGAGATAAAAAAGTGACACTGACTGGAGCTCCAGCACGCATCCCGTGATTGACAGTCTCAGCTCTGTTCCTGTGTGCTGTTAGGGGGATGCATCTCTTCTCTCAAATCAGCTCTGAGAGCTCTTCTCACTGGGATGAGCAGAGTGTAATGTCAGCTCCCTGCTGCCCTGCTTTCTGAAAGCTCAGACAAGCTTATAAAGTCTGCACTTTGAATGGCTCTGGAGGGGAGAGGAAATGCAGGTAAACAAGTACAACTTATATAGGAGGATTTTTTTCATCTCTTTGTATCACCTGAGGCTTCACTGGGCATATGTGCCCAGTACAACCACTTTAGTAGACACCAGAACAGGTTGTTACATTGTATTATTTTTTTATTGTCTATATTTTATAGATGTTCCACCTAAACACACTGATATTGCCCAAAACCAAATTACACATACAATCCCTTCTTCCTGTGATTTGCACAAAAGCTTTTTCTTCAGTCCTGTTTGTCTAATGGGAAAAAGACAAAAGAAAAGGGGCGCACCGACCTAGTGCATCACCACTAAAAGCATTTATTAAAATATTAAATAGTTTACAGTATACTCACAAGGCAGGTGTGATAATACACACATCAATATTGCACATAAAATTGCAGCATTTTCTCTGGCTCTGAGGAAGGGGGCTCGCCCCTGAAACACGTCAGCCCAGCCATAGCAGCCCCATGCGGCACACTGCATGCCATTCAGCTTTGTGTGGGACTTTGGCTACCTTGGAGATTTTATGTGCAATATTGATGTATGTATTATCACACCTGCCTTGTGAGTATACTGTATACTTTTTAATATTTTAATAAATGCTTTTAGTGGTGATGCACTAGGTCGGTGCACCCCTTGTCTTTGTCTTTTTTCTGGACACCCTTGATCCTGAGGGGGCAGCAAGACCACAGGCTTCTTCCTATTTGTGTCTGAAGTATCCCTTTTTTCCTCCGTTATACTCGACTCGAGCGCAGGAGATTTGCTTTACTACTGTTTGTCTAATGACCTGACACTTACCAATGAGTACACTTGTAGGCACTCGGGAAACCATTAGCAATGCAGTGCACTATAGGTTTTTTTTACTAAAACTAGAGAGTGCAGAATTTGGTGCAAGCTAGAAACCAATTAGCTTCCAGGTTATATTGCCAAAGCTTGATTGAACAAGCTGAAGTTAGAAGCTTGGCTACCATGGTTACATGCACAGTTGCACCAGATTCTGAGTGCTCCAGTTTTAGTAACTCTACCCCCTGTGTGTCAATTCAAATTTAGATAATTAGGGCAGAAGATGAAATACCCTAAGAAAGACACACTTGTGAGCATTCTTGAAACCAGATAGTTTTGTACTAGACTTATAGAACAAGGTACATGTTTAAATGTTGCCTTGTACAGTCTACAATAATGTCTTCTAAATAATCATAACATAATCCTCCTCAATATATCATCAATAACTCAAAGCCTTTCTTATGAATCAACAAAACACTCACTTTGTATCCTAATAAGGAGCATATGAAAAGAATGTTAATTGGTGATTGACTGGTATTTAAAACTATGCTGTTGTTATTAATATTGTAATCATTTATTGTTATCAACATGTTTATTTAAGTATATAAGTATGCTAACTGCATTGTAAAGGAAAAGTAGAAGGCAAAACGTAACATTCAGTAATAATTAAGGTATAAGAATAGCTAAAGACTAGTCTGCAATTTTAGCATGCCCTTTCTGGGAGAAAATGTACTGAAAAGGCTCCATTGTGGACAACTCTGATTACTGTGGACTGTGTACTTTGAATCAGCACACCTCTGGGCAACATCTAGAAATCAATACAGGTTCCACAAACTGAGTTTTATAGTAAACTTCAGTACAGACACTTCTGAGGCTTGCATTTAAAGAAGGACTCTCATTTTTTTTCAATGTCTCCTGTCTCCCAGAGGACAAGGTACATTCAGTACTTTATCATACCTCCCAACTTTCTAAGATGGGAACGAGGGACACCTATTAGCAAAAATATGTTGGCATAGGACACAACTCAAGTCACGCCCTTTCAAAGGGGAATTATAAAAAAAAAAAAAGGCTGGTTAAACCCACAAGTGCTTATTTTAAGCCCTATTATTCCTTTATATTGGCTTTTGAAATGTACAAATGCAGAAATTTAGAAACTGGGTGAAAGGTTTAGCCCTGTAAAAACAGTTTTGATGGATAAATAGTTTATTTTATATACAACTATATAGATCAGACCAAAATGAGGAGGAAAGAGGGACAAAGGGACTTTGTTTTAAATGAGAGACAGTCCCTCAAAATCAGGGACAGTTGAGGGCTATGCTTTATCCCCTCTTTCTACGTGCTATCTAAGACTAGCTGCATGGTCAGACAGGGCACTGACAACTTTCCCACCCCATAGCTTGCTAGCAAGGTGATAAATGAAATGAGCTTTGCTTGTCTCCAGCTCCAAGTACTTCCCCAAAACAAATGCGATCATTAACATCATTAGCAATGTAGGGGAATGGGGCATGTCAGCTAAACTATTCTCGGCTCCTGCACAACATCACAAAGGACAGTAAGGCCCAGCTCCTGGTCCTGTGCCACTTCTGCTCTGTACACCAGGGGAAAGACAGAGCCCAAACCTGCCCACCTGCCAGGACCTCTTCTGGGGAGCGAGATAGGAGTAGTAGCTGACGTGTTTGTTGTGAGCTAATGTTTTTGTGAATAATGGCACTCATCTTCAGTATACTGTCATTCACAACAACACAAGCTGACAGCTACTACTGTAATCTCTCGCCCCTGAATATCTGATGACTGGCAGGCTTGTCTGGGCTCAGTTTTTCCTCTGGAGTACAAGGCTGAGGGGTAGAGCAGAAGAGGCACAGAGCTGAAAGTTTGGGTGGCAGGGCTCCACAATAAAGAGGGGCCAGTGGCTTTAGTGCTGGCAGTAGCTCCCCTATGGAAACACTTACAAATTGGGCTTCAGCCTAGGGTGGTGTTACAGCACATCTCAAAGAAAACTGTCCTTTTAATTGCATGCCACTGTATGGATCAAACAGGTCCACATACAATGTGAGCTGGGTCCCCTAGGAGGTTCAAGAAGGATTTTCAACACCTGGTGATAATTCTTCCTTAGACAAGCTCCGAGTTCCAAGACGATTTGAAACTTTGGTTTGGATCAGAGAATTTCCCTTTTCTAGGAAAAAATATTATTTCTATATACCCAAATATAACCAGTATATGGCAATCATTCTGTTAAATGAAATTCATTACATGTTATCTTTATAGAAAATATTATTTTAAACAAGAGTTGCTGCATGAGACACCTAGCTTTGTGTCTTTAAATGGTGCATTTAACTTTCTGAAAGTGGAATTAACCAAAAGCTTTTTCTTGTTTTAAAGAGTGGAAGGATTTTTTTTGTGTCCCTATCTTTAGGATTCACTCTCAGGCACTGGAAGGGGGGGACGACAATTTTTTTTTTTTTTTAAGGTTACCAGAACAGGAGAAGAAGGAAATCTCCCAATGGGTATATCTGTTCCAGTTGCAACTGTCAAAGGTGGGACTTCTCCCCATTTTTCAGGGGCTTCTGCTCACTTCCTGTTGTGTCTGAAGGGCAGGATGTTAGAGAAACTCTCCATAAAATAGGGACCAAGGAAGGAATAACAACCTGATATCCACTTACGCAGCATTGCTTGTGGTAATTCTGTATTAGTACTGATGTATTATCTGTTTTGTTTATGGTATCAACCACTGCAGATTTATCTTGCAATACATTTTTAATAGGTTTTTCAAGGTAAAGAGATGCATACAAATCAGGGTAATCCAGACAAAATTAATTAAAAATAGTCATGATGAATAGCAATAAATGATGGATGAATGAACTGGTTGACTTGCTTAGTCAAAATTACATTCACTCTAAAAAATAGGCTTATACAACTCATTTAAGGTGGCAAAGTAGTTAAAGTGTTACTAAACCCAGGACCCTGCATTCACTATATCTGGTCTCTCACAGTACACAGAACATGGAAATACAATTATTTTAGTAAATATAAACTGCTAAATACCTTTTTTCATCAGCAGTATATATCACTCTTATGACTTCCATCAGTGTCTGGCTGAGCACTGGTTAAAGCTTGTAGGAGGAGTTTTCCTTCTCCTTTGACTGTCCTAAGAGGCTGCATGATCCCTGACCCTCTGTCGGGACAGTGCTGATTGGCCCTGTGCTAAACACATGCACCCCCCCCCAAAAAAAAAAAAAATAAAATAAAAATTATCTAGCAATATACACCAAACTGGGCATGTGCAGAGTGCCTCCAAGGGCTCTGTGCTATCAGCAGATGGATTGAGGACAGTAAAAGAAGAGGAGGATCAGAAAAGACAGGATCAAACAGCCTTTTTACACAGTGCAGAGGATTAACCCCTTCAATTCCACAGTGAGTATAACAAGCATGCTTTACTGCACATACAGATTGATTTTACTGTTGTGGGTTTAATAATACTTTAACTATATTAAAGCAGCGTTCCACCCTCAAAAATAACTTTTCCCCATCCGCTTGCTCTAAATTACCTGAAAAAGAATTAGATAATTAAAAAAAAAGTTTTGATTCACTTACCTTGTTTTTAAAGAAAATATACTTAGCTTCCTTCCTACTCCTCCCTCTGCGGACACGGCCGCCACCGTCACTTTCTGCTTGCATTGACTCCTGGGAGATGAGCATCATTGATCCCAGGAGTCAATGCGCCTGCACCGGCACTGCTCGTCACTTCTGGTGCCCAGAAGCTGTGCAGGGATGACGCGACTGCACCGGAAGTGACGAGCAGGGCTGGTGCAGGGCATTCTGGGACTCCGACGTCACCAAAGAGGACACCGAAGAGAACCCTCTGACTTCAGCTGTCCACACCTGAGATGGCAGCGCTGGACAAGACATTTTCAAGGTAAGTATTTCTTCTAAAAGGTAAGTGAAACGGGACAGTTCAGAGGCTATCGTTGCTTAAATGCAGTAGCCCTGACTGTCCCGGGGGTATTTTTATCTAAAAAAAAATTTTCAGTTTGGAAAAAAAAAAAAATTTCAGGCTGGAACTCCGCTTTAAGAAAGTTTGCTAAACAAGCCCTCATTATCTTTTATATATATTATACTGCATATACTTTGAAACAACAGATAGAATAGGATAAAATAGGAGGCAAGGAAAATCTAGAAAGGCAGAAGTTAACCATTTCCGGATTATATGCATACATTGGTCTTCATGGAATTCTGGGACAGGGAATTATATGCTACAAGATATACCCCTATGTATCCCATAATGCATATAAACAGAAATTGGAATATCTCAGTTATTACAGGCAATGCATTACGGCAGGAAAAATCTGATCAACAAAACACCAATAGAAAGGGAGAATGCATTTAAAAAATACAAGAAATAATGTGATACTAGCAGGTTAAACACTTTAATGCTACACATATAATATTATATTATGAACTGTTACCCATATCTTAGCCATAGGAATATTACTGCTGTTGTTGAGCAAAATGTAATTGAATCTCTCTAATGGGATTTCCTAAGATCCTTAAATATAAATTGAATAACATAGTAATTACATGAAGGAAGTGGGCATAGATATACTGGAGACCTCTTTGAGAGAAAGCCAGCTCACATTTGGCAAAGCAGACTTGCTGAAAGGGATAGACACTCGCAGGAATTTGCTGGAAGGGATGATGTCTCTTTTTGAGTTAAAGGATGTTGGCAGCTGCATAATGAGGGTCTATTCAAAGAATCGCTTGGATGTTAAACTCCTGTGCATTCCAAATGCACGGAAATGTAAATGAACCAATATGAGGATTGTCACACTTTAGACATCTGAAATGACACCTTTATTAAACCCTCCTTAAAAAGCCACAAAATCGAAAAGTTTGTATTCATAATGGCATATACAGTATAGAAATTCCTGGTTTTAGGTCAGTTTTCTAGATTGCACTTACATGCATTAATATGTATGTAGCTATGATAATGATGCAGTCCGGGAACAATCTGAAAGACCTATATTAGGTTATTGTATTAAAGCGGTAATAAACCTAAAAGCAAAGATGTAATATACTTCAGCCTACCAATTCTTAGATGTGATGGCTGCATTATTTTCTTTTTAAGGGTCCATGCACACTAGCATTTTTTTTATAAGCTCAAAAAACGCTAGAAAAAAAATGCTGAAAGAAAAATACTGAGCATTTATGTGCCGGCTTTTAGAGGCTTTAAGGTACATTTAGGCTCCATGCACACTAGCATTTTTCATAAATTTAAAAAAAGCTAGAAAAAAAAACGCTGGATGAAAAATGCTCATAATAGCACTTGTGTGCCAGTTTCTAGTAGCATTTTAGTAGCCTTTAGAAGCTTTAAGGAGCATTAGCTATTTATTAGCGTTTTTGCAGTACATAAAAAAAAAAAAAAGCTCAAAAAGAGCTGTTAGTAGCATTTTAGTAGCATTTAGAAGCAGTTAGGAGCATTCAGTTTTTTTTCTGCTGGAAAAACACTCCAAGAAACTTCTGCTCCTAGAAGCTGAAGCTCAAAAAATGCTAATAGCCTAAAGAAGTATGCATGGACACATAGGCTAACACTATTAGCGTCTAGGAGCAGAAAATAAACAGCTTCTAGGAGCTTAAAAAACATTTGTGTGCATGGAGCCTTATGCTGGACATACACTATACAGATAAACTGGCTGAAATTCAGTAATTTGGACAGTTTGTTCATTTTACGGTCAGTTAATGGGCACAAATCGGTAATGGGTTGTAAAGTTTTTGAGCCGAAAAGGACAAGTTTGGAAATTTACTGCCGAACGAACGATAAATTGAAAGGGTAATGTGGTTCTCGTCCAAACTGTTTGCACTTGGTATATGTGTGTAGCACCCTACAAGGTAGGTTCTAGGCAAAAGTATAGTGGGCCTTGGCTGCCTAACAGCAGGGCCATCATTTTTAGCTGTGCTGTTATGTCTCCCAGGCGTGGCTGCTGAGAGGGGAGTCTCCCCACTGGCTCCATGAGAGTATTCTCATTGGGCAGTGGAGGAAACCCAATCAGTAGCTCATACAGGCCTGTATCCACCCCAGAAGGAAGATTTCGCAGAGGATTCTGGGAGTGCGTATAAGTTTGAGGGGAGCGCATGACGCAGGTCTTTGGGGGGAAGCGGAGTCCCAGGAGGGGGAGTAAGGCTGTCTCTCCTCCTGTCAGAAGGATCGGGTGTCTCGGGTGGCTGCCTGAGAGTACAGAGAGCGCTGAGCTGAGCTGCAGAGAGGATCCGGTGTGCCGAGGACCAGTGGAGATAGAGAGTTCAGTTCCAGGAAAGCATTCCAAGTTCATGAGTACTGTGAATTGCCCCTGGGGGTCTGCCTTGTGTAGAGGGGACCACTCCGGTGAAGGTCCCAGGGATCCAGGAGCCAGCTAGTGTAAAGGGGGTGCCTAGTGAGAGGACCCTGAAGTTTTAGAGGGGGTGCCTATTGAGAGGACCCTGAAGTGTCAGAGGGGGTGCCAGCGGTTGGGCCCTGAAGAGTTAAGTGTACAGTGTTAAGGGTTGCAGCAGCACAAGCAGTTACAAGGAGCTACCTCAGTCAGTGAAGGGCTGGAGGGAGCTATTCGCAGGACTTTTGAGCAGAGTGCCAAGAGGCAAGTGTTACTACAGTCCTGGATCTTCTGAGTTAACCAAGGAGTTAAAGTCGAAGTTTCAGCACAGTTCAGCAAAACAGTCTTTTCAAGCACCAGGAAGCATTGGTTGGCATTCAGCTGGAGTCAGGACAGCGCTAACAGGCATTTTTCTAAAAAAGTGTCACAGTTAAACATAGTTGAGCCAGAGGAGTATCCCACTCATTCCCTTCTCTCCATTACAAAATAAACAAAACAAACCAAAGATGCCGCAATGGTCATTGTCTCAGTTCTCACACTTGGGTTTTCAACTTAAATGTGTTGGAAGTGTTACTGTTAACAATGGCAGACCCATATCAGGCCCAATGCCCGGAAATCCTGCTACATGTGAAAAAACAAACAAAAAATTTATTAATTTATGACCACTGAACAATTACATGATGTCACGATCGTTTGCTCTCACGGCCGAGTGTTTGTCTTTTGAAAATGAGTTTGAATGATTTTTCGTCTAGTCTATGGCCAGCATTAGGAGCATTAGCATTTTATTAGCATTTTTACAGTACATAAATAAAAAAAAAAAAAGCTAACAGAAGCTATTAGCGTTTTAGTAGCGTTTTAGTAGCATTTAGAAGCGTTTAGGAGCGCTCAGCATTTTTTTCTGCTGGAAAAATTCTCCAAAAAACTTTTTTTTTTTTTTTGTTTCTAGACGCTGAAGCTCCAAAAATGCTAATAACCCAAAGAGGAGCGAGGGACGGGGCTGTTGCACAAACTTTGCACAGAGCAGGTAAGTATAACGTTTGTTATTTTTTTTATTTTTTTTTTAATAAAGTGTAATCCTTTACAATCAATTTAGGCCACAGGAAGAACATAGGCAACATTTGTATCATCAAGTAGAAAGCGGGGACATTTTTGTACAGCAATGGTGATATGGATCTACAGTGCTGCTGCAGGCACATATATATATATATATATATATATACAGTATCTTACAAAAGTGAGTACACCCTCACATTTTTGTAAAAATGTTATTATATCTTTTCATGTGACAAAACTGAAGAAATGACAGTTTGCTACAATGTAAAGTAGTGCGTGTACAGCTTGTATAACAGTGTAAATTGCTGTCCCCTCAAAATAACTCAACACACAGCCATTATTGTCTAAACCGCTGGCAACAAAAGTGAGTACACCCCTAAGTGAAAATGTCCAAATTGGGCCCAAAGTGACAATATTTTGTGTGGCCACCATTATTTTCCAGCACTGCCTTAACTCTTAGGGGCATGGAGTTCACCAGAGCTTCAAAGGTTGCCATTGGAGTCTTCTTCCACTCCTCCATGATGACATCACAGAGCTTGTGGATATTAGAGACCTTGCGCTCCTCCACCTTCTGTTTGAGGATGCCCCACAGATGCTCAATAGGGTTTAGGTCTTGAGACATTCTTGGCCAGTCCATCAACTTTACCCTCAGCTTCTTTAGCAAGGCAGTGGTCATCTTGAAGGCGTATTTGGGGTTATTATCATGTTGGAATACTGCCCTGCGGCCCAGTCTCCGAAGGGAGGGGATCATGCTCTGCTTCAGTATGTCACAGTACATGTTGGTATTCATGGTTCCCTCAATGAACTGTAGCTCCCCAGTGCCGGCAGCACTCATGCAACCCCAGACCATGACACTTCCACCACCATGCTTGACTGTAGGCAAGACACAGTTGTCTTTGTACTCCTTGCCTGGTTGCCGCCACACACACTTTACAACATCTGAACTAAATAAGTTTATCTTGGTCTCATCAGACCACAGGACATGGTTCCAGTAATTCATGTCCTTAGTCTGCTTATCTTCGGCAAACTGTTTGTGTTGATGCGCTTCTTGTGCATTATCTTTAGAAGAGGCTTCCTTCTGGGACGACAGCCATGCAGAACAATTTGATGCAGTGTGCGGTGCCGGAGCACTGATAGGCTGACCCCCCCCCCCCCCATCCCTTCAACCTCTGCAGCAATGTATGGCATCACTCATACATCTATTTCCTAAAGACAAAAAAAAAAAGCTTCATTGGTCGACCATGGTGAGGCCTGTTCTGAGTGGAACCTCTCGTGTTAAACTGCTGTATTGTCCTGGCCACTGTGCTGCAGCTCAGTTTCAGGGTCTTGACAATCTTCTTATAGCCTAGGCCATCTTTATCTAGAGAAATTCTTTTGTTTAGATCCTCAGAGAGTTCTTTGCCTTGAGGTGCCATGTTGAACTTCCAGTGACCAGTATGAGAGAGTGAGAGCGATAACACCAAATTTAACACACCTGCTCCCCATTCACACCTGGGACCATGTAACACTAACGAGTCCCATGACACCGGGGAGAGAAAATTACTAATTGGCCCCAATTTGGACATTTTTACTTAGGGGTGTACTCACTTTTGTCGCCAGCGGTTTAGATACTAATGGCTGTGTGTTGAGTTATTTTGAGGGGACAACACTCACTACTTTACATTGTAGCAAAGTGTAATTTCTTCAGTGTTGTCACATGAAAAGGTATAATAGAATATTTCCAAAAATGTGAGGGGTGTACTCACTTATGTGAGATACTGTGTGTATGTATATATATATATATATATATATATATATATAGATATATATCTATATATATTTAAAATGACTAGAGTAGGCATATCATGATATTGATATCATTAATATAGTTATTATTTTATATTGTTGCTATAGTTATTATGCATATATCACTGAGAAAAAAGATCAGAGGATGAGTCTGTTGATTTTTATTCAGCTGAATTCCCCATGGGGATAGAAGTGAAGGTGTACACCAGCACCATTGCTACATGCATTCCTGCTTCAGTCTTACTTTGTCAATATTCAACATTTTCCATTTTAAAAAAACAGCATCTTATTTGCTTGTGCATTTATGTTTTATACATTTCATGTTTAATCCTCTTGTGTGACTCTGACCATATTTTTTGATGCAATATGAACAATCTTTTGGATAATGTGACATCATCATTTGGCATAATGCGAGCCTTTTTTAACCAAAGGTAAAAGGGCCACTTAGCTCCCAATCCCAGCAGCATGTAGTCATTTTTTGCACCCTGCGTGACAAGCATGCTCACCCATACCCGAAAATGGGTGGGTATTTCCCTTTGCCAACAGTGGCTAAATGAAGAAGTCCTGTATGAGCAAAAGAAAAGGTAACTTTAATTATTGCTGTGGTAATTGGGCAGAACTGGGAATTCAGAAGGACATTTTTCCACCTGGAAAACCGCAAAGATATAGGAAGCCCAAATGTATTTTAGGTTGCCTGCAATGCACAAAATTAAAGCATTGGCTTTCACTGGAGCTCCCTAAAAATTAGCAATTGCAATGCTTACAAAGGAAGATGTAAAAGGAGAGTTCACAATATACATTTGTTGGGTTAGGTTGGGTTGGGTTAGCAGAAATTAAATAAATTTCTGTAATGCAAATATTTTGCTATATATGAGGCCAAAGAGAATAGTTCAGCTCCTGAGGAGCAGAGAGGGTTAAGGAGAACTAGCATGTCCCTGTCATGCAACAACAAGCCCATCTCATGTAAAACAGAACCAGGCAGAAGAAATGATCAATGGCCGAGCAAATATTTGAAGAGGAAATGAGCAAGGGAGGAGGGAAGCTACAAGCGTCTTCTGAACATCTCAGGCAGCCAAACTCCAGACTGCAAGCTTTGTAGGCATCTGGATGGCATCTAGTCGGCACAGTTACTACAAATCCTTAGCTTTAGATATTTTGACAAAAGGTTGAAATGGAAGTATGAATAAATCAATAAAAACACACAAGGTTCTGAAGCTTAAATTATTCTCACTTGAAAATATGAGTTAGATATAAAAAGAAAAAGATATAAGGGAGGTAACAAAAACACATTTGACTTTGTAAAGCAATTTTGTCTTGTTTGCTTTACAGTAATAGCCCAAATAAATTTACCTAATTGTGCTTAAAACAACAGACCATCCAAAGCACAGTAAAAAGAGAGCTTTCAGATGTGAGAGAGCTTTTAGATGTTCTATATACCCTCTATATTCAGGAATTCAATTTAAAATCAAACAATTTCTTACTTTGAACAAATCCTTTAAAACAAACTAAGCAGGACATGCTCAATGAAGACAAAAGCATCCAAGAGGTGCTGGGACTGTATTACTAATTCATATAACAAAGTGAGAGGAAGAAACAGAGAACAATCTCAGCCATCACCATCATAAAAGCTCAGCATGTAATAAGTGATAGCAACCCCAGCCTAGCTCCACCCAGGCCATGCCCCCAACAGGTTTTGCCCTACAGACAGGGCTTAGTCATGGAGGTAAATATGTGCCTGTGGTAGGAAGGGTATATACACTGCTCAAAAAACATTAAAGGGCCCCTTTTAATCAGAGTAAAGTCAATTAAACTCCTGGGATATTGGATCTGGTCAGTTAAGTAGCAGAGGGGGGAGTTAATCAATTTCAGATGCTTTGGTGGTAATGAAATTACCAATAGGTGCACTAGATTGGCAGCAATGAGACAACCCCCAAAACAGGAATGGTTTTACAGGTGGAGGCCACTGACCTTTTTTCCCTACTAATTTTTCTGACTGTTTTTCACTAGTTTGCATGTGGTCAAGATCAGTGTCACTACTAGTAGCATGAGGCGATACCTAGACCCTATAGAGGTTGCACAGGCAGTCCAACTCCTCCAGGATGGCACAACAATACTTCACTCCAGCAGGCCAATGGTGTGAATGTCTCTGACCAAACAATCAGAAACAGACTTCATGTGGCCATGCGCTCACTGCCCGGCACCGTGGGGCTCGATTGGCTATTGAACACCAGAATTGGCAGGTCCACCACTGGCATCCTGTGCTTTTTACAGATTAGAGCAGGTTCACCCTGAGCACATGTGACTAACATGAAAGGGTCTGGAGAAGCCGTGGAGAACATTATGCTGCCTGTAACATCGTTCACCACAACGGGTTTGGTGGTGGGTCAGTGATAGTCTGGGGTGGCATATCCATGGAGTGACGCACAGATCTCTATAGGCTTAACAATGGCACCCTGACTGCCATTAGGAATCAGGATGAAATCCTTAGACCCATTGTCAAACCCTTCACTGGTGCAGTGGGTCCTGGATTCCTCCTGGTGCACGGCAATACCTGGCCTTATGTGGCCAGAGTATGCAGTCAGTTCCTGGAGAATGAAGGAATTGATACCATTGAATAGACCCCCACGCTCGCCTGACCTAAATCCAATATGTTTCAGTCCATCCAACGCCGCTAGGTTGCCCCTCAGTCTGTTTAGGAGCTCAGTGATGCCCTGATCCAGATCTGGTAGGAAATATCCCAGGACACTATCCGTCGCCTCATTAGGAGCATGCCCCGACGTTGTCAGGCATGCATACAAGCACGTAGGGGCTATAAAAACTACTGGGTACCATTTTGAGTTGCTACAATAAAATTTCAGCAAAATTGACTAACCTGCTGCATCATCTTTTCACTTTGATTTTCGGGGTGTCTTTGAGTTAAGCCCTCCTTAAGTTGATACTTTTCATTTCCATCAAATGATGTAGCACCCTTTTATTTCTAACATATTACCCAGTCCATATCAGTATAGATATCCTGTATGATATTATTCCCCATTGAGATCTGATGTGTTTTTAAAGTGTTCCTTTAGATTTTTTGAGCAGTGTATATTACATAGTTACATAGTTAGTGAGGTTTAAAAAAGACATCAGTCCATCCAGTTCAACCTATGATGTGTGTGTGTGTTTGCTTTTAACTGTACATTGTATACCCCTGTATGTTGTGATGTCTAAGGTGCCCATCTAATAGTTTTTTGAAACTATCAATGCTCCCTGCTGATACGACTTACCGCTCTTACAGTGAAGAACCCCTTACACATTTTAAGGTTAAACCGCCTTTCCTCTAGTTTTAGTGAGTGGCCACGTATCTTATTGTATTTCCTTACTCTGAATAGTTTGTTCCTTATGCTAGGGTCGCCAGTACAGTATTTGTACATTGATATCATATCCCCCCTCAATCGTCTCTTCTCCAGAGAGAATAAGTTCAGTGCTTGTAGTCTTTCCTCATAACTGATGTCCTCCATTCCCCTAATTATTTTTGTTGCCCTTCTCTGGACTCTTTCCAATTCCAGCACATCCTTCCTGAGGACCGGTGCCCAGAACTGGACAGCATACTCAAGATGTGGCCGGACCAGAGTCTTGTAGAGCGGGAGAATAATCTCTTTATTTCTGGAGTGAATCCCCTTTTTTATATATCCCAGTATTCTGTTGGCTTTGCTTGCAGCTGCTTGGCATTGCATGCCACTGCCAAGCCTGTTGTCTACCAGTCCCCCCAAGTCTTTTTCCATCCTAGACTCCCCCAGAGGTTCCCCCCCTATTGAGTAGCTTGCTTTCTGGTTTCTGGCCCCCAAGTGCATTACTTTACATTTTTCAACATTAAACCTTATCTGCCATGTAGCCCACCCCGTTATTTTGTTCAGGTCCGCTTGTAAGGTTTCCACATCCTGCATAGAAGATATTGGCATGCTTAGTTTAGTATCATCCGCAAATACTGAGATTGTACTAGATATCCCCCTCCTCTTGATCATTTATGAATAAATTAAACAGGATTGGTCCCAGGACCGAACCCTGTGGGACCCCACTTTCCACACCCGTCCAGTCCGAGTACTCCCCGTTAATCATCACCCTCTGGACTCTCCCCTGGAGCCAGTTCTCTATCCAGGTACTCACCTTAAGGTCCATACCTACCTTCCTTAGTTTGTACAGTAAGCGTTTGTGGGGAACGGTGTCAAGACTCAAAGGCCTTTGCAAAGTCCTGATGCACCACATCCACAGGCTTACCTTTATCTAGGTGGCAGCTCACTTCATCGTAGAAGGTTAATAGATTGGTTTGGCAAGAACGATTTTTCATAAATCCATGCTGATTACTACTAATAATACTGTTTTCATTACTAAAGTCTTGTATGTGGTCCCTTAACATCCCCTCCAAAATCTTGCAGACTACAGATGTTAGGCTGACAGGTCTATAGTTACCCGGGATACACCTCGGCCCCTTTTTAAATATTGATACTACGTTGGCCTTTTTACAATCGGCTGGCACCATACCCGTCTGTAAACTATCCTTAAAGATCAAGAATAATGGTCTGGCAATCACCTGGCTGAGCTCTTTAAGAACCCTCGAGTGCAAGCCATCCGGTCCCGGTGATTTATTTATGTTAAGTTTCTCAAGTTTAGTTCTAAGTCTATCTTCTGTTAGCCATGGCGGCACTTCCTGAGGTGTGTTGTTTCGTTTGGCCTTACAAGCTGGGTTCGTGTAGCCCCCCGATTCTTTTGTGAAGACTGAAAAGAAGAAATTATTTAATACTTCCGCCTTTTCCCTGTCGTCAGTGGCCATATTTCCTTTGTCATCTTTTATGGGGCCAATGTGTTCTGACCTCGTTTTCTTACTGTTTATATACTTCTTGGGGTTCTTTTTACTCTCCTCCGCTATATGTCTCTCGTGTTCTATTTTAGCCGCCCTGATTTCATCTTTACATTTCTTATTACACTCTTTGTAATGCTTAAATGCTGCCAATGACCCCTCAGCCTTGTATTTTTTGAAAGCCTTTCCTTTAGCACTAAAATGCATTTTTATGTTGGAGTTTAGCCACCCAGGGTTTAGTTTTGCTCTTTTAAATTGCATTATGGGCAGCTGTGGTAAACACTCAGATGAAGACTAAAGAGGGGGAGGGAGGGAGAACAGGGACAGGAAAAAAAAATAAAAATGTATTTGTACAGCCAGCAACTACTTCTGGTCTTCTTCATATGTGGCAAAAAGATATATCACGTGTTGGCATGGATTTTAAAGTCCTTCTTTTCTAAACTCTCATCCAAGCTTTATAAAGTGGTTACATTGAATGGCTGTAGAGAAGGGAAAACTGCAAATAAACAGGAATAAGTTATAAGTGTATCACCTGAGGCCAGACACATCACTGGGTACATGTAAGGGTTTAAAAACCACTTTAAAGTGGCAGTAAAGTCACTTGTACATACAGATAAGCCTATACAATGTCTTACTTGTTGGTACAGTAAATATCTCCTAAATGTGCATTGTTTAGGAGATATTTACTTTAGTAGAAGCCGGTGACATAACTGGCACATGTGCACTGTGCTCTTAATGAACGGCATGCCGTCCATTGAGACCTGTGCTGCAGTAGTGACATCATTGAGGCTTGGCCTTCGAAATGACCGGAGCCCACAACCCCTGAAGGAAGACCAGTTGAGGAGGGAAGCCCTGTCAACAGTGACAGATCCACACTTTGCTCTAAGGCAAGTCTGTCATAATGTGCTAGTATGAGATGCATACTAGTACATTAGGCCAATATCCTGAGAGTGGGGCCTTTTTTTTTTTTTTTGCTGTTTACTACTGTTTAATTCCACTCTAAACTGGCTCAGATGTCCCTTAGTCACATCTTAAACCATATCCCTAAGCAAATGCCCCACTATTGATTACCGAGTGTGCATGTTAATACGATTTGGAAGTCTAAATGGGGTCTTACACAATTATTCCCTAATAATGCTTACCAGAAACTAGCCCTACCTATGCATAGTGACAAAATGTTTACTGTTTGTGTAACATCCATTCAACTACTCCCTTCAATTTTTAAGGAAATATTTATTAAGGAAAGAGAGAAGCCAATGTGTAGACAATGTTGCCGGTTCTTTAGCATACTTTTATGAAACTTAGCATGTGCCAGGGAAGAAGAGTGTACCATAGTGTACCACAGACGTTTTATAATTTATTTCATATTTAGCAAAATCTCTAAGTTTAGATATATGTATACATTCTTACTCTCAGCACACTTTTATGTCTTGCAAAAAAGATCTTAATAAAAGAAAGTAGCACTTCGTTAAGGACTTGAAAATCTTCGAGACATCTGAATTTTAGCTGTTGAAAGCTTGCAGTTGACCGCTGCTCGGTTAGCCTAGGCACCTGCCTTAGGCGGCTCACAGTGTGCTTGTTTTATTTAAGCAAAAAGATAAATAGAGCAGACCACACAGCAGGCATTGATCAACTTACAATGATAATCAAATGACGTTCTCAAAAATATCTTCAAGCTCAAAAACTGATTGAAGGTCCAAAAAAAAAAAATTACAAAGGCTCTACAGGATTCTATGATATGACATCTCTAAAGATCTTACAGAGTTCCCAGAATGCATTATAGCTCAGATTACTAATATTTTATTCATTTGCTTTTGTTTAAGACTGGACTGTCATGTAAGCCACAACTGTATCACTTCTAAATATAATTTTTAAAGTGGTTGTAAACCTCTGAAATGAAAAAAAGAAAGGATATCCTTCTATTGTGTCTACTTGCTACTTGCTCCAACCCAAAGCATCCAGTGTGAGTGATCTCTGTCTGCTCTGTCATTCCTCGGTTATCTGCACACAGCAGGTTATCAACAACCTCAGCTGTGCATGTTTCCCTATGAGAGTGTGTAAAGGAGGTGTGTCTTTTTTTCCAGAACATAGTGCCAGAAGCCCATGTTCTGTGTGTGTTTCCCCCATTGCATGCCAAACACACCGGGTGTGCAAATTGCTGCATGTGTAAATAGATTCCTAATGACACCCCAAAGGCAGATCACAAGTGTAGTGCATTTGCCCGCACCGGATATTATGGTACAGCAGTATTATGTGATTCACTTGTAGTGCATTTTTGAAAGTAGTACGTGCACCATTTTTTGTGCAGTCCAGTGTGATTTCAGCCCATTTAAATGAATTGCACAGGAAAACAGGGAGCATTCCTGTACGGTTTCTGGTGTGAACCTACACAAGATAGTAGAGGGAGGAGAGATCACAGAGGAACCACATTTGGAGCTTTGAATTGAGGCAAGTACACACTATAGAGGGATATGCTTTGCTCATTTTTCATTTTAGAAGTTTATAATCACTTTAACCACTTGCCGACCGCCCACAGTATATTTTACTGCGGCAGTCAGCCTCTCCTGGGCAAACCGACGTAGTACTACGTCGCTCGCCCAGGAGCCTGTAGGGGGCGAGCGCACGCCGCCGGAGGCGAGCTTCCCCCCCCGCTCCTTCACGGCCATCCCCGCGCGTGTGACCGGCGGCTCCGATGTCCGCCGGTCACTCGTAATCTCCCGCTGGAGAGGGAGAAAGGCAGGCGGTCTGATCTGTCCGCCGCCATGTCGCAGTCCCGCAAAAAAAATCGCAGATCGCCACCATTACTAGTTAAAAAAAAAAACAATAAAAATTACATAAATCTTTCCCTTAGTTAGAAAACGCAATAACTTTTGCGCAAACCAATCAAAATACGCTTATTGTGATTTTTTTTACCAAAACTATGTAGCAGAAAACAAATTGGCCTAAAATGTTAAAAAAAAAATTTGATTTTTACATTTTTTGGGGGGGCATTTCATATAAAAAAATGTGAAAAATATTAATATTTTTTTAAAATTGACGCTTTTTTTTGTTTATAGCGCAAAAAGTAAAAAACGCACAGGTGATCAAATACCACCAAAATAAAGCCCTGTTTGTGGGGAAAAAAAGGACATAAATTTTATTTGGGAACAGTGTCGCACGACCACGCAACTGTCCGTTAAAGTCACGCAGTGCCGAATCGCAAAATAGGCCCTTGTCTTTGAGCAGCCAAATCCTCCGGGGCTTAAGTGGTTAGGAAAGATATAGAGTTTTTATTATTCAAAGCAACCAATCATCATATTTACCTTACATCAACTACCCTCCAAAATACTATAGAGATACAGCACACAGAATTCTTGACACATCTCACAGTTTTTTACTTTCTACTTTTTTACAATCTGCCTTTCACCCTCTGGACTCCACATTACCTCATCAATGTCTTAAATTTCCAAAATGTTGTTTTAACCTCTTCCCGCCCGCGATATAGCTGAATGATGGCTACAGCGTGGTCGCACATTTCAAGAAGGGATTCCTTCCTGCGTGCTCCCTGCCCTGCGCATTGGCAGGGATCTGTGATTCTTTGGACACAGCTGATCACAGATCAGCTTAAAGAGCCAATTACAGTAGCTCTTTACCATGTGATCAGCTGTGTCCAGTCACAATTGATCATAGTGTAAACAGGATTTGCCGGTTATTGGCAGTCCTCTCCTCACACTGAAAGAGTGTGAGGAGAAGAGAGCGGGTAAAAGGCAATCCACACAGGGGACATCTACACTGATAATCAGGGCACTGATCATGTGTTCTGACTATCAGTGCAGCCTCAGCAATGCCCATCGATGCTGCCAATCAGTGTCTATCAGTGCTACCTGTCAGTGCCTATCAGTTCTGCCTGTCAGTGCCCTACATTGCAGCCTCATCAGCACACATCAGTGAAGGAGAAGAATTACTTGTTTACAAAATGTAATAACAGAAACTAAGAAAAACATTTTTTTTTTTTAAATGTCAGTATTTTTTCATTTGTTTATTAAAAATGAAAACCTAGTAGTGATTAAATATCACCAAAACAAAGCTCTATCGGTCTCAAAAAATGATAAAAAAAAATTGTTTGGGTACAGTGTTGCATGACCACGCAATTTTCATTAAAAATGTGACAGCGCTGAAAGCTGACAATTGACCTGGGAAAGAAGGGGGTAAACATTCCCAGTAGGCAAGTGGTTAAAGTCTATAGTCACAGCATATGCTTCCATTTTTTTAGCATTGTAATAGCAATACAAACAATAGTTCTTTTTGACAATCCAAAATAAGCTTACTTTAAAAAAAAAATCTCTTTTCATATTGTGAGTGCTGCCTCTCTGCTGTCCATCTCTTTCCATAACTTTCTGTATTCTCTGAATGCTTTGCAGCTTCTCCTCTGCTGTTTACTTTCAATCTCTAAGGACTACATATTCCATGGTACCTTGCTGCCTGCAAAGTGTGATTCCTGTACTGACTCCGCCTCCTGAATTTTCTCCTTTCATTATCTCTGTAGTCCTGTGAAATGTGTGACACAGTAGTGCCTACTAACTGACAGGGCATAGTGAAAACGTGTCCTGGAATTCAAGGAAGTAAATGTGTGGGGAGCTTCAATAAGTGCATTTACAAACTTCAAGACCACTCAGAATAATAAGAGTAGGCTAGAAATAATTATGATTTTACATTTTAACCATAGATATGCTTTAACGTGATTGTAAACGATTAACTTGTAAAACAATTCATTTAGTTTAAAATATAAATGAAAGGCAAAACATTTTTGTATAGATATAATAAAAACATTATAAATACATTTATCCCTTTTTTTATAAGTGATCACATTCCCTCTGTTCTCAGCTGCATCAGAGCTGGGGGGAGGAGAAGCAGCAGTACACTGAACTTGCCAGTGAATGGCTGTGCAGCGGGGACATTTTAGGACAAGCCTGATCATTGGAGGAGTGTACAATGTGTTTCCAGCATAGCTAGAGAACTGACAACGGCATACTCTCCTGTTTAGTGTGGTCAGTTTTTAAATGGAAAGCAGAGGGACTGGCCAGGGATTGCACATAAATGAAGCAATACAAAGAGTACATATCTGGAATATGAAGTGTTGGGGTAACAAATGCAAGTACTTGTAAACTCTAACACTAAGCTTATCCTCTTTACTCCCATTTGGTCTTTTAAATATACCACTGAAAATGTTTTTTTTATATCTGTTTGACAAGTGCAAGTTTAACCATGACATTATTTTTCAGAAATGACAACGTTTTAGCTTTAGATACGCACTTTAAAGTCTTAAATGTGTATTGAAGAGTGCTTAGTAAAACTAATCATATCACCTAACAGCACTATGAATGGCCATTTGGATCTCAGTTACCCAGCTGGCCATTTTTAGTGCCTTAAGAGATCCTAGTCTCTATCAAGCTTTAACTTAGGACCTCTAATTAATTTTATTATGATTCTTTTAACATTACATTTGCTTAAGTCCTAAAGAGGCCTTTGTCCCCAACATGCATTGGACAAATCTGATGCTCTTAACCAGTGGTCTCCAAGCTGCGGCCCGGGGGCTGGAAGTGGATCTTTACTTATGGGGTATTTTTTCTTCCCCTAATGCCAACAATGAGACAATAATCTTCCTGCTTGTACCAATGAAGGGGCACAATTCCTTCCCCTGATACCAATAATGGGGCACTATTCCACCCAATTACATTAATTATGGGGTACTTTTTCTTCCCCTAATGCCAACAATGATACAATAATCTCCCCGCTAATACCAATGAAGGGGCACTATTCCTCCCACCAATACCACTGATGGGACATTCTTTGTTCCCATTTTCTACTCCCACTGGCCACAGTCCAGCCCCCTCAAAAGTCTGAAGGACAGTAAATTGGCCCTTTGTTCAGAAAGTTTGGAAACTCTTGCTCTTAACCAATAAATGTTCCAATAACCAATACATTTATGTGAAGCAATTATTTGTACTGAAAACTCCTCAGTACACATCCAAGAGCTGATCGCCTGTTGAGCAATTATTTTTTCTTGATCAAAATACACTATATTTTTCATTGTGGATCTGCTTCCTTGAATGGATGTCGATTCTCGCCTAAATAAGGTATCCCAGTACCACACCTGCACACTACAGCAAAGGCACCCAGCCTACCCAAGATGCAAATACTGCACAGTACAGTGGAATGCATGCCTGCAAGGGCACTGATGTCTGTTTTTTTTATATGTGTAGCGGCTGCCTGACATTTTCCCACTTCCATGCCAGGCTGAAGGAGGCTCTCACTGAAGGGACATAGTGCCTGCCAGCAGCTGTGGGGGGGAATTCTCCCTACCTCTACTCCTTTTCTATGTGCAGTGAGTGAGAGGAATTCACAAACACTTAGAACCCTTTCTCATTTGCAAAAGAAATTAGCCAATCCAGGGAGGATTGAAGAGCTGCAAAGAACTCTGGGATGTGTAGTTCCCAAAATAGGTGGATCCATTCTAATCACTGGGGACAGGACTACAAACCCCAGGATTCTCTGGCAAGGAAGGAATGAAGGACACCATCTTATCTGCTGGGGAGAACTCAGTCACCTTGAGGCAAGGGAAGAGACTGGACCTAGGGGAGAGGTGTTGCCTCCCAGGTCAGTCCATTACTGACATCCAGCCTGATTAAAGGGGAATCCCGGGTGCCTGTCCAGATGCACCTGCATCGGCTTAGTGAATCGCTCCAGTGTGAGGTGATCAGTGGGGTTACCAGAAGGGCCTGCCTGTTCCAAGATATTTGTTTGGGCCCTAACCGCAGGATTGGTGAGAGGGCACTTGCCCATTTGCAGGAAACAAGGACACTGCACACAGACAGAGTTATTTCACTGTGCTCTCAATTGCCAGAACCTGGGTCTTGTTAAAGCCCTGTTAAGCAGTGTCTGCCTTGCTATCTGGATATTGTCAGCATACCACAGCTACACTTTGCCAAGCAGGAGTTCTAAGTGTCTAAGTGTCTTTAGTGGCTAGCTGAAGATACAAGGCCTCATCCTTCTTCCAAGGGACCGAAGTTAGTGGTGCCATACGGGCACGCACACATATACTCAGGTTTCTGTATATGCAGTGTAGTCTGACTTGGGGTTAATTCACTAAGCATTGAATTAGGTACAGTGTTTGCAGTTGGGCCTGTGGTGTCAGGGGAGAGAAGAGAGAAGTCTACTCTGCTCCTGCCTGGACTCATAGCGCCAGTTTAAGTAGAGGTAACCCAGCTTGAGTTAAACTGTTATATTGTAAACCATTGTTGTTTAAGTGCTTGTCTCTGCTTCTGGGGTAGTTCACGGATGTGGAATCCCCTAGAATCAGTCTGATATAATACATTGAGCTATATTGCTCTTAATCTCAGTGATTGCTAATTCATTTAAGAATACACTATTACGGTTTGTTATTTTTACACAGAAACCTTATAGTAAAGACATTTCTGTGTTTTATCATAACATGTGTTTTCATTGGTCTAGCACTTACACTATTGCCAGGTGTGCCAGAGGGGCGGAGCTTGTTCTTGGGGTTGAGAGGCAGAGTACGGAACCAATCATACTTAAGTGGCTCCTGCAGGGGTAGCGCCACATAAGTAGAAGTGGGGAAGCAATGCAACATTTGGAGAAGTAAGGCTACACAATGATGTACTATAGCTAGTTTGCAAATTAAGTTTTTATATACCCTAAAGATATCATTATACACAGAACTTCAAATAACTTCAGATGTAATCAAAATCCACAAAACAGTTTCCTAATCCCTGCACTGGGCCACCCGGAAATAAAAAAAGAATGTCACGTGTATGTATCTGGACTTTGCAAAGGCCTTTGACACCGTTCCCCACAAACGCTTACTGTACAAACTAAGGAAGGTAGGTATGGACCATAAGGTGAGTACCTGGATAGAGAACTGGCTCCAGGGGAGAGTACAGAGGGTGGTGATTAATGGGGAGTACTCGGATTGGGCGGGTGTGGAAAGTGGGGTCCCCCAGGGTTCTGTCCTGGGACCAATCCTGTTTAATTTATTCATAAATGATCTAGAGGAGGGGATATCTAGTACAATCTCAGTATTTGCAGATGATACTAAATTAGGCATGCCAATATCTTCTATGCAGGATGTGGAAATCTTGCAAGCAGACCTGAACAAAATAACGGGGTGGGCAACTACATGGCAGATGAGATTTAATGTAGAAAAATGTAAAGTAATGCACTTGGGGGCCAGAAACCAGAAAGCAAGCTACTCACTAGGGGGGGAACCTCTGGGTGAGTCTAGGATGGAAAGGGACCTGGGGGTACTGGTAGACAACAGGCTTGGAAGTGGCATGCAATGCCAAGCCGCTGCAAGCAAAGCCAACAGAATACTGGGTTGTATAAAAAAGGGGATTCACTCCAGAAATAAAGAGATTATTCTTCCACTCTACAAGACTCTGGTCCGGCCACATCTGGAGTATGCTGTCCAGTTCTGGGCACCGGTCCTCAGGAAGGATGTGCTGGAACTGGAGAAAGTCCAGAGAAGGGCAACAAAAATAATTAGGGGAATGGAGGACATCGGCTATGAGGAAAGACTACAAGCACTGAACCTATTCTCTCTGGAGAAGAGACGCTTGAGGGGGGATATGATATCAATGTACAAATACTGTACTGGCGACCCTAGCATAAGGAACAAACTATTTAGAGTAAGGGAATACAATAAGACACGTGGCCACTCACTAAAACTAGAGGAAAGGCGGTTTAACCTTAAAGTGCGTAAGGGGTTCTTCACTGTAAGAGCGGTAAGGATGTGGAATTCTCTTCCGCAAGCAGTCGTATCAGCGGGGAGCATTGATAGTTTCAAAAAACTATTGGATGAACACCTTAAAGACCACAACATACAGGGGTATACAATGTACGGTTAAAAGCAAACACACACACATAGGTTGAACTGGATGGACTTGTGTCTTTTTTCAGCCTCACTAACTATGTAACTATGTAACTATGTAACTATGTAACGTGTGTGAATTGCAAAACGCAGTACTAATCCCTTGGATTTTAATTATAAAAGTGAATAAAGAATGACATTTCAAGTTTTTTCTTTAAATTCAAAACACCATTATTTCACACTACAAAAGAAAAAAAAATATTGCAATTCAAAAGTTCTGGCTACAAATTCAGCTAGTATCACAGCTATGATTCTCTTTTTGAGAGCCTGGTCCTGCATCAGTCATTCAGGTATCATGCTGAGGAGCAGAGGGGAACTAAAAAGCCAGCCTGTATAAGCCTTCCACTTGTAGCTAGTAATTATTTCTCAACGCCTAATGGAACAGGTTCAAAGGGTTACATAGAATGGTGTATTAATCACAGAGGAAACACTAGCCAATGGCAAAACATACTTGCTTAATAAAATGTTTAATATACACAATGACAGCCTGCCTGGTTCTTAAAGTGTGTGGGGTGGCCACATCAGAAATTGAGCAGATCCAAAACTTAAGACCATTTAATTAGCCAAATGCTTAACATCTTTCTTTATTTTACATAATTGTTTTAAAAAACAGTAAATGGCTTCAACCATTTATATATTCCTATTAATGTTTTTTTTCTAAACTATCCACTATTATACTCACTGAAATCATGTACTTAGCTATCTGATTGTACTCTAGTCTGAAGACTACTTATGTCACTCCATTACAGTCTTCTCTAGCTTTCTAGAGATGTTCATTCTGGTTAGCCACAACAAAGAGGCACACATTGGTATAAATGCGATTCCACAAAAGAAAAAAAGATTCAGCAGCATGTACAAGAACACAAACCGGGGAACTAACAAGAGAAAAGTCACAATATTATAACATTTACAGACCTTGTGCATTAAAATTGCCTGAAATTGTAAAGCAGCAGTTGAATATAATACAACCATGTCAGTATATTTCCACATTATTTTATTACTAGTTGTCATGTTATGTTTAAAGCTACACTATAAAGTGAGAAAGAACATTTTGTATGTAATGCTTTTTATCTGGGTAATACTTCTATAATTTGCATACTGCTGGGCAGATTAGACAGCCAGTTCTAGCTATTTTGTCCTCTAAATGTGTTCCCTTTTCAGCAAATGCCTGGGAATGGGCCATGGCAAAATAGGAAGTTCTGAATAAAGTTATGCACTTATGAGCTTACAGTCACTTCATTATATGTATTAGGATGGACGGGAAACATTATCAACTGTAGGTGTAAAAGTATATACTGTATGCAAGGAGAATATTCCCCTTAAGGGTCTCCAAAGCAGAAAAATGGACTATCTCGGTACCAGGGATGGCCCAAGACATTGTGCTGCCTGGGTCCAAGAATGAAATGCCCAAAAAAAAATTATGCCCACCAAAATGCCCCCACATCCATTATTTTATATCATGATAATAAAACTAAAATTACATTCATCAGGAAGTAAGATTTACCTGCAATAGCACCTTCAGTGCTGTATCCTGGCCTAGGCCAACAAGGCCCAGGCCTAGGGCGGCACTTTTCAGGGGGGCAGCAAAAAAAATATTTCATTATTTGTATAATGACTATGGAGTTCCTATTTATTATAAAAAATAAGTGAAATAATACTATATTTACAATCAGTGGCAGCAAACACAAGTCCAAATATCAAAAAAGATCAATCTTACTAATCTTGTGACATAAGGCTGTACTAATGGGCACTGATGCTTCTGCACTGGAGGCCACTGATGCTGCTGCACTGGTGACCACTGATGAGGCCACACTGATATGCTGCACTGATGGGCAGTAAAGAGGCTGCACTGATGAGGCTGAAGTTATGGGAACTGATGAAGCTATGCTGATGGACACTGATAGACTGTGGTTATGGTCTGTGGTTTACAGATGACAGGGTGGGTCATAAACAGGAAGGGGTGTGGAATTTACAGGAAGGGGTAGGTCATATTTAAATTAGGGGGTGCACACGTTTAGTCAAGCCTAGGGCAGCACAAAACCTAAATACACCACTGAGCACCTTGTCTATATACAGAATTTTTTAGGGGCTGAATTGTGGGGGAGGGTCAAGGGGCTGCTTTGTGGGGTATAGGGAAAAAAAACAAACAAACAAACAAAAAAAACTGTGATAACTTTATTAAATGAAAATTGTATAAATTATTATATATACTGTTATCTTCTTGTTATCTTCTTTCATACTTCACCATCTGACCAGTCCACCAAACACCCACTGTCTGTCCTCCTGTCACTCCTGTGTCGGCCGCAGCCACTGCATTAGAAGATCCAGCCTGCTCTGCGTGAGATGGAGTGCGCTGATGTGTGACATCATTGTGCACACCACGATCACGTGAGGGACGTTCCCCGGAGGAGATGCCCTGCTTCCTTATACTTATCAGTTTGCACTATGGGCGGCAGTATGAGATGGAGAATAGTCACTTGTAACATGCTGTAAACTGCTGGAAAAAAAATCTTGGGCGGCAATTTCCTGCCCCTCTCAAAGTGTGCCTGGGTCCAATGGACCCAGCGGGACCCATGGTAGGGCCGGCCCTGCTCGGTACCCTGAACAGATTACACATCAAGTAAAAAGGTATGCATTTTATTGATACAAAAATTTAGTTATAAACAAAGTACCTGGACACAGGTTACAACAGGGGTTTACAAAACGGTAAGAAAAAAAACATATGATGTGAAAATATAAACCAGTGTATAATCAGCGTAATATTAGATTAAGTGCCAAAATCCTATATAAAAATATAGCCTAACTGAGGCTAAAAAATAATTTTTGCCCTCACCTGACAGAGTGTGTCTACCTTTTAGGCCCCGTTCACATTGCCGCGATCCGACTTGGGGGGGCGACCTCCGAGGTCGCGGTGCGAGCAGCGCGCCGCGACCTCGGAGCGGCCGCCACGGACTTCATAACATTGAAGTCTATGGCGGTCGCCTTCGGGTCGCCCCAAAGAAGCTCCGGGCCCTTTTTCTAAGTCGGAGCAACTTGTGTCGCTCCTATTAGAACGGGTCCGCAGCTTCCCTATGGAAGGCGACCTACGGCGAACCTGTGAGGCGACCAGGTCGCCTCACAGGTCGCCTTAGTGTGAACAGGGATTAACTCTCAAAACAGATAAACATATACCATATTCGGTGTAGCGTAATCAATAAAAAAATAAAACAATAAAATGAACAATAATAAACAAAGTCCCAATATGTACTATCCACCACTGTGCGATTCAAGTGACAGTTCAAATTAGAAAATCTGAAAATAATGTGATCCAGTGAATTCGGTAACCACAACCTTTGGCTAAATTGCCTGCTCACCTCCATACAGAGTCACATTCACCATAAAGATTGTACCACAGGATGCCAAGGGGGGACTCCTCCTCTAGGTGTCTGCGAGCTTCGCTCAGCTCCTCTTCGCATCAATCATATGCGGCCATAAAAATTATAAAAGAAAACCATGTTGCTGATACAAACAAAAGACATCCAAAAGTAACAGCTCATCCACCTGTACGCGTTATGCGCTCTGCTGGGCTTCCTCAGCAAATCTGTTAATGCGTACAGGTGGATGAGCTGTTATTTTTGGATGTCCTTTGTTTGTATCAGCAACATGTGCAGATGACATGCATGGTTTTAATACACTTTTGTGAGTATTTTTATTCCCTATGTTACCTTTTATACAATAAATATTCGAAGCAGAGAGAACTATGGTTTTCTTTTATAATTTTTATGACCACATAACATTGAGGTGGTGGTCACTGAATTCACTGGACCACAATATTTTCGGATTTTCTAACTTGAACTGTCATTTGAATCACACTGCGGTAGACTGTACATATTGAGACTTTGTTTATCATTGTTAATTTTATTGTTTTTAAAGAAAAAAAAAAAATTTGCACTAATATTGATTGCACTACACCGACTATGGTATATTTTTATACAATGTGACAATACATGTTACATTGATGCTGAATATACTCCACTTTGCAACATAGGAGATATAGTTAGTGCACGAACATCCTCTACATGTTTTGTGGAAAATGATCACTTCTTCGGGAGGAACAGTACTTTGTAAAATCTGAAGGTGGAATAACAAAATAGGAATAGGGACAAGCAAAAAAATACAAAAGTATAATAATCCAAAACATAAGAAAAAAATAGGGGATGAAAGTGCTACTGTCGCTTATCACTGGGGACCAACACGAGGGCCAAGGGCAGGACAACAGTGTCACAATACACTTTCTTGTAGTTGGATACGTCCAGGTTCATACCGGCTGTGCCATCATTGTAAAGGAGTTATTCAACATTGTACGTTATTAAAATTCCCTTTTCTTGTTTATACTTAACTTTTTATTTACTAGTTATAATATTATAATTTCGTTTTTAAGTTTAGTCAATGTACATTACATCATTGTTTACTTTAGTAACTGTTGCTTTATGGGGAGTGATGCTTGGACCATGAATATGAGCTGTGTTTCTCTTCTTCCCCTTCAGCGGACATGTGATCCCCCGGGTTGGTGAACAGTGCCTAGGAGGTTTTTCTGTTCCCTTCCTCTACCTGCAAGAGGACCGCATTCCCTTCGCGCACGTGCATTGTGGTGGGATCTGACCTGGTGACATCACAAATCGACGATGGCCGGCGTGGTCCCAGCAACCGGGTTAGGGACTATATAAGCGAGCTCATGCCTGATAGATGATGCGGTGGATGGATGCTTGTCCCTGGGAGGGATGTCTTTGGAGGCTGGGACTCATAATCCATGATGTACTATTTATACTTGGGTTAATCCTTCGCTGTCCTACACCTCTTAGGTATGACTTCAGGATGGCGATTTTTCATTGTTGCAATTAGTCTGCTTTTCTGTAACCCAACAGAGGCCCTTTATCTCCTCTCAGGTCTTTTGGCCATCTGTGTTATGATTCCAGAAATTTTTATGCCTTGGAACACCTACAGTTAAAGTCTTATTTGCAGCATTTAGCGTTGGCTATCCTTTTGTTTTGCTCTCCTGAGGTGCATTTGTGGATACCCATACCCCACTTGAGCTTCTTTTATTTTATTTTTTTTGTCCTTCCCGGTGCTACACATTATTACTGTCTTTTCAGGTTAGTGACTTTTGACATGGGCTACAAACCTTTTCCTTTTCTTCTCCCTACTCCTTTATCTTCCATTGTCCCTTTCCTTTTTACCCCCCCATTTTCCCTATTTTTTCACCCCCTTTCTCTCTTTCCCATCCTCTCCCCCCCCCTCCTTTTTTCATTACATCCTTGTTTTTCTCTCCTAACCCCCTCCCTTCCTCCTTCTCCTTCTGTTCTTTTCTCCCTCCCCCTTCCCTTTCTTCTTCCTTCTTTCCTCTCCCCCCCCTTTTTCCTTCTCCCCCCCCCCCCCCATACCCAATTGTTAGACCTTTTTTTTTATTTGTATACATGGACAATGTTCCTTAAAAAATACATACATTTTTCTTTTCCCAGTGACTATTCAGCCCTAGCATATCCATCCACCATCTTATTCCCCATGTCCGCCGTATCCAACTATAGGAAAGTGGAAAGTGACACTGTTGTCCTGCCCTTGGCCCTTGTGTTGGTCCCCAGTGGTACACGACAGTAGCACTTTATTCCCCTATTTATTTCTCTTATGTTTTTGATTAATAATCTTTTGTATTTTTTTGCTTGTCACTATTCGTATTTTGTTATTTCACCTTCAGATTTTACCTAGGACTAACTTTATCTCCTATGTTCCATCATGGAGTCCATTCAGCATTAGTGTAACGTCTATTGTCACATTATTGTCACATTATAACGTTTTTTTCCTACTGTTTTGTAAACCCCTTTTGTAACCTGTATCTAAATACCTTATTTTTAAATCAATGTTTGTATCAATAAAATGCCTACCTTTTTACTTGATGTGTAATCTGGTCAGGGTACTGAGATAGTCTATTTTTCCTTTGATTTCTGCTTTGGAGACCATTGAGGGGAATAGTCTCTTTGCATATATACATTTACGATTGTCTTCAGGATGATGGTACCCCCAGTCTTTATTTACTATTAAGCTACTTTGAGGCTTTCCCGCTAGTATCACCCGTAGGTGATTATAGATGCAGCTGAACAGCAGTTCCCATAGGAAATAATTATTGGCCATATTTAGAAGTCACATTGACATCTAGGAGATTTCTGCACTATGTGAAGCTTTTCTCAGATGCCTATAGCCAAAATAGTTCAAATTTAACCAGATAATTGCAGTTAACCCTTTAATATGTTTTTGGGTTGTCGAACAAAACCCACATGAATATGGGGGCAGAAAGCCCAGGACCCTTGCAAATCAAGGCAAGGCTGTTAAGTGTCCTGCTTCCTATTGTTTAAAGTGGAAGTAAACCCTCAAATCGTTCTCAGCCAAGGAAGCTGCCATCTTGGACTTTTTTTTAATCTTCAACTGCCACGATGCTGCACATGTGATCAGTTATGACGCCAACCATTAAATGGTTTGACAGTTTAGTTGAGAGCACAACCAGTGTGACAGTTAGCATTTCCGGCATGCCGGGAATGTAACTGTTTTTTGAAACAAAAAAATCGTTGGGTTTACTTCCACTTTAAGTAGGTCACTTTCAAGGATGTCAGTTACTTGAGAGAAATGTAATGGAACTATATACAATATGTACCTGTTTTATTGTATAAGTGTTACTAAACCCACAACAGTAAAATCAGTCTGTATAGTATATTCAGTAAAGCATGCTTGTTATATTCACTGTGGAATCTAAGGGGTTAATCCTCTGCATTGTGTAAAAAGGCTGTTTGATCCTGCCTTCCTTATCCTCCCCTTTTTTTTACTGTCCCCAATCTATCTGCTGATAGAACAGAACCTTGGAGGCACTCTGCACATGCTCAGTTTGGTGTGTATTGCTAGATAGTTCTTTGTTTTTTGTTTTTTTTTTGGGGGGTGCATGTGATCAGCACAGGGCCAATCAGCACTGTCCAGACAGAAAGTCAGGGGTCCTACAGCCTCATATGACAGTGTGAGTAGAATGAAAACTCCTCCTACAAGCTTTAACCAGGGCTCAGTCAGACACTGATAGAAGTCACAAGATCAACTGAAGGCTTCTTGCTGCTTCTACAATACTAAAAACCTGTTGTAACACCTTAACCACTTGCTGACCAGCAGCCGTAGTTTTACTGCGGCATGTTGGCTCTGTTACGCAAAACGACGTACCTAACAGATAGAGGAGGCACGCGCCAATTGGCTCGAGTGGGAGCCAATCAATCGGTCTGGCAGACGCGATGTCCGCCGGGCACCTGCGATCGCTCCCCATGGAGACAGAACGGCGGTCTGCCGATGTAAACAAGATTAGTGATGAACCTAGGGATCCTGTGTTCCTCCTATTTAGGAACACAGGTATCTGTGTTCATCCAGTGAGTACATCCCCCACACAGTTAGAAAGCATCCCCTAGGGACAAACTTAACCCTTTGATTGCCCCTGGTGTTAACCCCTTCCCTGCCAGTGTCATTAGTACAGTAGCAGTACATTTTTTTAGCATTGATTACTGTATTAATGTCACTGGTCCCCTCAAAAGTGTCAGTTAGGTGTCCGATCTGTCTGCCTGCAATGTTGCATTCCCGATAAAAATCGTTGATCCCCACCATTACTAGTAAAAATAAATAAATAAATAAAAATGACATAAATCTGTCACCTATAGTCGAGAGAACTTTTGCGCAAACCAATCAATATATACACTTATTGGGATTTTTTTTTTGTACCAAAAAAATTTGGCAGAATACATATTGGCCTAAATTGATGGAAAAATATTTTTTTTTTATTGGGAATGTTTTATTATAGAAAGTAAAAAAATATTGTTTTTTTTTTTTTAGAACTGTCGCTCTTTTTTTTTGTTTATAGCGCAAAAAATAAAAATCGCAGAGGTGATCAAATACCACCAAAAAAAAGCTCTATTTGTGGGAAAAAAAAGGACATCCATTTTATTTGGGTACTGTGTCCTACGACCTCGCAATTGTCAGTTAAAATAACAGTGCCGTATCGCAATAAAATGGCCTGGTCATTAAGGGGGTAAAACCTTCTGGTCCTTAAGTCGTTAAAATGCAAAGGACTGTATGTCTTTATGCTACAGTGATAACATTTTATTCTGGAATACAATATTATTTAAAGCATTCTACAAAATGTCAGAGTGTCTATTAGTCAATTGTTCCACAGATACAGCTATAGCTAAACTTCCAACCTATATCAGTTAACAAAATAGTGAAGAACACAACAAGGCTCTTTTCTTTGCAGTATTACTCCATACTATGGCGCCACCAATACAAAACCACTGAATCTAAATGGTGTGCCATGTAACTGCATTACCAGTTACTTATCTTCAGCTGCATGTGCTTTGTATTGTAAGCAGCTGTTGCTAACTAGCAGATAGAATTCAAATTGTGTTTTAGAGGGGAAAGACTGTTAAAAAAGTAATTCCAAAGGTGATTGATGAAGTCTTGATAAAATATAAAGAATTTACAGCGAAAAGTGCTGCAAACCAAATGAAAGCTGCTATAAAACATATGTGATAGTACAGGTGCAAAACATTTATATGGCATTTAATTCTAAATCAGCTAGATATGCTGAAGTTAAAGGATGAAATGTAAGAAAAATAAATAAAAACCTGAAAGATGAGCACACTAAGGAAGCCTTTCTCAACCTTTTTAACATGGAGGAATGCTTAAAATAACTTTCCAGTTTCAATGAACCCCTGCTAATAAAATTATTTATTTACGATTCACTGTACATTAGTTTGAGGGTCACTGGGAAGAGTGTCCCTTGGATCATGCGGATAACAGGACAGCCCCATACCTGTGGGTAGATCAGGACTACCCATGCTGTCTTCCCCTTGAAGCTATCTGGGTATTGGAACCATATAGACTGCCTTCCCTATGAGGACAGCTGACTATGATGAGGCTGGCATAACTACATGCTGAAGCACCCGGGAAAGATGTCCCCACTAATTAAGTGACTGAGTCATTTGCGAGCTATCAATACTATAAGCATAATTGGAACGTTATAGTGGGTGTCTATCGCTATAGTCATTTTAGATTGGAAATGCCTCTACCTACTGGCCCTCGGCGTCTGCCCTGTGACACACGTGGTTTACCTGGTCTCTGATGCAGTGGGAATATCGGTCTTTCTAGTCTCTCTGGCCCTGAGGAAGCCTTGCTGTGAAACGCATTGGCTTGCTGGGGACCCCTAGAACATGCATTAACTGAGACCACTACCATCTACTGGTACAGAAGTATCGGCACTCCCAGTGGAAGTATAAATCTACACATGTCGTTGTTGTTTTTTACTATGTGATTGTCATGTAATTTTATTAAAGATTTTTTGATTTAATACATATTTGTTTTTATGAAATAACTGTGTCCTAGTTCTGATCCTCCCCTTACTACTGGCCCATCAAAGCCCCATCTTTTCTTCTTTTGGTGTATTCTTCTCTGATTAGGGGTATGGGCCAACAATCATGGTAATTGTTTGTTAGTATCATTGTTGTCAGTTGGTACTTATCTGGGAGGCAGAAATGATTCATTACTCAAGGAACCCCTATAAACATCAGAAGGAAACTTAGGGGTTTATGGAGAAAGCCTGCACTATGGTAAAGTTTGGGTAGTCATTCAGTTTGGGTGGTCATACATACAATTATGGGAGACAAAATGTATTAGTCTAAAAAAACAAAAATAATGTAAGCATTTAGAAAGGGTCAGCTTAACCAAAATTGATACATATAGATGCATGTTCTTACTCCAGACAAAAAAAATATATTTGGTGCCATATCCCAACTCAATAAAAAACAGGGAAAATATTGGGACTTGGAGCCAATACAGATGCAAAAGGAAAATATAGTAAAAGCTTACTTAAGTTTTATTGACATCAATCTATTACAAAAATTGCCCAATGTACACATGAAAAACCACATCAATAAGCATATAATAGGTTGAATACCCTATTATATGCTTATTATTGTACTTTTGCTGGATGTGAGTTAATTTTGTGATGGAGGAAGACATATGCTACTCGCAAATTGAAACGTATTGTGATTTTTCCTTTGTACATCGGTTACTCCAATTAAAGTAGCAAGCACATTATTTAAGTGGTGGATTGCACTTATTTTATATACTTTTAATTTTACATATGTACATACTCATTGGTATTTATGTAGCTCACTGGGCATTTTTTTTTCATAAATTGATATCAATAAAAGTTATGTAAATATTTCCTTTAGTATCTATATTGGTGCTTTAAAATCCCAATATTTTCCCCATTTTTTAATGTTCAAAATTGGTAGATGTTGGTAAGTTAAACCACCACACAGTTTGCTACAACTCCATTGGTTAGATTTCTGTGCTTGAATTTGTGAATCTGCACACATGCTGTGTCCATTATGAAGTGTTCCCACTTTTCCTGTTAGATATTTGTTTTATATCACAGAATGCAGCATGTGAACACACAAAAGATGGATATGAATACCCCAAATTCAAAGTTGCACAGCCTGCCATGCATGCACCATCAGTAGGCCCTGGGACTACCTACCAGGTCAATAAGAGTCATGCACAGACCTGATGCAATGGCCAAGAGAAGGAGCACACATGACAGGCTGACAATGCTCCAGCTACTGAGAAGCAGTGGCTTAGCGCTGTCAAGTGCTAGTGTTGTCAAGTGCCTTTACAGACAGGATCTCCAGGTGAGACAGGATCTCCAGGTGCAACCGATTTACAAATATAATCTACTTAAATAAATGATATACAGTAAGACATGATACCAAACATACTGATTTAGGGGCATTTTCATTAGGAAGTGAACCTGACATTCAGCAATCATGCACTACAGGTGAATCTTCATGGCACAGACAGGTAGCCTACTGTGTATTTAGTGCGTGCCCAGCTGCCCAGGTCAGGGGGAATAGTTTAATATTTTGTCTCCTTTCCCGGGTGTATTCACAAGCTTTCGCTGGGGTCCAGCCTCTCTCCTGTGCTCTATAAAAGGGAAGAGGTCCGGATTCTAAGGGGACTCCGGGGAACACTTGGAGAAATGCATGGGGAACACACATAACTAAAGACTTGCTGGGACCTGTGGTCTGCTCTGGAACGCCTATTCACTTGAAGAACCCTGGAACATGGACTACTCTGTTAGAGCATTGCCAAGCATGGACTTTACTCAAAGAGGTTTCTTTGCAGGTAACCTGGGGCAGCTGCAGTTAGGTTTAGTTAGGAAAAGGATGTTATTGCATGTTATACATGTTGTGCCAAGTATACAGTAATAGTTGATTCAACTGTTTAGAGCCTAGTCTGAAGTTTTTCAAGGGGTGTTTGCCAGGTCTTGGCATATTACTAATAAACATGGGTTCATAACCACAACATGGGGTATATGGAACATCACTACGACACTACGACAGAGGTTCATTCAACAAGAAAAGAAACAAGATGTAGTTGCCATGAGTAATCACAAGAAAGAACAGCAACTTGTCATTGGCATGGTACCTGGTAAGGTGACAGGTTCTCTGGTAGTGAGGGATCGGTGCTTTGACTCCCTCCCTAGCCGTCTGTCTCTGCCAGTCTCCAGGTTTGGACTAGCCACTAGGCCTGGTCCTCGGCCTGATCACTAGGCACAGGAAGAGAAGAGTTAAGTGGGAGCACGCATGAGGTCTGTGCTTTGTGCTTGGGGGACCTCATTCTGTTACTGGGAGTGAGGTAGCAGAGGTATGCTGACTGGCTCAGCCTGGCCCTCCTAATGCAGCACATACATCAGTGCATGTACTGTATGTAGGACAAGGGATGAAGCAGCTTAAGGAGAAACTCCTTACTTTGGGTACTGAAACATGTGGCTCATCTCTGAGTAGGTTGACTGCCTTACTGTTTGATGCTTCACATGATGGCTGCTCCCGCCTGGTCTAAAGCATTGGTGAGCACACCTTTGGGGAAGTGTCACCCCACAAGCAAGGTACTCTATTCAAATCCTGGTGTAGCCCAAACAACCCACCCCAGGGTAGGCCTCTCATGTGATCATTGCTTGGCATCCAATGAGGAGGGAGAACATGGAGAACGTGCCACCCTTTCACCCTGCCTCTTACCTACATATGTTCTAAATGACAAGTGATTGAGTCCCCTCCAGAAAAGATTTGGTGAAAGTCACATCCACTACTTTTGAAAAAGACCCCTGAGAATTTACACACAGTTTAAAACTTTCAAATAATTTTTGTTAAGCTGCCTGATCAACCATAGAACTGATCAACCAAAAACCGCATCTAAAACTGGTCATTGATACAATTAACTTGCCTAACAGATTTTTTGGGAGGGGTATACAATCAGACTTGTCTCAATACTTATGACCTAAGATGAGAACAGAGGGAGATTTAGGCAAGAAACAATCTATATCACTGTCATTCTAAGCTGTCCACAGTAAGATGGCAGCTTTCCAGTGTTATTGATACCAATTGTGAGCATCCCATGAAGACTTTCACCTGTTTCATGGAAAGAAGGGGTAATAAATCCCATTATATGATTATGTCACCTTGTCAGGCATGTTACCTTAGAAACAGCCTCATTGTGAGGAACAGAATGGAAAATTCCATCCCAAATTAGTCAAGTAGTTTTATTGTAAATTGCTTGTATTGTGGACCTTCAAGGTTTGTGAGGTTTTTTTTTTTTCCCTAATGCTTTTCTGTTCATCTCTCCCCTGAATAGGATATCAGGCAATCTATTTACTAACACACATTATGTCATTACAGTCATTAGGGATCCATTAGAGAGAGTTAAGGGGCGCAAAAAATGACTGCCCCATTGCCAAATTACTTTCCCTTTGCATTTTCCTTAGTGCACAATTTATCACACCATTAACCTATTCTTTTCAGTGGGATCACATCCATCTTCTGCTTTCTTGCTTGCTTTTGAAAGTAATTTTTTTAGATTTCCTGTTAGCATTTAGGTCTCCAAATTTTCATATTTACTGTATATACTGAAGGTTTAAACGGACATGATATCCACTTTCCTTTTTTTTTTAGGCTTTGGGAGGGAAGTACTTAGACAATTTCTATTACTACTTCTAGTCAAATATATTTGTATGTTTAAAAGTCGCCAATGATGATGCAAAAATGAAAAAAAACTACCATTAATACTACAAGCATACAGGGTAAAAGAAAGGGGTCTGTTCACTAAAACTGTAGGGTGCAAAATCTTGTGCAGCTCTGTATAGAAACCAATCAGTTTCCTTTTTTTTATTATTGTCAAAGTTTAATTGAACAAGCTGAAGTTAGAAGCAGATTCGCTACCATATGCAGGTGCACCAGATTTTGCACTCTCCAGTTTTAGTAAATCAACCCCACAGTTTGTTATACATAATTAAAAAAGAAAGGGGGAGGCGCCACTAAGTGCAGTATTAAAATGGATGCATTTATTACAAGTGGTTAAAAACACTTACAAGAGTGTAAATCATCATGGGCACATCTGGAAATAAAGGATCTGGCTGGTTCCACTTCCACATTCACCCCAGAAGACAGCCAGCCTTCCATCCACAGTGGCGTTTGGAGCAAATCAGTCCCGAGGAACACAGTTGAAACAGCCAGATCCTTTATTTCCAGATGTGCCCATGATAATTTACACTCTTGTGTTTTTAACCACATGTAATACATGCATCCATTTTATTACTGCACTTAGTGGTGCCTACAGTAATAAGACTATCAGCGCAAAGCCAGGTGATAAATCAATGTGCATATAAATACAATAAATCAATATCCAACAAATCAATGTGCATAAATAAATAAATCAATAAATCCGGCTGCATACACTAATCGTGTCCACACCTCACAATCAAAAGCATAAAAAATCAAAACGTGATGCGCCAGATGTGCACAAAATAGATAAGTGGTCTCATACAAAACAATATAGTGTCCACATAAAGTTGGTGCTACAAAGCAATAAATGATGTGTCCAAGTGTCCAAAAGTAAAGCCTCAATCCCGTGAGAGTTGATAAGAAAACACCAGGTGTGTCAAATCCCTTCACCAATAAGATTGGCCTCTCACCTTAACATAAGACCCAGACGGGCCAGCATAAGCATATAAGGGGATGTAAGACTCCACAGATGACTCTCGAGCCTTCCACCTCCGGAGGTCGCTGGGACATAAAATAAAGATACAAGGCAGAAATCTAGTGCTCTCCGTTTGCATATGAATAAGCTTTATTAAGGGAAAACGGGTAACTCACATTTGCTGGGCACTCAGCCATGCCTGCTTGTATGGGATTCAGTGTGAGAGTTCCACCCGAACGATGATCGGTGTCAGGCACGCAGGCTCCGCCTCCCTATACACGTTACGCCGGAGCGTCGGCTCCGTTGGCTTCTTCGGTAGGGGTGGAGTTTACGTGTCAAGCCTCGCCTTTTACCAACACTACTACAGGTGGATTGGCCAGCAGTCATGTGACCCTCCTTCTATTAGCGATTAGAAAACCCCACTCTCTGAAGTTTTGGGGAATTGAGCATGTCCAGCCACACTGGAGAGGGGGAAACTACATTCGACAACTAAGCAGAAGGGAGTCCTTCTGGGTGTATGAGACCAAAGTACTGGCACCCAGGGGGTTAAATAAAGATTTCGACCTCAACTGCTTCATCAGTGATAGATAGTACCCCATATGATCATATATTTAGTATCCGGAGCTATTTTAATAATTTTAACATATTTTTGGAATTTTTATAATATTTTAAAATGTGTATTTTATTTGAAATTTACCCTTTATCCATGTATTTTTAATCTTTCTTAAGTGATTTTATGTATATTATATATATTCTTTATATTTTAACATGTATATTTTATCAGATTATATGGCAATAGTATGATTTAATGTGATTTTATATGTATAAGATGTTTTTAATGAGAGACGCCCGAGGGATGGCGGTTCAGTCGCACGATCTCCGCAATATTTCTAGCCATATATTATATGCTTAGATTGCCTCCTTCATGTATTAGTTAGTGACACCGAAGATCACAGTAGTGTATCGTTGGTTCCGGTGCCCTGTGTATCGCTAATAGAAGGAGGGTCACATGACTGCTGGCCAATCCACCTGTAGTAGTGTTGGTAAAAGGCGAAGCTTGACACGTAAACTCCACCCCTACCGAAGAAGCCAACGGAGCCGACGCTACGGCGTATAGGGAGGCGGAGCCTGCGTGCCTGACGCCGATCATCGTTCGGGTGGAACTCTCACACTGAATGCCATACAAGCAGGCACGGCTGAGTGCCCAGCAAATGTGAGTTACCCATTTTTCCTTAATAAAGCTTATTCATATGCAAACGGAGAGCACTAGATTTCTGCCTTTTATCTTTATTTTATGTCCCGGCGACCTCCGGAGGTGGAAGGCTGGAGAGTCATCTGTGGAGTCTTATATCCCCTTATATGCTTATGCTGGTCCGTCTGGGTCTTATGTTAAGGTGAGAGGCCAATCTTACTGGTAAAGGGATTTGACACACCTGGTGTTTTCTTATCAACTCTCACGGGATTGAGGCTTTACTTTTGGACACTTGGACACATCATTTATTGCTTTGTAGCACCAACTTTATGTGGACACTATATTGTTTTGTATGAGACCACTTATCTATTTTGTGCACATCTGGCGCATCACGTTTTGATTTTTTATACTTAGTGGTGCCTCCCCTCCCCCTTCTTTCTTGCATACCTTACAGAGTATGTGCACTCTCTGAGGATTTTAGCCTGAACTACAGTGCAATTTTCTCTGCACGGACAGCAGACTCATCTATTGCCCTAAAATAACAGTCCAGGTGACTCCGTAACATTTGACATTGTGGAGCGCTAGACTCCCACAATATTTTTTCTGTTATACATAATAATCATGGTAAATTTCAGATATAAATCTATAAACAAATCTTCCCATATGAAATGCCTTTAAAAAAAAAAAAAAAAATCATGATCCTATACTACATGTTACCATTTGAAGTGAACCCTGGCCAGGCTATAGACTTTTTTTACTGCATGATTACCAGGCAGTAAATTATATATTTTTTTAAAATCCCTCACTGACCTCTGTAGCTGCAGGCACTGCTGAGCAATTAATCCCAAGGCTATATTTACACTATAGAAGTATGCAAATGTGGGTAAAATCACATGGTTTAGGACATGTTCACGAAATGTGTGAATAATGTCGCACTTGCAGTGGCATTCATTGCTAATTGCATAATTGCATGATAAAACATATCATGTAGGGAAGCCTATTGACATGAACGAGCTGCCCTATGCACGTATTGCACTAACAAGCAAAAAACATGCATATGCACAATGCCCGACAACATGTGCCATACTGTAAATGGTGCTTACAACTTCACAGTAGAAGCATTGAGGCATTCAAGTAGTTTTCTTGGCAGCTTAGTTGACCCGGCTCCCTACTCACAGCATTGACTTAGCAATTCAGTTCACCCCTCTAAGTAGTGAATTGACAGCCTTACATCCCTCTGGTCTCTAGGGTACTAACAGAGCAAGTGCTCTAGGAGTGGGGGACAGGGTGAACTGAGCTGCTGAGAGATAACAACTTCTGTTTTTGGCTGTAAACTGTGAGTATGAATATCCACATAGCTAGGTCCCAGGTTCTATTTTGGACTAAAATCCACCCTGACCATAATAATGTGCCCTAATAGTGGGTGATGTCTTGATTTTACTTCAAAAGCACTTTTTATGTTTTCCCTCTCTTTATCCCTCTGGTAGGCCTCTAAAGCAGCCGGCAATTATATGCCCTCTGTCCATCATCTGGCTGTGTGATTCCTTGAGTCACCCATTCCACTTCTTTAGTGGCCAAAATGAGGTAAATGCATCCCCTGGTATTCTGAGCTATGGTGGGTGAGATCAGTACCATGCATGGGCAGGCTGATTGTACCCAAGTCCATCCATTGATCGTCTTGGTACAACCAACTTTTTGGATTTTTAGGATGCGATTATTGCAATAATCACTGTGTTCTCCTGCTTGGACGACTCCCCACATTACCCGCTGGGAGAACACAATAGCTACGTGAGAAGGATTCCCCTATCAACATAGACTATGTTGATAGGGAAATCTAGCAATTTTCTTTCTTGCAACTTGTGGTTGCAAAAGAGAAAATCACATTATCTACGGTCGGCTTAACCCACATTCTGATTTGTCCAGCTGTATTGGGTGTGAATGAATCCACAGGTGTTAATTTAACAGATACTATAGTTACCAAGCACCAGCGCTGTCATATGTGTAGGTCAGATGGTCCTCAAAGTAAAGGAAATATTGGGTATTTCCTTAACCTCTGTTGGCTGAAAGGAGTGGTGGAGAATTAAAGGAAGGGTGAGTAAATGCTGCTAAGGATTGGAACATCAAGGAGGACCTGCTATCAGATATCTTTTTTCATGTGCATTTAAATACTGTGTAAATGTAATACTTGCAGATATATTTTTCTTCTCCTAGAAAACACTGGACTCCCCCTGATAATGGCCCTGCTTTTCTCTACAAAAAGACAGTGCCATCTTTATTCAGGAATTATCTAGGGTCAGTTCCTACTTTCTGGACTGACATGCTGGCTCAAAGATGACACATAAATAATGGTGCCCATGCAATTCTTGGCTGTGTTCACAACGTTTCTACAAAGTTATAATGTTGCAATCTGATCATATGTGGAGAGGAAATTTTCTTCTGCCTGCATCGGACTGATAACATCCTCTCAGCCTTGGCAAAGTTAATAAATTGACTTGATGATGGTTTTTTTTAACAGGTGAAATTTTATTTAATATTTTTTATCTTATTTTATTTTTATCATAATTTTGCTGTATTTTGTAACATGTCAGAAATGTATTCATGCAGACTGAAGCTACTGAAAACCACTTCTGGAAAGGTTTTAATGACCAGGCCATTTTTTGCGATATGGCACTGCGTTATTTTAACTGACAATTGCGTGGTCGTACAACGCTGTACACAAATAGAATTGATGTCCTTTTTTTTTTCCACAAATAGAGCTTTCTTTTGTTGGTATGTGATGGCCTCTGTGGTTTAATTTTTTGTGCTATAAACAAAAAAGAGCAACAATTCTGAAAAAAAAAAACAATATTTTTTACTTTCTGCTATAAAAAAAATTCAAAAATATAATTTTTTCATCATTTTAGACCAATATGTATTCTGCCACATATTTTTAGTAAAAAAAAAATCCCAGTTAGTGTATATTGATTGGTCTGCGCAAAAGTTATCACATCCACAAACTAGGGGATAGATTTAAGGCATTATTATTATTATTATTATTATTATTATTAACATCGCATCCGCCGGAACCCAGTAATTGGCTCCCCCTCTGGGCGCGTGCACCCATTAGCTATTGCACGAAACGATGTACAGGTACAACTGTTGGCGTCCTATCCAATCAGGTGTACTGCTGCGCACTGCTTGCGTGTTGCTCCACCCCCAGGCCCTGACCTTCAGACAGAGGAGGAGAAGGGGAACATAAGTAAATTCCTCCTCCAACCTGCCCGTGCCGTGCCCGCCAGTCTCAGTAACAGTGTGCACCGGCCCACCCAGGCCCCAGCTTCGTCGTGACTCATGAGTCAGTCAGCTTGTCAGTCTGACAGTGTGTGTCCTATCCTATTCATGAGCTCCAGAATTTGACAGGGATCATAAAGGAGACTATGGGTGACCCTGTCTGTGCCTGGCCTGCTCTGAAGGGGGGTGATCTATGGAGGAGGGAAAGCTGGCCTGCCATAAAGATGGCTCTATGGGGGTACCTGCTCTAAAGAGGGGATCTATGGGGACCCTGGCCTGTGCTAAAGGGAGATGTATGAGGACCCTGCTCTACAGGGGGATCTATGCCATAGATCCCCCTGTACCCATATGGAAGAAAAATATATTTACAATATATTTAGGGAAACTAAATATATTTTACCCCCTTCCTGACCAGGGGGTATTTTTTTGAAATATATTGAATATGGCCAAAATTGTAGCACTTCAAATATATTTCCAATATATTTGGGACAAATAAAAAAATGTTTTTTTTTAAATATATTTTAAATATATTTTTCTTCCATGTGTGTAGAGCAGGGTTCCCATAGATTCCCCTTTAGAGTAGGGTCCCCATAGATCCCCCTTTAGAGAAGGATCCCCAAATGAGGGACCCTCGACTGCTTTAAAGGGGGATCTATGGGGACGCAGCCCTAAAGGGGAATCTATGGGGAGCCTGATCTAAAGGGGGATCTCACAGGTTGAACTGGATGGACTGGTGTCTTTATTCAGCCTTACCAACTATATACCTTTGTACTATGTATCTATAGGGACCCTTCTCTAAAGAGGGATCTATGGGGACCCTGGCCTGCTCTAAAAGGGGATTCAACCGAGCATTTTTTGATAGTTTTATTTTGAATGTGTACCTTGGTGTCCTTCACTAAGGTCTGTACTTTGGAAATTGTCTGCCACAGCCTTGGTCCATGCCTATCCTTGATCACATCATCTGAGCACTTATATAATCATAGTAAGCTACAGTAGTCATTTAGTAAAAGCAAATATGCTATGCACTTTACAAGGGAATTTTCCTTAGCTTAGTGATTGTGATATACCTTTGCTTTGTGATGCATTGGTACAGAGAGATGGGGAAAATCGAAAGAGAAGGATGGAAAATATTTCTCAAACAAACAAAATTTTACTGTGAATGCTGTTTTCATTCTAGAACATCTGTTCATATTTTAATGAGCATGTGCATCCCAAGATTGAATGTAAAAGTCAGAACACTGCATGACAATCAAACATTTTGTCCAAGGCTTTCATGCGAAATTTGTCGAGTCTATACAAATGCTATTGAATGTTCTGCCAATTGGTTTTTCAAAATTTTCATATGAATGTTCAAACAAAATTCTACTGGGATATGGGCAGCTTTAGTATTGAAGAAGATTTCCCTGACAAAATAAGAGTGTGCTCATTTAGTGGCTTTAAGCCAAAATATTAATACATCCGCACTGCTCAAATGGTTATTTTACGCTCTGTTTTTTAAACTGCTCAATAAAGTTTTTGTTTAAAAAAATCAGAGAGAGAGGCATCTGCATTTATATTTAAAGTGCCTGTTTCAGTGATTCATATATTTCACAACAGGGCATAATCTCAATGTTTTTGGCCTCTAACGTGACAAGCTTACTCTCTGCGATATGTCATTCTGTCAGCGGATCCACACCAATGACCCTAGATCAAGCATCACATGACCCAATGTTCAGCTCATAGCCATATGATGGGCAGCTTGATTGTCTTTGCCGCATGCAGAGCAGATAATGAAAGGACAGATGAAAGATAATTATGGGCCATAAAGACAGATTTATACAAACTGCTGGAGCAGCTAATAGAAGGAAACCAGAGAATGAACAGCCTGTGTTTAATGGTTGCCTGACAGTAAGTATTAAACTCAGTTTTGTATTAGAGATTTCATGTGCGTTTAAGAGATTGCACTTTCCTCGAAGGTGAAACAAGGATATGCCATTTTTTAAAGAAAGGACAGGAAAAAAAAAAAAAAGAGGAAATGAAATGTTTAATAGCCTAGACGGAAATGCTTGAACCTATAACATGGGTGGAGTGGAATGCTTTTAATAAAAGTGTGCAGGGTAAAAAATAGCTTTCAAAAATCTATTTTTTGGAACCTTTCAAAATGTTCTATTTTTCTCCTGAACATCAATAAAAGCAAGCACAGATGTTCCTTTTTGGAAACAATGCCATGTTTATTGTGTTAGGATATTAATGTTTAACTCTGGGTACATTTTTAAAAAAATTAATACAGTTATATACTAATTTAAAATCATGTAATGTCTTTTTAACCTGCAGGCAGCCGCTTCCAGGCAAATCGCCGTACATGTATGGCGCTCGCGAGCACGAGGCTAGGGGAGGATTACATTCCCTCTGTTCAAAGCTGCATAAGAGATGGGGGGAAGAGAAAAAGCAGAATACTGATCTTCCCAGTAAAAGGCTGTACGGGGGTGGGGTGTCAGGACAAGTCTGATCATTGGAGGAGAGCAGGCTGAGTTGCCAGCATAGTTAGAGAACTGACCATGATGTGCTCTACTGCTTAGCATGGTCAGTTTTTAATAGGAAAGCAGAGGGACTGGCAGGAAAACCAGGGATTTCACACAAAGGAAGCAATACAAAGAGAACAGGGTACTTTCTGATACAAGAACATGGTGGGTACTTTCTGATACAAGTACATGGTACAGCAGGCACATATCAGGAATCTGAAATCTGAATTTACAGACACTTTGGGGTACGCCTTAGCTGAGTGAAGGCTGCCTTTGCTCGTTTTAGATTTTTGACACATTCTCTGTCGACGCTGTGATACGTACAACTCTAGGGGCGGAAGTACTGAAAACTGGAGAAAAAAAAGTGAGAACAAAAGTTGAATTGTTGCTTATTGATACGACTCAGAATCCTTGTTTGATTTCCCAATTATAAAAAAGGTGAAACCTGACCGGTTGCTACTAGAAAGAACAGCTGGTGTTTCTTTATGAGTGTCAATGAAAGTGGAGAATGTCTTATCAAACTGGACCAAAGGCTGCAGATTCAGAAAAAGAAAGTAGGTAAAAGGATGGGAAAAGAAAAAAGAGATGAAAGGGGAGGGGTAAAGAGAGATGGGAGAGTGGGGGAGAGTTGGTAAGGAGGGGCTTCAAAATCGGTGTGCCATAACTTACTAGGACAGAAGCCATTACAGATCTAAGAGGTGAGTATCAAAGTCACGTGGCAAATAGTTGGAGATCCATGGTTCCCAGATATGGTAGAATTTGGGCTTGTTGCACTGAAACCGAGCTGCCAGCTTCTTGTCAAGCATAGTCCAGAGGACTTTGGATTTACCCTCAGTTACAGAAATACAGTGAGGGAAAAAAGTATTTGATCCCCTGCTGATTTTGTACGTTTGCTTACTGACAAAGAAATGATCAGTCTATAATTTTAATGTTCGGTTTATTTTAACAGTGAGAGACAGAATAACAACAAAAATATCCAGAAAAACATATTCCAAAAAAGTTATAAATTGATTTGCATTTTAATGAGTGAAATAAGTATTTGACCCCTTTGCAAAACATGACTTAGTACTTGGTGGCAAAACTCTTGTTTGCAATCACAGAGGTCAGACGTTTCTTGTAGTTGGCAACCAGGTTTGCACACATCTCAGGAGGGATTTTGTCCCACTCCTTTTTGCAGATCCTCTCCAAGGCTGACGTTTGGTAACTCGAACCTTCAGCTCCCTCCACATATTTTCTATGGGATTTAGGGCTGGAGACTGGCTAGGCCACTCCAGGACCTTAAAGTGCTTCTTCTTGAGCCACTTCTTTGTTGCCTTGGCCATGTGTTTTGGGTCGTCATGCTGGAATACCCATCCACGACCCATTTTCAATGCCCTGGTTGAGGGAAGGAGGTTCTCACCCAAGAAGGCCCCGTACATCGTCCCTTTGATGCGGTGAAGTTGTCCCCTTAGTAGAAAAACACCCCCAAATAATAATGTTTCCACCTCCGTGTTTGACGGTAGGGATGGTGTTCTTGGGGTCACAGGCAAAATTCCTCCTCCTCCAAACACGGCGAGTTAAGTTGATACCAAAGAGCTCCATTTTGGTCTCATCTGACCAAAGCACTTTTACCCAGTTATCCTCCGAATCATTTAGATGTTCATTATCAAACTTCAGACGGACCTGCACATGTGCTTTCTTGAGCAGGGGGACATTGTGGGCGCTGCAGGATTTCAGTTACCAATTGTTTTCTTGGTGACTATGGTCCCAGCTGCCTAGAGATCCTTGACAAGATTCTCCCATGAAGTTCTGGGCTGATTCCTGACCGTTCTCATGATCATTGAAACTTCACAAGGTAAGATCTTGCATGGAGCCCCAGACTGAGAGAGTTTGGCAGTTATATTGTGTTTCTTCCATTTGCGAATAATCGCACCAACTGTTGTCACTCTCCCACCAATCTGCTTGGCGATGGTCTTTCAGCCAATTCCAGCCTTGTGTAGGTCTACAATCTTGTCCCTGACATCCTAAAGGCCCATTCACACGATAAGAAAATCTGTAGGGAAAATTCGTCCGACGACCGATCTGCCGATTTTCTGATTGTTAGTATGGTGCTTTCGACAGCCGACTCCGACTTTTCGGCTGACAAAATCCTGATGTGCAGGCTATATAATTTTTGTCGTCTGTCAAAACAACGTCCGATTTTCGTCTCATTAGTACAGATTTTGACGGAAAAAAATCTTAAGATCAAGACTAGGCATGTTCAGAGACGAAAGAACACATACAAAACAATCCAACACATGACATCACTTCTGAAGTAGAATTCTGTCGTATGGGAAAATTCGTATGAAAATAACCTCTTCACTTTCCACATCAGACTAGCATGCCACAAAAAACGGACGACAGATCGTTCGATAATCTGATCGGGCTTTAGACAGCTCTTTGATCTTGGCAATGGTGGAGATATTGGAAGCTGATTGATTTTGTGGATAGGTGTCTTTTATACAGGTAACAAGCTCCCTTTAAGAGAATGCTCATAATCTCAGCTCTTTACCTGTATAGAAAACACATGGGAGCCAGAAATCTTGCTGATTGATAGGGGATCAAATACTTATTCCACTCATTAAAATGCAAATCAATTTATAACTTTTTTGAAATGCGTTTTTCTGGATATTTTTGTTGTTATTCTGTCTCTCACTGTTAAAATAAACCTACCATTAAATCAAATAAGTTTTTCCCTCAATGTATGTTTAGATAGCTAGACCTTTACTATTGCTGCTTTGTGGCCGGAAGGACATGAGTCAAGGATAAATTGTGATTTCCACAACCCCCAGGGTTTTTGATTAAGGGGTGGGGGCTCATTTGGGTTCCGTGGCTTCTCTCCAGTTTTCACATTTACCAAAAAAAAAAAAAATATATATATATATATATATATATATAGACCTAGTATTATTCAATATGTATAGTGTATGTATAGTGGGATCAACACTGCATATAAACAATATGCAGGAGAGAAAGAGTAAGGTACAGAAAAAAGTGATGAAGTACATACAGTATCATAAAAGTTGATCATTTGTATTTTTATTTAAACAGTTACAAAATTGTACATAATTGAGCCCCATACAACAAGACTCATACATGATAAAAGATCTTAAGAGCTACCCCACCATGCTCATATTCCCCATGTTGCATGACTATTATTCTGAATAATAAGAACATCATCTTCTAAAAGTACATTTGTATAATTGCAACATTATTGGAAAGATGAGAAATGGACTTCTTCAGGAGATAATGGTGGGTAAACAATATAACGTATAATACAAAAAGAAACTTTAAATAATTACAAATATCAACAATATCTAAAGAAATACAGCATCTCCTCTTTCACGTGCCTTGTAAATGGTAAATGCGGATCTAAACATTATTGCATATGATTTTTTTTTTTATCATGTCTGTAGGTATTACGTATACATGATAAAATAATCGATTTCTAAGTTAAAAATAGGGAAAAAAAAAAATCAGCCACAGTCCAATTAGCTAATAATAATTAATAATGTGTGTTGACTGCATACAATGATGTCTCCAACTCAAACCCAAGCCTTCCTTAATGTGTTTTACCACTCCTGGCTTGCTCACAAGGATAGGGGAAGCAAACCAAGTGAGCATGTCAGGAGTGATGAAACATGAGGGATATGAATTGGGCTTTGATGGGATGAAACATAGGGAATATGCATTGGCCTTGAAAATGTACAATTTATTGACTGTTCAAAAAAAAAAAAAAAAAAGATGAACATTTATGATACTGTATGTACTTTATGACTTTTTCTGGGCCATTCATACCATAAGGTTTTATCACCTGTTGATCCTGCCAATAGATCTTTTATAGTTCTACCTTCTTAACAAGGTGACAATACTTATTTCGCAGTGAAATCGTGCATCAGCATGGACACCCTTTGGACAGAGTAATTATAGTTAGCCATATCATTTGAAATTAACTTTATGTAAGCAACAACCGATTTAAAGCGTAAACCTTTTAAGCAGTTACAATGTTTTTCTTGTGTAAAAATGGGTTCAGCAATATGGAAAAAAAAATTAAAATAACCATTGCAGGAACCCCTGCCAGTGTAGTCTAGTTTGTCCCAACCCCTGTAACTATTACTTTAGCTTGACACCTTGGTTTGCATGTAAAGGTGGAGAAAATATAAATAGGAACTTCTATAATGAATGCTATTACTTCTGGTATTACCTATTTGGGATTACCGGAATACAGTATTTTTCACTGTATTGGTCCTTTAAGGAAAACAAGTAACTACAGAAAATGACTGATGACATCATAATGGCACCACACTGCAATGAGATTTTGATGTGATTTTCAGTGCGATTATGTAGTGTGACTTTGATGAAACTTTGCATATTATATGGGGCCAAACCACACTGTAAATTGCACCAAAGTAGCACAGGGACCGTTTCCAAAATTGTTGCATTGATAAAAACAGGCACATCTAAATATAATGTGTTTTCCCTTGTCATGCCACTCAGAAGTTGCACTAGTCTGAATCAGTGTGAACAATGTGAAGGTGCTGCATTAACCATAAAATCAATGTTGTTCCATTAAGTAAAAAGCCCCCAGAAACTATCCTGTTCACATCTGACACTCTGTAGCCAAATGGTAGTGTGAAAAGAGCAACAATGCATTAAAATAGGCATTTTGTGCAATTTCCAGTGATTAGAGATGTGGTTCATGTTTGCCGATACCACAGATTAGGGGCAAATACATTGGTTCCCTAAGTGCAAACGTTTAGGCAATAAATTGCAGGTTTTACAGCACAAAATAAAGAACAACAAAAAAATAGTGTACAGCCTTTGCCTCTGGTCAGCTAAGTCACAAGAGCCAAAATTCTGAAGGAATAGATAACCCCGGCCCCCTTACTAGGTGACAAGGCTGTCACAAAGCAGCCAAAATGTCAGTATTTGTTGGAGCTTTTAGGGAGAGCTGACAATTCTGTGTAGAGAGAGAAACTGTACTAGAGTTACAGTACCACTGTGCAGTATTTATTTTCAGTTATGGCATTGATAAATATATATGGTATTGCCAGACTTCCCATGCCTTTTGTTTGACAGACGCTTGCTTATTAGCCCCACAAATTGCAATTAAAGCAGAGTTCCACTCAAAAGTGGAACTTCCACTTATCTGTCTCCTCCCCCCTTCCGGTGCCACATTTGGCACTTTTCGGGGGGGGGGGGAGGGGGGAGCAAGTACCTTCTGTCGGACCTCGCCGCAGAGAGGTACGTCAGCAGTCCGGCCCCCCTCCTCCTTCCTCTGCTTTCTGGCCAGTAACCAAGCACAGCGCACTTCGCGCATGCCTAGTAGGGGCCCGGCCGTGAAGCCACAAGGCTTCACTGCCAGTTTCCCTTACTGGCAATGGCGGCAACCGCAACCAACAGCCGATGGAAACATCGGCTGCAGTGCCGACATCGCTGGATTCCAGGACAGGTAAGTGTCCTAATATTAAAAGTCAGCAGCTACAGTATGTGTAACGGCTGACTTTTAATTTCTGCAGGGGGAGGCCGGAAAACACCACTGTAAATAACACAATCCATCCCTTATGTGGTTTGCCGCAATGGTTCTAAAAGCAAAAGGTTTTTGCCTCAACGCATTCTCTGCAATATGGTTAAAAACTTACAATACCCTCCACCCCCCCAATAAAAGGAAAAAAACGTACCCAAGCACTCCATCTATCCAATGCTGCGCTCTGCTGCACTGGTGCTCTCCTCCATTCCTTTTCTCACAAGACAACAGGCAGCAGGGGAAGCCATTGGCTCCTGCTGCTGTCATTTAAATTGGTATGGAGGGCATGGCCGAGCTGCTCTGTGTGTGTCTATGGATGCACATAGCCCAGCTCGAGATCATGCCTGCATGTCTGCCTTCCTGCCTTGGGGCTTGCTATAGAGGCACACGCAGGAGAAGAGGAGCAGACAGTGCCAATGGGGGACCCCAGATGAGGAGGTTAGGGGTCACTTTGTGCAATACTATTGCACCATAGGTGTACACTGCCTATTGTATTAGGGTGTGCCCCCCAAAGTTTAAACACACATGCAAACCTAAATACAGGCTGGAACAACTTGAAAGGGAAAATGGGGTAAAGTATCTTGGATTCACACCCCATCATCATTTTTTTACCTCTCTTTACCTAATTTCTGTCATGCTGGCTTTCCAACCAATTAGGGGGTTGGTGAATGGTCACACAAGCTTCTGCCAGGTGTCCTGATTGGTTGTAAAGCCAGTACCATTCTCCCTCTGCTGGTCAGAGAAGAGATTTTTTTTATCTCCCTGCTGACACAGTTTCTCTTTGTCTGCAGATTAGGAGTGAAAGAGACGTGCTTCCACAATTTTCTTAGCAGAGCCGGTCAGAAAGAGATCTTTCCCATCTCACCACCAGCACACAGAGTGAAAATGCCAATGAACACAGGGTGATTACGGTGTGCCAGAAACACCCAGCACACCCTGTGAGCATGCCTATGCATTGCACAGAGCAGGTAAGTATAAGCTATTTTTTTTATTATATTCGGTTGTCACCCAGCTACAGTATATTTACTGCAGCAGAGTGGTATGGGCAGGCTGGATCGCGTACTGTAGATCATCCAGCCTCTTCTGGGTTAGAGGTGTGCATACATGACCACAATGTCAACAAAGCTATTCAGAATTTTTTAAATCATACCAGCTATGATTCCTACAATAGTGAACCACAGCTGTTATTAAAGAGGAAGTAAACCCAGCAAAAAAAAAAAAAAAAAGATTTAAAAAACCCTGTAAGACAAAGGCATAATGAGCTAGTGTACATCACATACTAGCTCATTATGAAATACTTACCTTAGAACGAAGCCCCCCGCAGTGCCGCCCGCTCAGTGAAAGGACGGCTGACATGTTCGGCCGTCCTGCTTCCTGGTTCGCGTCCTCCGGCCATCTGATTGACCGGAGGCGCGATGACATCATTCCCACGCATGCACGCGGGAGATGATCTGGAACGCGGTACGGCTTCTCCATTGTCCGGCCACCTCTATACATCGTTTATGTGAATGAGGCTTTTTATAATAAAATTTATGCTTTAGGTACTACACTATTAGCCTCCCTGCCTCTCTTAAATCCATATGCTGAGACCCCATACCACCAACGATTTAACGAGTGGAACCCAGAGGGATATACAAATAGCCTCCATACCGCGCTCTCTATTGAGGAATTACAGCATATCTTACCATAGGAAAACCCTGTACCAAATTCAGGAGTGATTCCCCACTTACTGCGCTCTCTACAGAGGGATCCTTAGGAGCTGCCACATTGGGACCACTTACCACCGTCTGACCCCAAGGGGTCATCTGGTAAGTGGGCTGTGATTGTGGTGGAGGAGTTTATAATGCACTAACCCCAATGGAGCCTACACCAAGTGTTTTATGGTCACCAAATGTTGTTTATGGTCACTATACCAAGCACAAAGAGCACTTTTTGAATTACTCCATAGGAGTTGTCACCTATAAGCACAAGATCACCAGACATTTTTGAACATTAATTATGTTTTATGCATGAAGGATGATTTAGTTAATTGCAGTCAAATACACTGTGCACAGTCACTTCGGAGTGTATTCACCATTTATATGTATTTACTGAGTCTTATAACACATTGATGATATTTTATTATATTTATTTATTTAAGTATTTTTTGGGATAGGAGCACATATTTATTCTTATCCAAATATTCAATATACTTTTTGGGATAGGAGCAGATATCTAATAACTCTAATATTGGAGCGCTGTCTTTATTTGTTTCTGTACTGATTTTCAATGGTTGTTGTTTGATAAGCAACTCATATTCATATTTTTATACATTTATTGATTCATTTATCATGAGAATACACATTGATCAAAGCTTATATCCTGACGCACCTATTCGAGTGCTTATCACTCAACCCTAAAATTGTTCACTAACGGAGCCCAGGCAGATTCATTCATCCCTACCAGGGATCAGGGCTGATATAACGACCATTCCCTAGTTATGTACAATTTTAATTTTCTTAGTTTTGAGTTCTTTTTTTTTTCTTCATTTAAATTTTTTAGTTCATTAAAAAGAAACAAACACACACTGAACTGTATAACAAAGGGATACAAATTAGATGTCTAAAGTGTATAGTACGGTAAAGTTTGTGCCAAAGTCATGCTCCACTTCTTCCCCATGACATGCATTGTAAGATCTGAAATTACAAGCTCATAATAAGGTTTGTACTGTTTGAAGAATCAAAGTAAACACTGGGCAGAAACTGACTGTCTCACCATTACATTATAATTTTCCAGCAAGTTAGTCATATAAAATAACTCTCATTAGACATGCTGTAATTTCTTTCTGATTCTTGGGATGCTTAGGAATTATCCTGTCTGGTCAGTTACAATTACAAGCTACAACAGAATGTGTTTCAACAGTCAGTGTTTAAGATAATTAATAAGCACTTGGAAGTCTGCATGACTGCGTGTCTGGTCAAAAAAAATCACTACTTTCCTTTACTATGCCGTGCAACTAATGAATTATACAGACAAAACTAAATTTAAAAACAATGGAAAAAAAAGCTTAAAGGCATAATCCACCTGCAACCGCATGGTCAAATTCCTTGCACCACCGCCACTACCTTTACTCCCCTACCTCCTGAATTGTGGGGTTCTTCTCCATGCAGAGTCTTGTTATTTATTTTATTTTTTTAAATTTAGCTGTGGTTGTGCTTGGCTCCAATAGGCTGTGAATAGGCAAGTTCCATCTATCACTGCGGCGGTGGGGATTCACAGATGCCAATTCAACCCAAGATTGGTGATGCCATTGCATTTGTAATCCGTTATAAAAATTTGTACATTTGCGCTTAGACTATACATTTTTAAATGGACAAGCGGCCAGCACTAATTTGTTGATTACAAATAATACATAAAACATCAAAGATCTAGTCAGAGTGCATTGCTAAGATGAAATATAAAAAAAACATTCATAAAAGTCCAATGAAGATGATCAGTTGATAGCATAAATTCCCCACACCAGCTTCTGTGAGGCGCCTCTGATGATGTCAAATTGTGACGAAACACGCAAGCCAGGACTTGGGACCCATGGAGTAAACATGGAGTATGCCTTGGCCACCTTTGAATGTTGTTTGCTGTGCCTTTTTAAACCGAATTGCATGTGAGTTTATTACATAGCATTAAAGAGCAACTTATGATTATAAGATATATTGCCTTATGGTAATTTTATTTGCATCCTTAGGAGGTAATAACTGAAGGAACTCGATGATTGTATCGCTGAAGGTGCATGTCTTTTTGGAAGTGTTTGATGAATCGCTCATAGCAAACAGCCACAGATGAGAGGATATTGCTTGGAATCCGGTTGAAGCATTGATTTATGTGACGAAACACAGTCACTGAGTGCCATACCCACATGTGCCCACCCACTTGTCTAGTTACACTGGACCCCAAGGACCTGGATTGTAGACTCAGGGGGGGGGGGGTGGTCCAACCGACTTGTTGCAGGCCCGTTGTGGGTCTAGCCACAGGTCTGTCTAGTTCTATGGGGGGAGATATGTGATGGATGGCTTGACTTGTTTGGCGTGGGCCACAAGCTTATGGCGCCCTTTTTGTGACTGTTTTACATGTGTTTAGATGTCGCTGTGTTGTGTGCTTATATTCTAAATAGAGCAGGGTGTGTGTCGGTATATGCAGCTGTGGGTCAACAAAAGGGGGGACAGCAGATCTAAAGACTGTAAACTATAGTTAGGTGGGACATGTATTGCTTGTCTGTGCCTCTCCCCATCGCCCTTCCTTTGTCCTAGCAGGGCGCTGTCCAAGGGACACTACCAGTCCAGTTCAAACCAGCTGCTTAGTACCTCCTCCGACTCCCATCAGGTTCTTGGGATTGAAACTCCTGTTGTGTTGTGTTGGAGACCCCATGTAGGGGTCTGCGCCTGTATAACCGTGTGTGACAAAAATAATCAGCATTCATTCCTGTGGTACCCTTCATCCAGTCTTGGCTGATGTTTGGGTAACCAAGGTCTCTGATCACTGATTTACTTGGAAGTTAGGAGACTTATAGCTGATATACTCAGTCAGAGTATAGGGGATCCGTTACAATTTATATCTGGCTTTTTTTTCAACATTGCATATTTAGACCTCTCTATAACTTGAGGGACTACTTCCTCTGGTAAGCAGATTTGCCTCATCACTGTGGTGTTGGGTGTGTGCATACATCAATCGCACAGAAGCTGGTGTGGGGATTCTATCAACTGATCATCTTCATTAGACTTTTATAAATGTTTTATTTGTAGTCCATTGCCTACTTCCTCCAGCCCCATAACCACTTGCCAACCACTCTATAGCAGTTTTACTGCTACAGAGCGGCCGTGCTGTGCAGGATCATGTATATATACGTGATCCTGCATTTCCAGGTATTGGTCGCGAGTGTGTGCCAGCGGCGGCTCGCTCCCCCTGTGATTCTACACAGCGGGAGCTGATCAGCAGGTTCCGAGGATTGCAATGTCTGCTGGTTCCTGCTGATCATTCGGTACACAGACAGAGCAGCAATCTGCCTATGTAAACAAAGCAGATCGCCTTTCTGTCAGTAGAAAAGGCAGTGATCTTGTGTTCCTGCAAAGCAGGAACATGGATCAATGCATTCCCCTAGTAAAAACACCTCCCAAACAGTTAGAAAACACTGGCTAGTCACACAGTTAACCCTTTGATCACCTCTGATGTTTAACACTTTTCCAGCCAGTGTCATTAGTACAGTGACAGCGCATATTTTTAGCACTGATCACTGTATTAGTGTCACTGTTCCCCAAAAAGTGTAAAAGTGTCAGTTAGTGTCCCGACTTTCCATTGCAATATCACAGTCCCGCTATAAGTCACTGATCGCAATATAAATAAATAAAATATCACAAAGCTTTTAGATAATATAACTTTTACACAAACTAATCCATATGTGCTTATTGGGTTTTTTATTACCAAAAATATGTAGAATAATACATATTGGCCTAACTGATGAAGAATTTAGATTTTTTCTTTTTTTTTTCCGGATATGTTTTATAGCAGAAAGTAAAAAATATTGTTTTTTTTTTTTTTTTTCAAAATTGTCAGTCTTTTTTTATTTATAGTGCAAAAAATTAAGTGAATGCAGTACAGTATAGCAAAAAATGGCCTGGTCATAAAGAGGGGTAAAGTGGTTAACAGAAGGTCCATAATTCCTCACACACCTGGGGATGGGATGTAAACAATACAGAAGCTTGTGCATTGCACTAACACACTGATCATGGTTGCAATGCTCTGCAGGCTTTAATGCAAAAATGTCATAAATATACTTTTTTATTTCAGTAATGTGAGTGCATTTATTAAATCTTTGCAAAAAGTAGACTGTGTCTCTAAAGTCTTACTAAACTTTCAGTTTAAATGAGCTAAATGCACTGCCAGTATGCTGTAAAGAAAGATCCTTTCTTTCTGTGTTGAAGCAGTGGCCTCTCTGCAGATGTCTGACACCCCTGCTGAGTCCGAGCTAGAGATCTCCAATCAGCAGGGAGCATACACTTTTCCTGATTGCAAAGTTATAGTTCTAACTCAGCAGAGGACACACCGGACCTCTGCAATGATACCACTGCTATAAAAGAGAACAATCCAAAGGGAGGGGGAAGTCACACTTTGACAGTTGCCACTAGTACATACAATATGTCACCAACCACTGATTCTCCTCTATTCTATTCCTTTAGAAATGCATAGTGGGACTTGTAGTATAAAAAAAAAAAAATTAAATGTACATGTTGCTGAAGCTTCCCATAATAGGAATTTAGTACTCAAGAATGTTTTAATACATTGAAGTACTCTGTTACCTTTATATCCTAACGCCTGTGGAACATTGTGATTCCTCATTACTGAAAATGACATGCTGATGTCTTCCTCGTCATTAAAGGTTCTGCATTTTCTGTAATGATTGATGCCAGTTCATTGTGTATATAAAAGGGGATGATTATGTCAGAGTCACTTGTCAGATTAAACACTTCATTGTCTGCAATGTATTGATTTGTTCTAAATTACAGACCACCTTGACATGAAATTATTAATGCATTATTTCTTGAATAGGAAAAACATAATAAAAGTGAATACATAATATACTTCAAAGTGTCTAAAAGGTCTAAGAAATTGCTGGGCTGTTAATATGCTTTCTTTGCATAAATAGGTCTCCTGCTATCTTCACATGTTGGGTGAAGATAGTCCCCTGCATTGTAGGGATCATGTGTGATTCGTGTTTCAGTGGATCAGTACTTTCAGCACCAGTATCTCGCCACTGTGAGATCTCAGCACAGAGAAGGTAGCAGCACTGTTATGTCCATTATGTGTAGGACAGAAGAGCTAAATTACTGTTAGCATAAGGGAATATATCAGAAATATAGTCAGGGTCGGGGTTAGGGTTAACACAAGGAGCTCTAACTAAAAAAAATAACTGTGCAAATGTCTCAAGTATAATTATTCCTGTATTTTGCATACTATGCTTATTTCCTATGATCATCAGCTCCATCTAGTGTTCATAATTTGGTATTTCCCTAATGGAGTTATTTCAGGAAATGATGGCTGGTAGATGGAGCTGTCAATTATAGGTAATAAGCTTCTTAGGCAAAATATAGGATTTTTTTTTTGTGATGGCTGCTTGAGACATCGGCACAACATTTTTTTTTTCTAAATAGACCCCTTAGTGACTATTTTTATAAAACCCTACAGGCCAATGCTGGGCTCAGGCTAAGTGTTAACGGTCAACTTTTTATGGATTAGGTAAGGTGTTGAGGAAAGGGTTTAGTTTAAGAAAGCTTCTGGGCTTGCATCCCTTTAGACGTGTTCCTATTGGGAGTTTCTCACCAAAAATGACATTTTTGTTGCAGGGGATGCCTGAAATCTGATGCCTGAAATCTGATTTGCATCTTAGTGCAGACATCTGGGAAAATCATTGAACCAATAATACAAGTAGAAAATGCAATGCAATATGGCTACCTGGAGGTGTGCTGTACACACACTGTGTATAGAGCACCTCCAGGTAGCCATATTGCATTGCATTTTCAGAACATTACAGTGACTGCAGAGTGAAAAGGAAAGGTATTTTTTATTAGCATTCAATTACAACATGACTTGTGTCGCAGTTGTATACCCTATATTATTTTTCTTTATTTGCTATTTTACCTCTAAGGCCCCTTTCACACATGTCTGTTCCGCAGACAGACTCCGTTTTTCTCAGCGGGGATCGATCCGCCGATCCCCGCTGAGCAGGCGGATGACAGCTCCGTCTCCACTCTGTGTGCGGAGACGGAGGTGTCAGATCCCCGATGTCCTCTATGGGGGAATCGGATGGACTGCCTGTCCGTTCTCATACAATCCGATCCGCCAGACGGATGGAAAATAGGGTTTCCATCCGTCCGGATTTGATGGACAGGATCGGATCGGATGTCAGCGGACATGTCTCCACTGCCCCATAGAGATGCATGGGGCATCTGTTCAGATCCGCCTGAAAAACTGACAGGCCGATCTGAACGGACCGTGTGTGTGTGAAAGGGGTCTTAAGCTGAGCATCTTTGGTCATTTCTGGGCATTTTTTTTAGATTTTGTATGGGCATTTTTATGAGCATTTCAGGCTTGATCATTTTATTTTTACCTATAGGAAATAGAAAGAAAAGAAATACTAAGCAGGAAAATGCAGGTTATGCACATTTTTCTGGCACTCCCATTAAAGTCTATTAGGGCCATAATGATAAATTCTGCTGTAAAAGAAGATCACATATGTTTTTCAAGCAATGAGATTCAAGCTATACTACTTTCATGTGTGAACAGGCAGCATTAAATATAATGGAAATCCTAGTGTCAAGTGCTTCTGGTGAAGCTTCAAATTGTTCAGGTGTGAATGGAGCCTAAGCCCCGTACACACGATCAGATTATCGAACGATCTGACGTCCGTTTTTTGTGGCATGCTAGTCTGATGTGGAAAGTGAAGAGGTTATTTTCATACAAATTTTCCCGTACAACAGAATTCTACTTCAGAAATGATGTCATGTGTTGGATTGCTTTGTATGTGTTCTTTCTCTCTGAGCATGCCTAGCCTTACTCTTAAGATTTATTTCTGTCGAAATCTTTACTAATGAGACGAAAATCGGTCGTTGTATTACGGACAACAAAAATTTTATAGCCTGCACATCAGGATTTTGTCAGCCGAAAAGTCGGAGTTGGCTGTCGAAAGCACCATACTAACAATCCGAAAATCGGCAGATCAGTCATTGGACGAATTTTCCCTACAGATTTTCTTATCGTGTGTACGAGGCTTTAGGCTTCAGGCAGGGGGAATGGGGTTGGTATCAGTTTAACCAATGAAGTTAAAGTGGAATTCCAGGCTAGCTCTGACTAAGCTTATAAATTGCTCCAACCCCCTTCTAGCTCTTATTCTATCTACTCAGCAGAAGGAAGATGCTTGTACTTGCATATTCTAAGGGTGCTCCGGTCCGCTCACTTAATCTCCCTTGCAGCCGGCTTTAGGGAAGAGGAGTGCCAACAACAGATGGAATGACTGGGTGGTAACGTCGCCCACAGGCTTACTATATACTGTCCCTCCTCTCTCCTAAAGCTGGCCGCTGGGAGCCAATCATGTGACTGAAGCAGAGCACCCTGAGAATAGGTAAGTATAATCATTTTCTTTCTACAGGGTAGGTAGAATAGGAGTTGGTAGAGGGTACGAGCCATTTTACAGGCAAGCAACGTAGACCTACGTCACTTTGCCTGTGAGGGGCTGACTGCCAACGTAAATCGTCGTTAGGCAGTCGGCAAGTGGTTAATATCTCTAAGGGGAAAAGTTTCTAAGGGACCCTCGATAATGCTCTATCAAAAAAGATTTTGGTAGATATACATTTTAATATGTTTTTGGCATTAAAAGACCTATACTATCCTACCAATATTTCTGAACAAACCAGCAATTTTAACATTTGGTTTAGTACCTTTTTCTCATCTATATTCACAAACTATAGACCCTATTATCTTTAAAATAAATCCATGATTTTCAATAACTCCGTGGAAGAGAAGATGCAGTATAATTAGTGACTTTAACATCCTTTTTATCACCTCTAACCCAGTGTATGTTGCAGTACTCTTGTCATCTGGGAGACTATTCTTGTTATCACTCTCTTTCTGACTGGGTGCATTTTCTCCAAAAACATTCAGCAAGACACAATTCTGATGTTACATGACACGACTAAAATAGGAGCTCTTCAGGATCCTTTGTCTTGTTCAGGAAATGAGCAGTAAATATGTCTACTTGGGGGGTTGTGACCCCAGTCTATCTTTCAGATTTCACTTCTTAGTTGCTTTCTCTCACTTCAGATTGTTACCTGTTCCTGATTATTAGTGGCTAGCCTTAACCTCTGTGTGTTGGATGATTCTGCCAAAACCTTGCTAGCCTATAATGTTTTTTTTTAATGTATTTGTCAATTCGGGACTCTGATTTGGTCAGCTGTCACCATTGGTCGAATCCTGAGGTCATGGCCTTGAAGCATCAAACCTGAGTCTGAGGCACAAGGCAATGGTCAAGGGGCAAATAGGTTGTCATATAGGTTAGTGTAAAACTGAGAAATCAGACAAGTAGAAGGCAACAGCACAAACAGGAACTCATCAAAAATTGGTTACACCCAGGACTTACATTTCAACAACCATTCGACAATCAATATGCAACAAACTGCTAAGTCTTTAAATCATTCTTACCAATTTTGTGGAGTTGTTGACATAACTTAAATTATTTTCTAGCATGTCTATAGGCCTGTATATTATACCTCCCAAGGAGGTATAATCTAAAAGTTTTTTGAAGTTGTTGACACTCTCAGCTAGAACTAATTCCTGGGGGTGGGAGTTACACATTTTTTTCTGCTCCAACAGTAAAGAACCCTTTCTGTAATCTAAGGTTAAACCCCTGTCTTCTAACCTCAAATTGTGGCTGTGTGTCCTCTACAGATACCTTAAAGTAAAAAATGTATTACAGTTGCTGAAGTCACCTTTTATATATTTTTTATATATGTGTGCATAGTAATTAGGGTTGAGCGGACACCTAGATGTCCGTGTTCGACGGGTTCGGCCGAACTTTAAAAAAAAGTCCGGGTCCGTGTCCCGGACTTTTACCGAACTTTTCCCGGACACCGAACCCCATTGAAGTCAATGGGGACCCGAACTTTAAGGCACTAAAATGGCTCTAAAACACCAAAGGAAAGGGCTAGAGTGCTGCAAATGGCAGCAAAACGTAATTAAGAGCATGGCAAGTGCTCTGCAAACAAATGTGGATAGGGAAATAACTTAAAACAACAAAAAAAAACAGAAAAATAAAACAATGTTCTTCTTCATCTCTGAAGGACGAGGCCCATATGGAGTAGGAGGGAGGTTGAGGTGGTGGTGGATGTGGCGGTGACATAGGCGTGCGCACAGGGTGTGCTGGGTGTGCCTGGGCACACCCTAATCACCTAGGGCACATAGCATTGCCAGTGAGGAGATGGGAAAGATCTCCCTGGGACCTGCTCTGCTCTATTTCTCCTTGCCTACAGGTACATGGCCCCGATACATTACTCTCCCTGCTGGCAAACACATGCATGTGTATTTCAACTTTGGGGTGCACACCTTAATGCAATAGGCTGCGCACACCTATGGGCGGTGTAGGTGGAAGCGGCGGTGGAGGAGGACCAGGGCCGGATTAACAGCATCATGGGCTTGGTGCTGAGGATTTTGAAGGGCCTTAAGGGCCGTGCCTTGCCATGCACCCAGAGGAGGAAGGGTGCAGCCATGCATGCCTAATTCAACATGGGATGCTGTCTCTGAAGCCCATAAACACATCCATGCATCGCCAACTGTCCCTCCTTGTCCGGCCTTCACGCTGTGTGGGGAGGTTCTGAGGGTGCTGCCTGGGGAAGCGAGCATAGAAGCCAGACTTCTGTGTTTACAAGTGACAGAAGAGCGGTAACAGTGAATATGGCCAACCCGGGGCCTATATAAAAGGTAGGGGCCTGGAGCTGCAGCTCCAATAGCCCCTACATTAATCTGGCCCTGAGGAGGAGGACGAGGTAGCCAACACTGCTTCTTTTCAAAAATTTTAAATGAGGGTACACCCCAAAAGAGTGAGAAAGAGCAAAAATGGAACAATGGGTGGGTAAGGTCGGTATCCATTGCTATTCTGCATAAGGTACGGAAAAGTCCCGTGGGATCCATGCCTGGTTCATTTTAATGAACGTGAGCTTGTCCACATTGTCTCTGGACAGGCGGCTGCGCTTGTCTGTTATAACGCCCCCAGCCGTGCTAAATACCCGTTCAGATAATACACTGGCTGCAGGGCACGCCAGCACCTCCAAGGCGTAAAGGGCAAGCTCAGGCCATGTGCCCAATTTGGAGACCCAGAAGTTGAAGGGGGCAGACCCGTCATTCACTACATGTAGGCGTGTGCACACATACTGCTCCACCATGTTGGTAAAATGCTGCCTCCTGCTAAGACGTTCCATCTGAGCTGCTGGTGCTGCTGTTTGTTGTGGCGTGCTGACAAAGCTTTTCCACATTTCGGCCATGCTAACCCTGCCTTCTGAGGTGCTGGCGGTGCCCTGGTTGCGTTGGCGACCTCCTCCTCCTCCTCCTCTGCCTTGTGCTTCCACTGTGGCCCCGCTGTCAGATGGGAATGCCAGCAGCATGGCGTCTACCAGCGTGCGCTTGTACTCGCGCATCTTGCGATCGCGCTCCAGTGAGTGAATTAAGGACGGTACGTTGTCCTTGTAACGGGGATCCAGCAGCGTGGCCACCCAGTAATCAGCACAAGTTAGAATGTGGGCAACTCGGCGGTCGTTGTGGAGACACTGCAGCATGTAATCGCTCATGTGTGCCAGGCTGCCCAGAGGCAACGAAAGGCTGTCCTCTGTGGGAGGTGTATCGTCCGTGTCCTCTGTATCCCCCCAGCCACGCACCAGTGATGGCCATGAGCTGGCCTGGGTGCCACCCTGCTGTGAACATGGTTCCATCTCCTCCTCCAGCTCCTCCTCCTCCTCATCCTCCTCATCCTCCAGAACTGTGCCCCTGCTGGACAATTGCGTCCCTGGCGTTTGCGTGTGCAGGAACCCACCCTCGGAGCCCCTTGCGAATGACTGCCCTGAAAGCCTTGGAAATGTTACCTCTTCATCCTCCTCCTCCTCCTCATCCTGTGCCACATCCTCTTCCATCATCGCCCGAATTGTTTTTTCAAGGAGGCATAGAAGTGGGATAGTTAAGCTGAGAACGGCGTCATTGCCACTGGCCATGTTGGTGGAGTACTCAAAACAGCGCAACAAGGCACACAGGTCTCGCATGGAGGCCCAGTTAAATTAAATAGCGGAATAGAAAATATGATCCAAAAAAAGTGTATGTATATCACACGTACACAACCACACTGGGCCCCAATTACTATTGTTTGTACCCCTAAAAGGCTAGATGAGGAGTAGGGGGAGTATGGAACAGGCAGCACCCTCAAACCTTCAGAAGTATGAGATGAACCCCAACAACTTGGAAAGGTGGATCTCTCTCACACGTACCAACACAGACTATCCCCCAATTTAACTGATCCCCAAAGGTTTTTGATTAAATAGCGGAATAGAAAATATGATCCAAAAAAAGTGTATGTATATCACACGTACACAACCACACTAGGCCCCAATTACTATTGTTTGTACCCCTAAAAGGCTAGATGAGGAGTAGGGGGGGTATGGAACAGGCAGCACCCTCAAACCTTCAGAAGTATGAGATGAACCCCAACAACTTGGAAAGGTGGATCTCTCTCACACGTACCAACACAGACTATCCCCCAATTTAACTGATCCCCAAAGGTTTTTGATTAAATAGCGGAATAGAAAATATGATCCAAAAAAAGTGTATGTATATCACACGTACACAACCACACTAGGCCCCAATTACTATTGTTTGTACCCCTAAAAGGCTAGGAGTAGGGGGAGTATGGAACAGGCAGCACCCTCAAACCTTCAGAAGTATGAGATGAACCCCAACAACTTGGAAAGGTGGATCTCTCTCACACGTACCAACACAGACTATCCCCCAATTTAACTGATCCCCAAAGGTTTTTGATTAAATAGCGGAATAGAAAATATGATCCAAAAAAAGTGTATGTATATCACACGTACACAACCACACTGGGCCCCAATTACTATTGTTTGTACCCCTAAAAGGCTAGATGAGGAGTAGGGGGAGTATGGAACAGGCAGCACCCTCAAACCTTCAGAAGTATGAGATGAACCCCAACAACTTGGAAAGGTGGATCTCTCTCACACGTACCAACACAGACTATCCCCCAATTTAACTGATCCCCAAAGGTTTTTGATTAAATAGCGGAATAGAAAATATGATCCAAAAAAAGTGTATGTATATCACACGTACACAACCACACTGGGCCCCAATTACTATTGTTTGTACCCCTAAAAGGCTAGATGAGGAGTAGGGGGAGTATGGAACAGGCAGCACCCTCAAACCTTCAGAAGTATGAGATGAACCCCAACAACTTGGAAAGGTGGATCTCTCTCACATGTACCAACACAGACTATCCCCCAATTTAACTGATCCCCAAAGGTTTTTGATTAAATAGCGGAATAGAAAATATGATCCAAAAAAAGTGTATGTATATCACACGTACACAACCACACTAGGCCCCAATTACTATTGTTTGTACCCCTAAAAGGCTAGATGAGGAGTAGGGGGGGTATGGAACAGGCAGCACCCTCAAACCTTCAGAAGTATGAGATGAACCCCAACAACTTGGAAAGGTGGATCTCTCTCACACGTACCAACACAGACTATCCCCCAATTTAACTGATCCCCAAAGGTTTTTGATTAAATAGCGGAATAGAAAATATGATCCAAAAAAAGTGTATGTATATCACACGTACACAACCACACTAGGCCCCAATTACTATTGTTTGTACCCCTAAAAGGCTAGATGAGGAGTAGGGGGGGTATGGAACAGGCAGCACCCTCAAACCTTCAGAAGTATGAGATGAACCCCAACAACTTGGAAAGGTGGATCTCTCTCACACGTACCAACACAGACTATCCCCCAATTTAACTGATCCCCAAAGGTTTTTGATTAAATAGCGGAATAGAAAATATGATCCAAAAAAAGTGTATGTATATCACACGTACACAACCACACTAGGCCCCAATTACTATTGTTTGTACCCCTAAAAGGCTAGATGAGGAGTAGGGGGGGTATGGAACAGGCAGCACCCTCAAACCTTCAGAAGTATGAGATGAACCCCAACAACTTGGAAAGGTGGATCTCTCTCACACGTACCAACACAGACTATCCCCCAATTTAACTGATCCCCAAAGGTTTTTGATTAAATAGCGGAATAGAAAATATGATCCAAAAAAAGTGTATGTATATCACACGTACACAACCACACTAGGCCCCAATTACTATTGTTTGTACCCCTAAAAGGCTAGATGAGGAGTAGGGGGAGTATGGAACAGGCAGCACCCTCAAACCTTCAGAAGTATGAGATGAACCCCAACAACTTGGAAAGGTGGATCTCTCTCACACGTACCAACACAGACTATCCCCCAATTTAACTGATCCCCAAAGGTTTTTGATTAAATAGCGGAATAGAAAATATGATCCAAAAAAAGTGTATGTATATCACACGTACACAACCACACTGGGCCCCAATTACTATTGTTTGTACCCCTAAAAGGCTAGATGAGGAGTAGGGGGAGTATGGAACAGGCAGCACCCTCAAACCTTCAGAAGTATGAGATGAACCCCAACAACTTGGAAAGGTGGATCTCTCTCACACGTACCAACACAGACTATCCCCCAATTTAACTGATCCCCAAAGGTTTTTGATTAAATAGCGGAATAGAAAATATGATCCAAAAAAAGTGTATGTATATCACACGTACACAACCACACTAGGCCCCAATTACTATTGTTTGTACCCCTAAAAGGCTAGATGAGGAGTAGGGGGGGTATGGAACAGGCAGCACCCTCAAACCTTCAGAAGTATGAGATGAACCCCAACAACTTGGAAAGGTGGATCTCTCTCACACGTACCAACACAGACTATCCCCCAATTTAACTGATCCCCAAAGGTTTTTGATTAAATAGCGGAATAGAAAATATGATCCAAAAAAAGTGTATGTATATCACACGTACACAACCACACTAGGCCCCAATTACTATTGTTTGTACCCCTAAAAGGCTAGGAGTAGGGGGAGTATGGAACAGGCAGCACCCTCAAACCTTCAGAAGTATGAGATGAACCCCAACAACTTGGAAAGGTGGATCTCTCTCACACGTACCAACACAGACTATCCCCCAATTTAACTGATCCCCAAAGGTTTTTGATTAAATAGCGGAATAGAAAATATGATCCAAAAAAAGTGTATGTATATCACACGTACACAACCACACTAGGCCCCAATTACTATTGTTTGTACCCCTAAAAGGCTAGATGAGGAGTAGGGGGAGTATGGAACAGGCAGCACCCTCAAATCTTCAGAAGTATGAGATTGTGTTCACTGTACCCCACAAAGATTGAGTTCACTGCACCCCACAATGATTGTGTTCACTGCACCCCACAAAGATTGTGTTCACTGCACCTCACAAAGATTGTGTTCACTGTACCCCCCAAAGATTGTGTTCACTGCACCCCACAAAGATTCTGTTCACTGTACCCCACAAAGATTGTGTTCACTGCACCCTAAAAGGATGTTGTTCACTGCACCCCACAAAGATTGTGTTCACTGCACCCTAAAAGGATGTTGTTCACTGCACCCCAAAAAGATTGTGTTCACTGTACCCCCCCAAAGATTGTGTTCACTGCACCCCACAAAGATTGTGTTCACTGCACCCCAAAAAGATTGTGTTCACTGTACCCCCCAAAGATTGTGTTCACTGCACCCCAAAAAGATTGTGTTCACTGTACCCCCCAAAGATTGTGTTCACTGCACCCCACAAAGATTCTGTTCACTGTACCCCACAAAGATTGTGTTCACTGCACCCCAAAAAGATTGTGTTCACTGTACCCCCCCAAAGATTGTGTTCACTGCACCCCACAAAGATTCTGTTCACTGCACCCCACAAAGGATTTTGTTCACTGCACCCCAAAAAGATTGTGTTCACTGCACCCCAAAAAGGATTTTGATCACTGCACCCCAAAAAGGATGTTGTTCACTGCACCCCAAAAATGATTTTGTTCACTCCACCCCAAAAAGATTGTGTTCACTGCACCCCACAAAGATTGTGTTCACTGCACCCCAAAAAGATTGTGTTCACTGTACCCCCCAAAGATTGTGTTCACTGCACCCCACAAAGATTCTGTTCACTGTACCCCACAAAGATTGTGTTCACTGCACCCCAAAAAGATTGTGTTCACTGCACCCCAAAAAGGATGTTGTTCACTCCACCCCAAAAAGATTGTGTTCACTGCACCCCACAAAGATTGTGTTCACTGCACCCCAAAAAGATTGTGTTCACTGCACCCCAAAATTATTTTGTTCACTGCACCCCAAAAAGGATTTTGTTCACTGCACCCCAAAAAGGATGTTGTTCACTCCACCCCAAAAAGATTGTGTTCACTGCACCCCAAAAAGATTGTGTTCACTGCACCCCACAAAGGATTTTGTTCACTGCACCCCAAAAAGATTGTGTTCACTGCACCCCAAAAAGGATGTTGTTCACTGCACCCCAAAAAGGATTTTGTTCACTGCACCCCAAAAAGATTGTGTTCACTGCACCCCACAAAGGATTTTGTTCACTGCACCCCACAAAGATTGTGTTCACTGCACACCAAAAAGGATTGTGTTCACTGCACCCCAAAAAGATTTTGTTCACTGCACCCCAAAAAGATTGTGTTCACTGCAGCCCAAAAAGATTGTGTTCACTGCAGCCCAAAAAGATTGTGTTCACTGCAGCCCAAAAAGATTGTGTTCACTGCAGCCCAAAAAGATTGTGTTCACTGCAGCTCACACACAGAAAAATGGATGTGGATCACTGACACCTGCCTATCTCCAATCCCACACCACACAGCAATATCGATTGTAGTTTGTAGAACACAGTTTCCCTAAAATTCAGCAGACTCTGTCCCTAACAGGATTGAGAAGAGATCGTAGATCAGGATTGAGTGCAGATTCACCCCACCCCCCACACAGCAATATCGATTGTAGTTTGTAGAAGACACTGACCCTATAATTCAGCAGACTCTATCCCTAAAATGCCTACAACTCGCCCTGCCTAAACACTCCGACCTGTCCCTCAATTCTATCCGGACACAAATGGTTTTTTCCTGCCTATCTTTCCCTAATCAGCAGCCAGCACATTGATGTGTGCTCTGTCCCTTAGCTAAGCAGCAGAATGACGCTGCTGCGGCGGCTGCCTCGAACTTATAAAGACTTGGTCACATGCTTCAGACGGCCAATCACAGCTACTAAGACATTTGCAGGCATGGCTGGGATGGCTTAAGGCACACCAGTTAAACGATTGTTGATTGGCTGTTGAAAGCCCGCCATGAAAAGAGCGCCAAAGCATGCAAAACCCGGAAATAAAACGACCGAACACGGATTTTTACCCGAACATACAGTAAAGTGTCCGTGTCCGTGTTCGGGTAAAAAAAATCCAATTATTCGGTACGAACACGAATAATACAGTCCGTGTTCGCTCAACACTAATAGTAATTATATAACCTCTTAAGCGCCCCTTCTCCAGAGTGAATAACAATACTCTAGATAATCGATAACCATAGCTTAGGTCCTCCTCATTCATTTTGTTGCCCTTTTGATTAACTTATAATTCAACAACGTCTTTCCTGAGGATCGTGACCAAAACTGAACTGCATTTCCAAGATAAGGCCAAACGAGTGTTTCGTAAAGGGCTAGAAATATTGTTGTATCTCTGGAATGTATGCCCTTTTTAATGCATGAGGGTAGATAGCTAGCTTTGTCAATTCTCCTTAAACATATTTTGCACTTATATTTTTGGTAGCCAAGTGCATTGCATAACTTTACATTTCTCAATATTGAACCTCATCTGTCATGTAGCAGCCCAACCTCCCATTTCAAACACCCTGTGCCAAATGTATTTCCTTTCATAATTTGGTATCATCAGAAATCATTTAAATTGAGATTATTAATTTAATCTATATATCATTATTAAACAAATTGAACAGCATTGGCCCCAAGACAGAACTCTAGGCACACCACTCACAATTTTAGACCATACAGAGAATGAGTTATTTATCACTACTCTCTGGACCCATATATGCAACCAGTTTTCTATGTACATATAAATTAAAGTTTAAAACATTTAAAAGTTTAAACATTTACAGTATCAAGGTACAGTATCAAATGCTTTTTCAAAATCTACATAAACTGTTTACTGGTGTTCCACTGTCCAATTTCCTACCTACTTCCTAATAGAATGATAACAGGTTGGTTTTACAAGAATGGTAATTTAAAAAATCTATGCTGGTTATCAATTATGATACATTTACAGACAACTTTCTGAATACAGACCCTTATCATTCCCTCAAATACCTTACATTCTATAAATGTTAGGCTGACTGGTATACTTCTCAATCTTTTTTAGTAGGTAGCCAGACCAAAAGACGGCTGAAGATTAAGATTTGGAAGAGAGGCAAACATTTATTTCCCATGCTAAAAGTCTGAGCCAAATCTAAAAGTATGTCATTTTGTATATATTTCTATTAGTGTTACTTACATCCATGAACTCTGCATTGGCTTTAGGTCCAGTTGTTTCATTCAGGATTTTAATCGCCACAGGGATTTTTACTGTCTCCCCTTCTGGAACCCAGATACCCTAGACAATAAAGAATTGGTAATTTAGTACAGAGCATGTTTGGTATTGTTCTACCTGTCTCCTTATCACTCATCTATTTTGCTGGAAAAAAAAAAACAATTGCATATGCCAGGTCATTTTTTTGGCATACAGCATCTCCAGTATTTCCACAGACATGCATGTAAGAACTATATATAATTTTTATTAACAGGGATAGTGGCGAAATGAAGCCTTACAAGAAGCTTTTCAAATTCAGGTTGTGCTTCATTGAGCTTCCAGGAGCTATCCTGACAGCACAGACACTAAAGATTTGATTTTTGTAACGTTTCTGACCTTGATTGGGTAAATGAAGCGAACACAGTCTAGTTTAACAAAACTCCAGTAAATTAGTAAATCAGACCCTAACCCTGATAAGGTCACACAATTTTGACTGCTATGAACTTGTATATTAAAAACTATCTCAAAGCCAGGAAACCAAAGATGACTGATACAAAATGATGCATGCATTATAATCTCTTCCACTGCAGCCTTCATAGAAAGCAAGACCAAAAACAGTTAGGCAAAAATTAGTTTTGTCTCTGCTGTGCTCAGTGAAGCAGCAATCTAGGTCTGATCAGTTTCCCTAAGCATGGAGGTTGATTGTCCATGTCTGCCTCTAGGGAGAGCTGCTAGTGATAGAAGGGTCAGCCACTTAAGTTATGAATATTTGACCTCAACCAATCCCAGGGAGGAGCACTCAGAAGGTGGCTGATAGAGAGGATAAATGTTTGGGAGGCTTGATTTGAGTGTCTTTTTATTTTTTCCAAATGAGTGTCTTTTTCTACTTGGGCTGCTGCCCCTGGGATGCAGTCTGTGTAGTAAAGAGCTGATGTTGGGCCTCAGCATGTGCTTGGCTGAAGGCTGGAAGGAATCTGGATTGAAAGATATTTGCTGGAAGGCATCACCTGTGGAAGATGGTCTAAACAGGTATCATTTTACTTTCAATATGTCTTTATTTTTACAAAGGAAAGAAACCATATACATGTGAATATGGATTCATGTTTACATTAAAGATGTTGCACAATCAAAAAAACAAGTTACATGTAAGGCCTCTTGCACACGATACTCCTGTTTGAGCATCTGCCTTTTCAGATGTTTCTTTTGGTATGTATTTTTGCATAAAAATGCAGATTTTTCAATTTTGTTTTTACTGAAGAATGCACGGTGCTCGTTTATGCGCCTGTGTGCAGAGGCACATTACAATTAATGGCCTGTTTTTTAGCTCAGTAAAAAAAAAAAAAAAAGCTGTACTGAGCTTTTTTAAGTTGTAGTGTGTAAGAGGCCTAACAAAGTAACAATTGTAGTAGTAATATTTTTAATCAGAATAATAATAATAACTGCAGAAGTAGCTAAAAATCAAAGGAAAGGGGGAAAGTCAGGAAAGACATGAGGAAGGTAGGGGGGAAAGGTATAGAGAGCAGGAAGGTAGGTTGGTATGACACCCTACAATTGTGTTTGTTTGTGTGTATGAATGAACAGTGTTGGGGGTAACTAGATACAAAGTAACGGATTACAGTAACTACATTACTTTTTTTGGTAACGAAGTAACGTAACTAGTTACAATACTAATATTGGTAACTACACTACTTTACTAGGCTATAGGAACGCCCTTTCCTGCGTTACCCAAGCCGTGCGATACAATCGTTATTTCGAAGAATAGAGAGGGATGAAGTTTATGACTTTTTGTTGCACTTTATGTTTTATTCTGTTTTTTCAGGTTTTGTTCTCATGTTTCCCAAAGCCTGTGTATATAAAATAAACTCTATGCAGAAAGAGTGTCATGTATCTTCTTCTACACGGTCAATTAAGAAAGAGGAAAGTAAAGTAATAAGTAGTGAAGTTACTTTTCAAATGCAGTAACTAGTAAAGTAATCTTGTTACAATATACAGAAATAACTAGTAACTAGTTACATTTTTTGAGTAACTACCCCAACACTGTGAATGAAGATACGGAAATAAACATTGCAAGCTATTATTATTGTGTTTTAAGTTGAAGATTAAGATGATTAGTCCTTCCAAATGCCGTTAGGCCATGGAGAGTAAGGAAGGGATCCTGTGGCATGATGTGGAATGGGATTACGTGTTCACTCTATGATTCTAGGATAGGGACAAGTTGCAGGAGGGGTGACTGATCCAAGGGGACCAATTTGAGAAGATTTTGTCAAGAGGGAGATGTGCTTTAGCAAACATGAATTCAAATAGAGCATATTAATTTAGCATATGTATGGTGACCAAAATATCAGGAGGTATTATTTGTTTCCAGTTTCTAGTAATGGTAAGTTTAGCAGCAATGAATACTGTATATGGGTTAGTACAGTATAAAATTTAGAATGCCAGTAATCCATGCCAATTCCCAACAAGGCCAGTTTTGGGTCCGGTTTGAGTAAGAACTTAGTGATGGAGGAGGCTAAGGAGAAAACAGAGGTCCAGAAATTGTTAAAAAGATGGCAGAACCACTAAATATAGGAGGATGATCCTGTGAGGCTGCAGTTTCTCCAGCATTGTGGAGAATATCCTGGGTAGATGTTGGCCAATCAGGAGCGAAATACCAGTTGTTCAGGAGTTTCTGAGTGGATTCCCAATGGGAAAGGCATCTAGAATGTTTGAGGAGAAACCATGTAGCAGCACACTATTGTTTAGGTGTGGCTGAAAAGCAGAGGAATTGTTCCCAAGAGTCCATAGAAGTTTTTTGTGGGTGGATAAGGTATGTGAGTAGGCTGTAAAAGTTTGATACCCCTAACCAGAGAGTTTGTGGGGCGTTCATTAGAAACAGAATTTCTTCAGGTAGGCTGGACTTCAAAAAGGGTGAGACACAATGTCGTATTTGAAGATATTGGAAAAATGTTGAAGACTTTAAAGAGTATTTACTGCTCAGCTCTTGAAAGGGGTGTAAGCCATTAGCAGACTACAATTGTGCTAAAGTTGCTCTAATCCCCTCTGTTGCAGCAGAGAGTACGGGTCAAGCAGCCATGTCGGATCACGACCAGGCACCGCCCCCAAACAGGAGATAATTTAATACAGAAGACTGTTGCATGGAAGGAGGTGGAAAACAACTGTCCTTGGACATTGTGAGTAGGACCCTTTGCTTAAAGTGGTTGTAAACCCTCACATATACCCAGTGAAATGAACAGCCTCAGATGATACACAGAGATTAAACAAGTTCTCCTACTCAGGTTTTACTTGTTTTTCTGCAGTCTTCTCTTCTCTACACCCCTTCAAAAAGGCAGACACGTGTTAAAATATTTCTTTATATGTCAGGAGAAAAAAGGAGGGGGCAGAGAAGCTGCAGTAACAGTGTGCGAGAGCTGATTGGAGAAAAAGCACACATCCCTCCACACAGAAGAAGAACTGTGTTCTGAATAGACAAGCTGTCTGCTGAGCTCTCCCTCCCAACACAAATGTATCTCCTGTGTCGGGAAAAATTCTCACAAATGACTCATGCTGATAACAGAGAAACAGGGCACCAGAGAGAAATGACATTAGAGCTTTGGAGAGAGGTAAGTAAACACTACAAATATATGCGTTTTGCTCAGATTCCATGACTGAGGTTTACAACCACTTTAAGACTCCAGATGTGCATGTGCTTTAGGAGGTATATGCCAAAAGTTGCAGCAAAGACTAGGACTGCTCATAAGGATTCTCAGATTAGCTGGCTATCCCCTCTACCTCCAATAAGGGCTGCGGCTAGAGGAAGAAATACTGTATGTATTGTTCCAAGCACCCCAGTATATGTATGCTGTCTCACTCATGGGCATTCACAATTTTCAAAGAACAGTAAATGTTAACAGTGCATAGATTGTTAAGAAAAATGTCAGTTTGAGACATACCTGAAGTTATTACATACCTTCAGCGCTCAGCCTTCTGATTTTCCCAGCAGCAACTGTATTGTTAAACCCTTTTTGTCTATTTTTTGCTTGACCCTTTTCCATTTTAACAGTTTTCTTGCACTAAGTGGATATTTTCTTTTGTACTAACTCCAGGCAGTTCACTTAGCTGTTTTTTTTTTTTGTTTTTTTTTTTTGCAGAATGTCAAGAATATTCATCTGTGTAGATGGTCCCCAATTATTAACTCAAAAACTTAAGCACGTGAATTGTTTTTAATGTACCACACATATATAAAATGTGACAATACGGTGCCCTGCCACAGTGCTAAAAGGGGTTTAGGTTACCCAGGATTCTAAACTAGTCAGGTTGAGGGGCTCCAGAATGCCTATTCATTCAGAGGAAACTGAGTTTTCAGTTTCCCCAGTGGTTTGTAAAACCCAGTTTGGGATCTGGAGGTAAGAGATTTCATGGAGATTTGGGAGGGAGGAAATCTCCAATCTCCTGCAGAATGTGCAGGCAAGCAGCACATTGAGGGCACAGGTGTTCACCTGATGGTCTGGGACCTGATGGTAGATCCCTCCCAAGGAGTTTGATAGGTTGCAAGGGAGCAGCCAGAAGTTTGCATAGATATAGATACAGATGTATGGTGCCGTCTGTGATAAAACAGACACAGGACCCAAGCCTGGGGGCTGGAGCAGCAGGGAGCTGCCAGAAGGAGAGCTGGCAGAGGTACATCGTTTTTACCTGAACACAGCGATGCTGTGTTAGATGGTTAGGAGGACCGGAGTACAAGGCCAGAGCAATGATGCTGCTAAAGAGAGCCAGGAGGCTAAATGTTATTTTAGTTTGTGTTGATGGTGGAAATGCCTGAAAAGGAAATTATTTGTTCTGTTGGACTTTTTCATTCTGTTTTAATAAAAGCAGGCCAACACGCTCTTAAACTGCATATCTGGCATTGACTGTACTCACTGGTGAGCAGTACACTTGAGCTAAATAACCCCCACACATCACAGTAAATAGATAATTTTACTGGGCCCCAACACTTTAAAACATCCAAATGATAGGGACTTACATTCTGCCCGCCCCCTGCATTCTTGGTTATGTCATTGCAAGTAGCTGCAATTAACTCTGTGAGCAGCCTTAAGCCATGCTAATGGTGCAGATGAAGTATATCTAGACCCATTTTATTTTGTTGTTGCTGCTGCAATCTGTGTCCCATCGAGAAAATTTCCTCTAATTTCCTGTTCTGTAGATGCAACAGGAAGTAAGGATATCTGAACAAAGTGAGGGAAATACCTTCCCAGGCAGTTGTCACTGAAGCAAATGTCCTGTTTTGCATTTTCTCTCATTTTCAGTCTTGGTGACAATAGTCAGGAGGACATACTCTATATAGAGAATGAATCTCTCGCAAGGGGATACAGACAGCAATAAGAATCTTACAGGAATTCCAATGCCTCACCACTCCTCCAAAAGTAAAAAATAGTTTTGACTTTACATACACTTTAATCTCTACCACTAATATTTAAATCCTATAAGAAGCCCTTAACACTTAGATTTGATATGAACTGCTGCACTGCGGTATGCCACGTGTTAACATGTGTTGTGTTAGGACAACCCATTCATTTAAATGGGCTGCTTAACACACCAACTTTTTTGTTAAGACATGCCAGGAGCTTGAAGGAAATGATAAGCTTAGGGAATACATGACAGGGTGGAAGGAAAACCAGGCAGTAATGGGTTAAATTAATTGTTGGGATATGAGAGGTCAGTACTCTTAGCAGGAGAGAGACTAGTTGGAGGGGAGGTGTGAAGGGGCTTCACTTTCAGACTGGAGATCATAGGAGAAACGTCCCTCCTGCCCACCCTTGTGATGTTGTTTTCTTTTGTTCTGCTACGGAGGTTGGATGTTGGTGGTTGGGGTCCTTGATGATGGTCCAAAACATGGTATCGAATGATTAAATGGTGGGACCCATCTCAGGTAGGGAGTCCTATGCCTGCTCTGGTTCAGTGTAGACCAACCGCGTAGTGTAAGGTGGTAGGGGGTCTGTGGTCAGTTAGGATAGTCCTCGAGGCGGTGTTTTGGGGGCTGGGGACAGAAGATAACTTCATGGTACCACAGACTCCAAAGTTGTGGAAGATGGTATCGTCAAGGATCTGCAACCATTCTTTGATCTGTATTTGTTTGACTGTTTTATGTTTTTCTTTTATTTATGGGTTTGTATAATAAAACGCCAAACTGGCCATTTATTCCCAATGCTGAGTTAGTGTTGTCATTTAAAGGTAAAGGGGGGTGGTGTTGGGTACTGATCCAGGTAATATGGGTAAACAGGTGGGATCTGAACTACCCTAGTCATGCAGCACACTACATTACACGTCCATTGGCAAGGTGCATTGAAGTGCCATTCATAATGAATACTATGTCATTGCACATACAGTATGTGCGTGAGATGTTAGTGCACATTACCACCTCGCAATAGTATGAAGGGGTCCTTAATGCTGAAATTAGTAGTGGGAGGCTCTGTTGGGTAACACTCAAAGCTCTGCTTTCTGCACAAGCTATTTTCAGCCCAGTGATGATGTCTGATACATTTACAAGGCAATATCCCAGATTACAAAAGCAATTGGGGCACATAAAGCAGATTTGCATCTTTTATCTATTTATCTATTGAGAAATATATTTAAACGGAAGGTTTTCTGCCTTGAGTTCAGCTTTAATGCCCCAAACCTAACATTTAACATAACATTTAAAAAAATGTATTAACACTTAGTCTACCTTCACCCATATTGATAACCCCTAAACGGAATATAGTTCTGCAGTCAAAGGTTCCAAAAAAATTGTATATATCTATACAACGGCATGCAGCTAAAAGCCTGCATCTACTACCATGGTTCAATCCTAAAGAAAAAAATATATTCTTAATCATAGCTGCCTCAACCCCTAAAATAAATTTTAACCCCTGAACTAGGACAATAATATTAAACACTATTCTGCTTTAAAGAAAGAGTAAAAAATGATTTAAGAACTATTCATTTTATATTTGTTGGACAATGACTCTGAGATAGAATAATGCAATTTGATGTGAAATATACCTAGATGCCACAATGATCTGATCAATTTGATATGTAGTTTGGAGAGGTGTGCTTCAGTTCTGTGAACCGAGCCATATTGCCTTTGGCTAAACAAGAACTGCCCAGCGGGCACCTCCTGTCCTTACTTAAACACTCAGAATGATAGCGAATATCAACCCATACAGCTACTTATTTCAAGGAAGATTTAACAGTGATTCCACTTGCTAAACTAAAGCTTGAATGAAGCAAAAATAAATGCAAAAAAAAAAAGTTGAATTTGTGACTGTAACCGTGGAATGTAACTTTAACATTTCAAGTTCCATCATAAAATGGATTTGCCGACATGCTCATGCCCATTGGTCAATTGAACTATTAGGGCAGTCAAGTTCCATCAAATATTATTCCTGCACTTCTGTTTGCGTTGTTCATTTCATGCATAGGGGAATAGTTCTGGGTTACCATGGTAACAACAGATGGCATCATCTCCTTGTTCACACAGGAGTTTATAAGATGAACACCCATAGGAAGCATTTTTCTGGTTATCAGCTTTCTACATTTGGAGGACTATGAAATTAACCGAATCCAGCAGATATTACCCTTTCACAATAACGTTATATATCAAACAAAGGAAAATCCTTTAAATATACACTGTTTCTTACTTAAAAGGACTTGTAATTAAATATTAGTAGGTTAAATTATTTACTTCCCTGCATGGATCCAAATATGACTGGTTCACTTAGCAGGTAACTGCACGTGCACTGGTGGAGTATCCAAAAAAACAAACTGTTGAAATTACTTGAAGATTGGTTTGGAAACAGTACAGATTTTTTAGAAGTCTTTTGAGGTGAAAAAATCTGTCTCCCTGCTGTAAGTTCCAGATGCAGACACTCCAATCAGAATAAATGAAGGGTACTATTCCCTTTACTAACAGATGTGCCTGCTGGGAGTGCTGTAAAGAGCTGTATGTACCATCAGCTACATATAGTATATAGTAGAGCTGCACGATTCTGGATAAAATGAGAATCACAATTCACGATTCTCTGCGTAACATCATCTTTTACATTAAAAAAAAAAATTGGGATAACTTTACCGTTTCGTTTTTTTTTTTTTTTTATTCATTAAAGTGTATTAATTGCGTTTGAAAGACTGCTGCACAAATACAGTGTGACATAAAATATTACAACGATCGCCATTTTATTCTGTAGGGTCTCTGCTAAAAAAATATATAAAATGTTTGGGGGTTCTAAGTACTTCTCTAGCAAATCCCCCGCTGAGCAGGAGGATGACAGCTGTTCTCCGCGCTGTGTGCCGAGACACAGCTGTCAGTGCCCCATACATCTCTATGGGGGAATGGGATGGGAACGGACCGTCGGTCCGTTCTGATCCAATCCCATCCAATCCGCTGGACGGATGGAAAATAGGGTTTCCATCTGTCCAGATTTGACGGATCGGATCAGATGTCTGTGGACATGTCTCCGCTGACATCCGATGCCCCATAGGGATGTATGGGGGAGACCGTTCAGATCCGCCAAAAAAACGGACAGGCGGATCTAAACGGTCTGCCTGTGTGAAAGAGCCCTAAGAGGTTAAACTTCCCTCCTCCAGCAGACGGAACGAAAAGATACATTGCATTCATTGTGTTTGTACTTAACTGGGAGAGCCGGTTCACACTACCGCGACCAGAAAGTCGCCCCATGAAGGAGCGACTTTTTAGCGTGACTTTGAAGGGACTTGGAAGAGACTTACATGATAGGCGACTTTGTCTGTGGGGAATGCCTGGCTAATCTCTTTCTTCTTCCTGGAAAGTCTGATAACAAGTCACTTGAAAATAGATAAGGATCCGACTTAGAGGCGACTCCCATTGAAGTCTATGTGCACAAGTCGGATACAGGTCGCCTTGAAGTAGTACAGGAACCTTTTCTGAAGTTGGAGCAACTTCAGTAGTGCATATTAAGACGGCTCTCATTCATTTACATTGAATTTGTGATGACAAGAGACTTGGGGCGACTTGAGGGCACACAAGTCGTGTCCCAAGTCGGAGTAGTGTGAACCGGCTCGGAGACTAATGTTGATAGGCATTTGCGGGAGGCTCCCTCACAGCTATGTAAAGAATCAAGCAAATTTCATGTTAAGATCGTCAGTGGGGGCGAATCGAGATCACAATTTTTTTTACAATTAATCGTGCAGCTCTAGTATATAGCACTGTGTTCTAGCAGCAGGACATCAGAATGTCAACCTCAGCCAATCAGAGAAAGCCTTGTATTCATTTATAAAATGTGAATAGCTGAGCAATGCTCAGACTTGATTTTTTTTTCCTAAATGAGATGGGAAGTCACTGTCCCACTGTTGGAACACACTGTTGGAAGTGCTGTATACCGTAGCTAGGTGATGCTGCATGCAGTTTACACGGTGCTCCCAGCAGGCAAATCTGTTACAGAGAGTTGATTTTTTTTTTATTTAAATATTATTTTAAAGATTTTTTTCTTTACAAGTACAGAATGACATAGAGACAAACTGTCACGTAAAATAAGAGATCTAAAAATAGAAAAGAAAAAAAAAACCACTAAGAGTAGATTTAGACTTGCATCTAAATCTACGTTTTCTTTGAAGCACAATCTGCATTTGGATCACAGTTCAGAGATAAATGACAGATGGTGAGGAGGTAATGTGACACTTCATCACACCTGTTTTAACTCCACTTTTGCCAACTAGTGCTCTGCAACCATTTGCAATGCAACTGCAGTGCCATGTGGGGCGTTTGTGGCACTTTCTGTTCACCTAAATGTGTCGCATTCACAGGGCTTGCCACCTACAGATTGCTACATGTCTGGTAGATTTTGACGCAGGCACAAAGTGAAGCATCTCGGCCGTAGCATGTAAGCAACCCCGTCCCTTGCCTTTTGCAGCTTAAGGGGGGGCTGTTGGGGGGGCAACAAAAATGTGGCTTAACCACTCATTTTTACCACCTACCCAAATGCACGTCTAAATGAAGACTAAAGGTAATGGTTGTTTGGGCCAGCTTAGCTCAAGTAAACTATTTTAAGTCATGGAAAACCTGGAGTTAGGATTTAAGGCACACAGGCCTACTGGTACTAGGTTGCCCCCTAGGGCTCAATATATGAAATTCTATACTCTGGCTGTAGAATGTTGCTATCAGATCCATGATAGAAATGATGTGCTGTACAGAAAAGAGAGAAACAAAATGGAGGGCACTCTAGAGATGTCAGGACTAGTGGCTAGAAGCAGGTATAACAGTAAATGTAGCAAAGATCAGGGCAGCCAGCAGAAAGCAGGGTTATTTGACAATGTAGCGGAGTCAGCAAAAACAAACAAACAAGTAAGGTGCATTTGGTCATCAGGAAATAAATGCTACCACAAGAAAAGAAGCACAAGCAGATTTCCCTTAACTAGTTCCGGACCGCCCGCCGCCAATTTACTGTGGCAGGCTGGCCCTCCTATGCAAACCGACGTGCACCTGCAGCTAGGGGGTGAGTGAGCGCCGCCGCCGGCGGCGTGCTCCCGTCCCCACTCGGCAGCGGGGACTCCGATGCAAGGGGCAGACTGCTCCGATTGCCGTCTGACACCCGCGATCGCTCCCCACTGAGAGAGAAGAACGGTCAGCTGTTGTAAACACAACTGACCGCTCTTCTCTCTGGAATGATCACAGAGCTCCTGTGATCCTTCTATGTAGGATCGCAGGTCTCTGTGATCATTTCAAAAGCCCAACCCTCATTCAGTTAGAATCACTCCCCTAGGCTCACATTTAACCCCTTGATCACCCACAATGTTAACCCCTTCCCTGCCAATGTCATTATTACAGTAACAGTGCATATTTTTAGCACTGATTACTGTAGTAATGTCACTGGACCCCCAAAAGTGTCAAAAATGTCAGTTAGGCGTCCGGTCTGTCCGCCGCAATGTCGCAGTCCCGCAAAAAATCGCAGATCGCCGCTATTACTAGAAAGAAAAAAAAACAATAAAAATTACATAAATCTTTCCCCTAGTTTGTAGATGCAATAACTTTTGCACAAACCAATCAACATACGTTTATTGCAATTTTTTTATCATAAATATGTATCAGAAAACAAATTGGCATAAAATGTTAGAAAATTTTGATTTTGAATTTTTTTTTTTTGGAAATGTTACATAGCAGAAAGTGAAAATTATTGTTTTTTTTCAGAATTGTCGCTCTTTTTTTTTTGGTAAAAAAAAAAAAAAAATTGCACAGGTGATCAAATACCACCAAAAGAAAGCTCTATTTGTGGAAAAAAAAGGACATCAATTTTATTTGGGTACAGTGTCACATGACCACGCACAATTGTCAGTTAAAGTAACGCAGTGCCAAATCACAAAAAAATGGCCTGGTCATTAAGGGGGCAAATCCTTCTGGTCAAGAAGTGGTTAATTGAGGCACCTCCTGCACCATGGACCTTTTTTTTTTTTTTTTTAAGACCAGTTCCAGAGCTTATGGGCAGGTAGCCAGACTCAATACCCCACAACTGACAAAGAAGACAGAAGAAGTACAGGGCTTTATTTTCTAGTACCATATGGACATCCATTAAAGAATTGCCCTGTTTGATGCGACCTGCCTCACCAAAGCCAATAAGCTTGTCATATGGTTATGTTCTCTGCACTGCTCCAAACAAACAAGTGTTGAATCCCCAGTGCCTCTCGGATATGTCCCTTTGACAGTGATATATTGGTGAGTAGAGAAAATATATGTTTCTGCAATATCATAACTCAGTCCTGGTTTAGATATGCATTCCGTTTCTTTAGTATATAAACAGTTATTCAAAAATAAAGATGAAAAGCTTTAGAAAATATGTGCCCTGCTGCAGCAGGCAAATGGATGAGGGATACGACTAGCCTTGGGGACTCCAGGAGTGCCTGCCAGCTGAATTTCAGTGCCGGGTGTTTGCAGAAGGCATACCAGCGAAATGCAAATAGCTTCAGGCCAGAACATTTCTGGATAAAGAAGTCGCTTTGTCATGTAACTAGACTGTATGCCAGACAAAGCAGGCTGGGGAGTTGTTGATGCTTCTGTGCATACTGGGTTTAGTTGATATGGCTGCTCCTGAAAAGGTATTACAATTCTTGTACCATTCAAGCTCCTTGTGTTAACTACTGGTTCAGGTAATGTCAAATGAAAACATTCCTTCCCTTCTCTTCCTTTCCTCTACATATTTCATGCGAACATTTGCACCTTTAAAGAATACCATGGCATTATAACAGTCATGGACTGAATTTATTTTATTACAAAACAACGAAAGGCTCTTATATGGCATAAATGAGTACCAAATCCAGTAAATATGTGATGCACAAAAGCCTCAAAGAGTAAACAAAACACATCTTTTACATACCCTGAGTCAAATCCTCCCTTATTTGTGTCTCACACACTCCCATTCCCAGACACTGAAGCTTACAGTGGATGGGTTTCAGCAGGAAGTACTGTCAATCTAGAAAGCAATGGGTAGGACTAGGTGTGGCCAGGTTCCAATTGACAAATTAGAGGCTTCTGAATCAGCAGTGAAGCCATGCCCCCTGCAATTTTCATCCCACTCTAGTGCAAGTAAGCACAGCCTAGATGGGAGTGGCAACACTGTTCTGAATTCAGAAGCAATGCAGTTTAGTTGTCACACGATCACAATAAGCTGCATTTGGTGGTTGTAGCTTGTAGGACCAACAGATATTTGTGGGTCTTTGCAGAAGGACTAAGAAAAAACTGTAAGTGAAAATGCACTTATGCTGCAACATTTACTTTTTAGTGGGAGGACACACTTTAAAGGAGAAGTAGAGCCAAAGCATGGAATTAGAATATTACATAAGATCATTAAAAAAAAAAAAAAGGATTGTTAAAACAGAAATGTTGGTTTACTGAAAAGTATGTCCATGTACAGTATAGTATGCACTTAATACTTGGTCAGGGCTTCTTTTGTATGAATTACTGCATCAATGTGGCGTGGCATGGAGGCGATCACCCGAGGCACTGCTGAGGTGTAGTGGAAGCCCTGGTTTCTTTGATAGCAGCCTTCAGCTCATCTGCATTGTTGGGTCCTGTGTCTCTCATCTTCCTCTTGACAATACCCCACAGATTCTCTATGGGGTTTAGGTCAGGCGAGTTTGCTGGCCAATCAAGCACAGTGATACCATGATCGTTAAACCAGGTATTGGTACTTTTGGCAGTGTGGGCAGGTGCCAAGTCCAGCTGGAAAATTAAATTAGCATCTCCAAAAAGCTGGTCAGCAAAGGGAAGCATGAAGTGCTCTAGAATTTCCTGGTTAGAGGGCTGCGCTGACTTTGGACTTGATAAAACACAGTGGATCAACACCAGCAGATGGCATGGCTCCCCAAATCATCACTGACTGTGGAAACTTCATACTGGACCTCATGCAACTTGGATTCTGTGCTGCTCCTGTCAGGGAGTCAATACCCTGCGCAGGCGCACCGCCGCTAACCGGCGAATGCATATGCGCATGTGCGTACGAAGAGGCACCTTGAATAGCTAGAGGCTACCTTACAATAGCTCGAGGCTACCTTGCAATAGTCAGAGTCTACCTTGGAATAGTCAGAGGCTACCTTGGAATAGTTTGAGGCTACCTTAGAATAGTTTGAGGCTACTAAATTGGCACCAAAACGGCCTATTTAAACACAGCAGTCACTCCAGGTAATTGCTGTGTTATCATCAGCTCTCCTGTATCCTGTGCCTGTTTATATTCTGCTCTTCCTGTTTACCTGACCCGGCTTGTCTTTGGATTCTGATTACCTGCTGCCCGCCCTGACCTTGGCTTGTCCTGACTATTCTCCTGCCTGATCCTGATCTGTTTATCCGCTACCGGCTATTGGTCCTGGACCTGCTCCTGGCTCAACCAGGGAATCCAGGGGACCGCGACCTGGTGTTAGCAAGCAGCCAAGTCCATCCCCACCATCTGGGGCCCTGGTGAAAACCGTCTAACACTTAGACTCCGCGCCTCTGGTGAACCTGTGCCATGCCAGTTACCCGGTAAGCCACTCCTCTTACGTCAGGCTCTGCCACGTTACCCTGTGACAGCTCCACTCTCCCTCCAGACTCTGGTACCTTGACTTCCAAATGAGAAACCAGACTCAACAATGCAGACGAGCTGAAGGCTGCTATCAAAGCAACCTGGGCTTTCATAACACCTCGCCTCCATGTTACGCTGCACTGATGCACTATTTCATGCAAAAGGAGCCCTGGCCAAATATTGAGTGCATACTATAATGTATATGGACAACATTTTCAGTAAGCCAACATTTAAATATATGTAATTTTATAGTTTTCTAAGATAATGAATTTTGGGTTTTCACTAGCTGTAAGCCATAATCATCAAAATTAAAATAAATAAATGCTTGAAATATATCACTGTAATGACTCTTTATAATATATGAGTTTCACTTTTTGAATTTAATTAACTTTTTGATGATTTTCTAATTGTATGAGATACACCTGTATACAGTGGGTACGGAAAGTATTCAGACCCCCTTAAATTTTTCACTCTTTGTTATATTGCAGCCATTTGCTAAAATCATTTAAGTTCATTCTTCTTCCTCATGAATGTACACATAGCACCCCATACTGACAGAAAAACACAGAATTGTTGACATTGTTGCAGATTTATTAAAAAAGAAAAACTGAAATATCACATGGTCCTAAGTATTCAGACCCTTTGCTCAGTATTTAGTAGAAGCCCCCTTTTGATCTAATACAGCCAGGAGTCTTTTTGGGAAAGATGCAACAAGTCTTTCACACCTGGATTTGGGGATCCTCTGCCATTCCTCCTTGCAGATCCTCTCCAGTTCTGTCAGGTTGGATGGTAAACGTTGGTGGACAGCCATTTTTAGGTCTCTCCAGAGATGCTCAATTGGGTTTAAGTCAGGGCTCTGGCTGGGCCATTCAAGAATAGTCACGGAGTTGTTGTGAAGCCACTCCTTTGTTATTTTAGCTGTGTGCTTAGGGTCATTGTCTTGTTGGAAGGTAAACCTTCGGCCCAGTCTGAGGTCCAGAGCACTCTGGAGAAGGTTTTTGTCCATGATATCCCTGTACTTGGCCGCATTCATCTTTCCCTATATTGCAACCAGTCGTCCTGTCCCTGCAGCAACACCCCCACAGCATGATGCTGCCACCACCATGCTTCACTGTTGGGACTGTATTGGACAGGTGATGAGCAGTGCCTGGTTTTCTCCACACATACCGCTTAGAATTAAGGCCAAAAAGTTCTATTTTGGTCTCATCAGATCAGAGAATCTTATTTCTCACCATCTTGGAGTCCTTCAGGTGTTTTTTAGCAAACTCCATGCGGGCTTTCATGTGTCTTACACTGAGGAGAGGCTTCGGTCGGGCCACTCTGCCATAAAGCCCCGACTGGTGGAGGGCTGCAGTGATGGTTGACTTTCTACAACTTTCTCCCATCTCCTGACTGCATCTCTGGAGCTCAGCCACAGTGATCTTTGGGTTCTTCTTTACCTCTCTCACCAAGGCTCTTCTCCCCCGATAGCTCAGTTTGGCCGGACGGCCAGCTCTAGGAAGGGTTCTGGTCGTCCCAAACGTCTTCCATTTGAGGATTATGGAGGCCACTGTGCTCTTAGGAACCTTAAGTGCAGCAGAAATCTTTTTGTAACCTTGGCCAGATCTGTGCCTTGCCACAATTCTGTCTCTGAGCTCTTCAGGCAGTTCCTTTGACCTCATGATTCTCATTTGCTCTGACATGCATTGTGATCTGGAAGGTCTTATATAGACAGGTGTGTGGCTTTCCTAATCAAGTCCAGTCAGTATAATCAAACACAGCTGGACTCGAATGAAGGTGTAGAACCATCTCAAGGATGATCAGAAGAAATGGAAAGCACCTGAGTTAAATATATGAGTGTCACAGCAAAGGGTCTGAATACTTAGGACCATGTGATATTTCAGTTTTAAATCTGCAACAATGTCAACAATTCTGTGTTTTTCCATCAATATGGGGTGCTATGTGTACATTCATGAGGAAGAAGAATGAACTTAAATGATTTTAGCAAATGGCTGCAATATAACAAAGAGTGAAAAATTTAAGGGGGTCTGAATACTTTCCGTACCCACTGTATATACAAGATTCTATCATTCTGAGCACAGATCTAACAATGTAGGTCCTCGGGTGTGGATCCTATTTTTAACCTGACTATTTTGGCATAATAACAACCTTTTGGTATAGATCACAACACAAATCCATGTATGGGCAGGCTGATTGTACCCAAGTTGATCCAAAGATTGAATTGGGTACAACCAGCATGTCAGTTTTCCAGCATGTGTCTATTGCCAGCATCAATAGCAGTTAGCAATAATCATTGTGCGCTCCCTGCGCTCCCATCACCACTGGGAGATCCCAATAGCTCTGCTGGAGGGATTCCCCCATCAACCCGTGGCTGCAGGAATGAAAATTGCATCATCTATGGCCTGATTTAAAAGAACAAGGTGACCATATTTTATAGGTTTATTTTTTCTGAGGGTTGCAGGTCAAACCCACCTTCATTTCCATTATTACCCAGTTTATCCAAACTTTCTAAACAAAGGGCCAGTTTATTGTCCTTCAGGTTAGCGGTAGTGAAAATTTTCCTGGCAACAGTGGCAGTAAAAATCCCCACATTTGGTATTAGGGGGAAGAAAAGCTCCATGGTTGGTATCATTAGGAGGAACAGTGCCCCATTGTTGGGCGTCAGTGGGAGAAATGGTGCCCCATTGTTGATGTCATTTGGCAGACTAATGTATCATATCAGTGGAATGAATAGTTCCCCAAGGGCCAGATAAAGGCAAGTAAAGGGCTGCATCTGGCGCCCGGAAAACACAGTTTGGAGACTACTTGTCTAAACCATTTTTTTAGTAAAGATTTGGCAATTTAACATTTTGTAACTGTTAAAAAGACTATCTTCATTTTATTAATATGATATTTAGGTTATTCTTTGGTGCAGAAGTACCTTTCTTAGGTTCTCATCTCATTGGCTCTATATCAAAATTATTTTTTACTTAACATTAATCTTTATTAAAACGCACATTTGGATGTAGAAAAGTACATATAGTGGTACATGCTATTCCTTGTTTCAGTGCTAGTCTTCTGTTGAGGTTTTCCCTATGTTTTCTATCGCCAGTGGCTGGCAAGGATTTTATTAAAATATTATGCTCCACTACTGCAGTAGTCAGCAGCCTGGAAAGGCTGCATCTATCTAAACTACTGGACAGCAATTAGAAAGCACTTCTGGATTAAAAACAAGAAATGTAACTTTCCAGTCTTACTGCTTGAAGCAGATTTCTAATATTTACCTTGAGTTCAGCAACATACCATCCATGACCTAAAAGAAAGATCAGATGAGCCAAGCCACCATGTTCAAATGTTTGCAAATGCACAGCTCTGTGACTCATTCACTTCAATGCTATTCAGATGTCTTGCGCTTATGGTTCACAGACTGTAATTTTTCCTGCTATCTTTCAAGTGCACATTTACAACTTCTGGATATTTGAAGGAAGTTTTGCTGCAAGTAAGTGATGTTTTGCAGCCTGTATCATAAGACATTCAGTAAATGTACCATGTATATTAGGCAAACCAAACTCACATATCACAGAAAATGGCACAAAAAAAAAAAAAAAAAAGATTGCCTTAAATGAACCTTTGTAAGGATAGGTACTGCCACTGCTGATCTCCTGAAAATGCAAGTTACCTTGCATTATGTTGTCCCAAATGCTTCAATACTTTGAGTCACTGACCTAAAATGAATCTACAGATCAGGAAAGTCAAACTATAGAAAATCTTTTGCTTTACTACAGCTGCAGAAACAAACTCGCCCCATTAAAGACTGTCTGCGCCACTGGATGCAGCACCATTGTGAATACATCCTCCTATGAAGTGTATGACACTTCTGGGAGTGTTTATTTGCTGTGTTCCTGAAGCACTCAGTAGTTCCTTCCACCAAACTCCTATGCCCTGTACAGAGTTGGCTGGAAGAACCACTAACATACCTCCCAACTTTTTAAGATGGGAACAAGGGACACCTATTAGCAACAGTATGTAGGCATAGGACACACCCCCTGTCACACCCTCTTAACCACTTTAAGACCGGAAGGATTTGCCCCCTTAATGACCAGGCTCTATTTTGCGATTCGGCACTGCGTTAATTTAAAGGACAATTGCGCGGTTGTGCGACACTGTACCCAAATAAAATTGACGTCCTTTTTTCCCACAAATACAGCTTTCTTTTGGTGGTATTTGATCACCTGTGCGATTTTTATTTTTTGCGCTATAAACAAAAAAAGAGCGACAATTTTGAAAAAAAAAAAAAAAAAAACAATAATTTTCACATTCTGCTAAATGGCATTTTCAAAAAAAAATTAAAAAATCAAAATTTTTTAACATTTTAGGCCAATTTGTTTTCTACTACATATTTTTGGTAAAAAAAATTAGCAATAAGCATATTTTGATTGGTTTGCGGAAAAGCTATTGCGTATACTAACTACGGGAAAGAATTATGTCATTTTTATTGTTTTTTTTTTTTTTTTACTAGTAATGGCGGCGATCTGCGATTTTTTGCAGGACTGGGACATTGCGGCGGACAGATCGGACCCCTAACTGACATTTTTGACAATTTTATGGGTACCAGTGGCATTACTACAGTAATCAGTGCTAAAAATATGCAAGTTACTGTAATAATGACACTGGCAGGGAAGGGGTTAACAGTATAGGTGATCAAGGGGTTAAATGTGACCCTAGGGGAGTGATTCTAACTGTGGGGGGGCGTGACTTCTGAGGTGACCATAGAGACATGTGATCCTATATAGACGGATCACATGAGCTCTGTCAACATTTCAGGGAGAAGGACGGTCAGCTGTGTTTACAACAGCCGACCGTCCTCTCTCAGAGGGGAGCGATCGCGGGTGTCAGGCGGCAATTGGAGCCGCCTGACGCACGCATGGGCTTCCTTGCTGACGATCGGGGGTGTGAGCACGCCGCCGGGGGTGCACTCGCCCCCTAGCTGCCACCAGGCGACCAACTTACCGATACGTGGTTTTGCCTGTAGGAGCCACTCTGCCGCCGTATATATAAAATAAGCGGTTGGCAAGTGGTTAAAGGAGAATTGTACATAAAAAGAAAGAATATTAGGTAAACCCACAAGTGCTTTTTTTTTTTTAACCGCTACTATTCCTTTATATTGGCTTTTGAAATTTACAAATGCAGCAATTTAGAAATTGGATGAAAGGTTTTGCACTGGGAAACACTTTTTGAAAGATAAAACATGCATTTTATATACAACTACAGAGATCAGACCAAAAATGAGGGATAAATGAGGAGGAAAGAGGGACAGAGGGACTTTGTTCCAAATCAGGGACATTACTTTGAAATCAGGGACAGTTGGGAGCTATGCACTAAGTACCAGGGGAGAGGGAAGAACACAGCAGATTGACACTCCCGGAAGTGTTGGTTTTCGGAAGACAGTTACTGCTACAATGCAGTGTTCATGGAGTTCAGCAGTGCAGGCAGTAGGGGAGGTGAGTATTTATTTTGTTCTTTTACAGTATGAGTTTTATTTCAGCAACTTTAATAAAGCGACATATGCCTTATCTGCATATGTGCTGAAGCTCACTGACAGTATTGAAGCCAGAGGGTCAGGATGACACCCAGGCAACATTTGCTGATGTCTTATTTGCAGAATATTCTCTCAGGAAAGGTTTTTTTCCTTAAATATTTTTAGACATATTTATTAGAATAGGCTCCACTACTGTTATTAAATTTTAGAACTCATTTACTTCCCCCCTATTAAGTGGCAGTTATCATCTGCAACTGAGAAATATATATAGAGACAAAGCAGCTAGAAGAGAAAGTCATGTGATCTCATCTGCCAGCTTCAGGTATTATCTATATTCCAGAAAAACTCTACTTCCAGAAGAGTTCGCTTATTAAAATGAACTCAGACAAGCTTTAGAAATAAAAGAAAAAAATGCACCAGAAGGGAAACCCTTTCTTTATACACAGTAAATACTGTATTTCCAAAAACTGTTAATTTGCTCTGGTCCTGGAAAATTTAAGCTGGATGTCTGCCATGCAATCTGGGAACCACATTATTTTCTACCAGGTTTTATTGGTTATATATTTGATTCAACCCAATTAGGTGAATACACAACTGAACATACCACACACAAGTTGATCAATAAGTACCATGATTGGTAATATATTCAAACTACACTACACAAACAATTCTACAGAAGGAAAAGAGATCTAATCAAGGACTGCAGGAGGTAAGAGTAATGTTTTAATCATGCGGTCCATTTCAACATACATTACAATGAACACCCTGTATGTGCAATATCCCAATTAGATGGCTAGTTGTTACGCTGAGCGCTCCGGGCTCCCTGCTGGCCTCGGAGCGCTCACAGCGTATGCCCCCAGGCGGCACTCCAGCGTCTCGGCGTGTGCGTCCCCGCTCTCTAGGGTGCGCGCGCGCCGGGACTCTTAGATTCAAAGGGCCAGTGCACCAGTGATTGGTGCCTGGCCCAAAGTGGTTATTAAGGGTTAAGGTTTGTGAGAGGCAGTGCTGACTTAATTAGGCTTCACCTGTGCACTGCCCATAAATACCTTCTCCTCCCACAGCTTCCTGCCGGATCTTTGTGCCTTGTGCCTCTGAGAAAGCGTTCCCTACTGTGTTAGTTTGCCTTGCCTGTTGCCGAACCCGTTGCTATCGACTACTCGTCTTTGAACCTTTGCCGCCTGCCCTGACCTCTGCCACGTCCGACTACGCTCTTGCCTACTCCCTGTGTACCACGCCATATCAGCTGAGGTCGAGTTGTTACTAGGGTACACGACCTGGTAGTTACCGCCGCAGCAAATCCATCCCGCCTTGCGGCGGGCTCTGGTGAAGACCAGTAACTGCTTAGAACCGGTCCTCTAGTACAACCCGCGCCATCGCCTCTCTGGTCCAGAGGATCCACTACCAGTCCTGCTGGTTCGTGCTTCTTGAACGTTATTTGCAAGCTCTTAGACTTCATGGTTTCAACTATTTTAGCTTGGATAACGTGCATGGTTGCCCTAAAGCATATCTAAACCCAAAACTAAAAATATTATATATTGCAGCTTACCAATCCTTAGATGGCTGCACTAGTTTTTTTATTTTTTCACTTGCCAATCCAATCATTAACAACACCAACTGTCTTAAGGTAGGTACACTCAATCCTCCACTGTATCTATTAAAGAATAGCATAGTCACCCTTGGACAGCAACACTGTCGACCTGTGGATAAGGCATAAACTTTTTGAGATGGGAACAAGGAACACCTATTAGCAAAAGTATGTAGGTATATGAAACACCCCCTTCCAGAATTATACAATAAAAAATGATTAGGTAAACCCACAAGAACTTTTTTTTTTTTAACCACTATTACTTTATACTGGCTTTTGAAATTTACAAATACAGCCATTTAGAAATTGGATGAAGGTTTGGCACTGGGAAACACTTTTTGAACGATAAAAAGTGCATTTTATATACAACTTTATAGATCAGACAAAAATGAGGGACAATTGAGCTTTGTTCTGATAAAGGGATTTGAAAAATAAGAGATAAGCTTGCTATAGATTGGTATTTTCTCTCATTCAACCACTGTGCTGAGCGAAACAAAAACGAAAAAAAAAAAAATATATAGACACCTCCATTCACACAAACAAGGTGGATGGAGGAATCCTCCCACCAGGACATTGTATTCTGATAGAGGGATCCGCTACTGTCAGATTACACTAATCAGTGGCTGCAGCTGATTGGCTGCAGTCGCTAATTGACAAAACTTTTTAACTGAAATAATTGAATGATGGACTTCTGTCGAACTGAGACAGCCACACACTGATCTAACTTTTGATCATTCTATGGTCAGCTTCATTGGCTGGGTGAAAATAAAGGAAAAACAGTCTAAAAAAAGAAAATGAATGCACCCACCCAATCTAAGATTGATAAGCTGCAATAAATCTTTATTTTCTGTTTTTGGGCTTAAATACACTTTAACTCAAAGTGTAACTGAAGGCAAATTTTTTTTTCTTAGTTTTGGACAGAGTGAAGATGGCTTAGATTACCTGTAAGGTTTGTAATGCTACCTCTGCCTCTGTTAGGGAGGTTCGCCCTCTCTATTTGTCCTTTTTAAGGTTATCATTGAAAGCAAAAGAAAATCCCAAATTTTGGGTTGTGTCCAGAAGAGTAGTGCTGCGGAAATCTTCCAATGGGGACACTAGTTCTGGTGACCTGGTTCTCTTAATTTGCAGGGATTTCTTCTCACTTACTTTTTTGACTATGAAGAAATCTCCCCAATGGGAGACAGATTTAAAAGAAAAAAAAACTGACTGAGGTTATAATAACCCTTCCTTACTATATCCAAAATGAAGCTTATACAGAGCCAGTAAATTTAAAATAAATTGAAACAAAACTATATAAAGATATACTCTTCTTAGAAAATATTGTGATGCTGACCTTGTACACTGTCCCAAAAGCACCTGATCCCAGGATTTTTATTCTCTTTAGTTCTGTTTCCTTTAAGATCCTTAGCTGGGCTTGGTTTGGTGCCGTTCCACTTGGTGTCAGTGGTTCCACTAGCTGGAAAGCAAGAAAAAAAAGAGTAAGCAGGTAGCAGTATACAAGATTCAAAACGTTACAAACTGCCAACTATACAATATAAAACACATTTATTTGTATCCAAACTTTATTTTCTATCAATATACGAATATTTCTGGAAAATGATTATAGTGATTTTTTTTCCATACTATGTAATCAAGCAGAATTATGTAATCTACAAAAGAGGAAAAGAAAGCTGACAATATTATGGGCTTAAGCCTTAAACTGTCATCTACATGCAAGCATATATCTCAGGTTTATTAAAGAGCTCTCCTTAGATCACTGAGCACAGAAGCAGGGATCATTGTGGTTTGGCTAGCAGAGATGATGATGTAGGTGTGCAAAGAAACACTTGCTTATAGCCCAGTGTGAGTGTTGACCAACGAGGGAGTAGGAAGGGAGGACAATAGACCTTGGGCATGGTTCAGTTTAAAAATGCCAAGTTTGAGTGCAATCCTAAAAAAACATTGTCATTGTTACATCTCTGAAATAAGATTGTCACCAATGGATTCTACAGTCTCTGTAGTGGGGTGTGTATACTGCTGTCTGTTTATTCCACACTACGCTTTGCATTTTGCTTACTATTCATAAATACATAAATATACATAAATTCAGGCTGTGGAGTGGAGTAAGGATTATCCGATTATTGGCAAAGCCAATATATATCCAGGGCCGATATGCACTTTCCCCGATATATCGGAATCCTCCCCGAAGGTTACCGATTTTACCGATATTTTCGGAAAGTTCTTGTACCAGAGTGAGGCCTCACCCCGGTACTGGTGTCCATAGCCGACGTTCGGCTGTCTTGTAATGACAACCGATGCGGCTAAGAAGCCGCTCGGCTGTCATTACAAGGAGCGGGAGGGGACGTCCCCCCTCCTCCCGCCTTCCACGGGCAATTAGCCTGCACAGCCGCTGAAGACCCGATCAAAGCCGCATTTGGCTCTGATCAGGTCTCCATGCAAATACTGGCGCCAGATTAAATAAAATTACAGCATTCAAAGCAGCCAAACTTGGCGTTTTAAATGCTTTTAAGTGCAGAGGAGGGGTTTGGGGTCTTTTAAACCCCCAGATCCCTCCACAAGAGTACCTGTCAAGTAAAAAAAAAATGTTTTTTTAATGTACGAAAATATTGGCCCATATCGGCCGATACCGATACGTGATGACCAAAATATCGGTATCGGCAATGAAAAAATTATATCGGTCGCTCACTAGTGTGGAGCCTGTGGTGTGCCATGCAGAGTGCTATGTATTAAGCTGCAGAGATTACTCTGTGATTGGAGGAGAGGCCAGTCACATGGTTTTGACGAGTTATCAGACTCTGTTCTCCTCCTACTGACACATTTAATTCACAATAATTGAAATGAATGATGCTTTATTTGCTTCAGAGTCCCAATATAAGCAGAGAATATTGCATAATGTACAGCATATCACTCTGTTTTATAAATGTTTCAGTAATTGTTTTTTTAAAGCAGTGGTATGGCCACTTAAAGTAAACCTAATTGATGCTAAACATGCTCTCTGCCACATTCTAAACCTAATCTATCTAACCCTGTAAAGCAAAAATCATTATACTTACCTATTTTGCAGTCGATCTGGTCCGGTCCCAGAATCAGCTGTCAGTGTGGAGGCAAATGCAGGAAAGGCTGCCGACAACGGAAGCCGATAGTAACCCTATGGGCTAGGTCACTTCCCAGCCATTTCACAGCTGTTGTCGGCCCTGTCCTGCACACAGCTTCTGCTGCTGGAGACCAGACCGGATCGGCTGCAGAATCGGTAAGTACAGTGATTTTTGCTTTACAGGGTTAGATAGATTAGGTTTAAAATGTGGCAGAGAGCAGGTTTTAGCGTTAGTTCGTTTTTGCCTGGACTTACATTTTAAAGCCATAGTGAAGCCCTAATAATCGCTTAAGTGGGTATAAGTTGATCCTCCCTAATTAGTCTGATAAAGGATTTAGTAAAACAAGCTGTTTCTTCAGAATTGAGAATTATTTGAAACTGAAAAAAAAAAAAGCTCCACAGGTAACATTTACAGTACCTACAGGCAATTTTTTCTCCAAATAAATACACTTACTCCTACTCTGAATCTGACTGTGCTTTTAGAAGTATTAAAAATACTCAATTTTGTATCTGTAATTATATTTTCAGCATTAGGTCCAATAGAGAAAATAGAAAGACTGTTCTATTTTCTCTACTGGACCTAATGCTGAAAATATAATTACATATATTAGATCCAAAATTGGATTGTAAGTTCACACAAGTAAGGCAGGCCATAGACAGTGCGATTTTCTTTATTATGGGTTGCAGGAAAGAAATTGACATGATTCCCCCATCAACACAGACAGTGCTGACAGGGGAATCCCTCCTGCCTAGACATTGTCTTCTCCCAGCGAGAGGGAGGTCCCCACTGGAAGAAGACTGTGATTATTGTTACTGGCTATAGAAGCAGCTACTGATAATCACAAGTAAAATCCAGCAGGCTGGCTGTACCAAAGTTGATCGATTGATCAACTTGGTACATTCAGCCTGCCAACACATAGTTCAAACCGTCTATGGTCAGCCCAAGTCTTTCGCTCTCCTACTGTATTTTGGTAATGCTGACAACTGTGCACTTGACAGATCTATTGTTTGTATTTTGTTTGCACCATTTATTTTCTATTATACCTTGGAAGATGATAGCACTTTTTAAATTATTATTAATTGCAATAAAAAATAATTTTTAAATGCATTTCAAACCAGCCAGGTTATGTTCCTATTTACCAGTGGCAGAGTTACTTTCCTAAATATTTCATGAACAACAGGCTCGTGACATTCTGTTGGAACTGAGTTTTCTTATACTGCACTATGTACACTTTATGATTACAACCATCAAGGCATGTGCAGTACTTATATTAGGGAAGCTTTACCCAAATGTTCACCTTTAACAATATACTGAATTTGCCAGGGGTGTATGACACTATGATCCTTATCCTTCAAAGACATATGGGTGACATTGTGAATACCGAAGACTAATTTCACAACTAGGGTCTGTTAGTGATATAAGAAGTTAGCATGTGATTCAACTTTGCAACCACATGAAGTGGAATTTTTGATTGACATCCCCACAGTTTTTTGAAATCATTTTCTTGTGTAACGCAGAATGAAGACGAATGCTGATCTTTTTTTTTTTATATCCGAACTTTCTGAAGGTCCTAAAAATATTTGTAATAACCTAGTATTTAGCCCCAAGTTGACAGGTGCCTTATTTAAAAGTGAACTTAAAAGAGAAGTTTGGGATTTTTTTTTTTTAATCTGTCCCCTGCCAGCCCTAAGGATGAGAACTGAGCGATCAAACAATGCTGATCACTCAGCTCTCCCTGCTACTCTGAGCAGAGAGAAGTGACTGTTGGTCACCAATGTCTGCTCTGCCCCTCTCCTGTGATCCACAGGAGAAATGAGCTTTGGCAGTACTTCTCCTTTAAAGTCAGAAAATGGGGGGGATGCAAGCTAATGCAGGTTACTTGGTAGCAGCTTGTTTAAAACTTTAAATCAAATGTCTCACTTTGCCAATGTGATGGATTTGTTGATAAATAAATCCATTCATCACCAGCACTGAGGTAGTTATCACAGGCTTTGTCGATAAACAAAGCTATGTTAGTGATAGCAACCACAGTATTTCAACTCTCAACTTCACTCATTCCCAATAAAGTGTTTTCATAACACCTATTTAGTGACCAGCAAAACCTTATACAAAGCAGGGTGACCCTAGAATCATCAAGGCCGGTCAATACTGGAATGCATGTTCCAATGAAAGCATGCATTCGATAATGGGGTTTACTGTGTGGTCCCACGCTTTCTGATTTTCACAGCCTATTCATTTCAATGGGCTTACAAAGGTAAAGAAATGCAGAAAAAGTAGTGCAAGCACTACTTTTTCGGATCATGCCACGTCAAACTGCGGTACCATGTGGTTTGGCAGCCCACAAATATGCTGCACTTTGCAACATGCATTTGGGGTACCATTAGCAATTAAATGGCATCTGCATGCATCTGGCAAGGGCAGTGCATTCACATGTGGAGTAGGAAATGTGCATGGAACATGCTTTTTCCCTCACCAAGGACAGGCCCTTGGGCATGGCCAAGATAAAGAAAAACAAGATGGGCCAACCATGGTTACTCTATGTATGTTTATGTTACAATATATGGTATAATATCCTTACAGCAAATGTACAAATATTGTAATAGTGTATAACACCTAGTGCTATAATTACTCTCTATTTTAACTCAATATTATCCTAGCAGTTGATGCAATGAAAAACAGTACTGAAGTATCATGGTTGAATGAGATTTTCATAAAATATGACTAACAGAGCATGAATCAGCTTAAAAAAAATGGAAAGAAAAAAATATTGAAGACTGTGCTCTTGACAGAAAGATCTCACCTCTGTCTCTAAGAAGCGGCGCAAAGCTCTCTTCTTTTTGATGCTTTTTCGACGGATGTAGACAGCAAAGGTTAGACCCATGATGACTATAATGAACAGACCTCCAATGACACTGGCAGCGATGAGGGGAGTTCTAACAGTATTAAAGAAAAAAAAAACAGTTAAACACAAAAAATAACAGAACAGGAAAAAATAGCAAAGAATAAGAGTTGAAAAACTGAGAGCTGTAAGGTCAATACACCTGTTTATATATACCACTCATGTGAAAAATATTATTTATAGTGTTGTTTAAAATAAAGTATTGGGCACAATTTACAAAGCTTTAAAGTAGAACTTTGGGCAAAATAAAAAAAACAATACTACCTGTACTTTTTGTCTTCCTTTAGGCTGGGTTCACATTGGTGCAGCCACAGGGTCGTTCCTAGGATCCGATGCGTGTCTGTTCACCAGTTCAGGTGCAATTGAGGTCTGAATTTTTGCCTGCATTCTCACCTGAACCTGACCCAACTACGCACAGGACCCATTTGCAATCTGCTCCGCAGCTGCTCCGGACCTGTGTGAACCAGCATCCAATTCGCACATGTATAAATGATGAATGAATACAACGCTGTTCGTTTTGCAGATCTAACAACTAAATAGTGCAAGGTTCTGCCTGACTGAATACAAATTTATTGGATAATTTATATGGGTCATCATTTTACAAAGTTATGTTGTTTAATATTTGTTTATTAAAGATAAAAGGTCCATTACCAAGTACAAAGGGCAGTACATATAGCAGTGGAACAATTGGATTCAAACAGAAAACATATAAACGGCATAGTGCATACAAAATCTAGGTTCCAGGTAAGTAATAAGGGTAAAGCTGATGTTATACATGGCATCTTATATGGAGAGTAAAGAGAGATGAGAATGGGTTATGAGGGGAAGGGTAGGAGAGGGTGGGAGGAAAAAGAAAAAGGGGAAAGGGGGGGAGAGGAAAAAGGGATGGAGGGGATGGGGAAGGGTAGAGGGAAAGAGAAAGGTAGGAGTGGAAAACTGGCAATTATACTCTATACTTCCAAAACAGACAGTATAAGGTGTAAAAGTAGAGGCGATCATATGTTAAGTAAGCAAGCCCACTAATCCCGAGGAAGTAGAAGGATCTGCTTATACAGTGGCGAATTCTTGAATTCGAACCAGTGGGCCCATATTTTGGGGCCCATATTTTGGAATGTTGATGTGTTTTGCCTCTGGAAATATAAATCAGTTTTTCAATCTTACAAAGGTATGTTAAACCTTAGAGAAGATTAAAAAAACAAGAAAGTAGTCACCCGTGCCAACGGACCACCTCTATGGGTGAAAAACCTTATGTAAGTCTTCCAATCCTATGGAACTCCTTACCCTTATCTGTCCGATTATCTCCTACTCTATTAGCTTTTAGGTGATCTCTGAAAACCCTCCTTTTCAGAGAAGCCTATTGTGACGGTACTAGCCGTCACTATGGGTGACGGATCACCCTGTCCCTGGATTGTAAACCCCTTTGTGTCATTTTCTTATGAGTTTGGGACATTGCATTTTATTTTCCCTTTATTCATCCTCTGAACAACTGACTCATGGCATTGAGTTAATGTAATGTAATGTTACAACCCATCCCCCCCCCCTCCTGTTTCTGTGTCTAAGTGTGTGGATTCATGGCAGACAATAGTCTGAGTTGGAGACATCTCTCCGCAGGGGGTGTGTATTAAGACTGCTTGTTTCAAATGTACAAATGTTCAGTTCTCATTGGTTGGTCTATGTTCCCTCCCCCCCCCCCTTCTGTGGAAAGGCTAAGGGGAGTTTCCCTAACTGTATGTAAAACTGTGTCTTGGAATGTAATAAAGAGTTTAAGCTCTGCATGGTTAACCCTCAACACCTGTGTGGATTGTCTCGTGATTGAGGGGTTAAGGGCTGGATATGGCTTCTCTGCAGGCTGTGGGTGCGTTTGGAAGACAGGAGACACAGTTTCGGCGGATGTGCCCAGCTGGGGTACAAAGATCCGTTACACCTATCCTACCCACACCTAACAAATGTACCTCCATTTTCTCCATCAGCCTATCCCCCACGGTTATTGCCTTTTGTTTCACTTGACCCTCCCTTCTAGATTGTAAGCTCTAACGAGCAGGGCCCTCTGATTCCTCCTGTTTTGAATTCTACTGTAACTGTATTGTCTTCCCCCACACTGTAAAGCACTGCGCAAACTGTTGGCGCTATATAAATCCTGTATAATAATAATAATAATGTGGGGCTAAAGTAATTAAAATAAGTGGTGTGTGTAAAGCAGCTACTAAACCCCCTCCTGCCATGGAGATAAAATGAAAAGAAAAAAGGGGAACCGTGGGGGGGTTTTCACCCCCTTTTTTCTTTTCTTTTCTTTTCCTTTCTTTCTTCTGTACAGTCAGTCTCCTACTTGTATCCTTTTGGTCTCCATGCCAAAAATCTTGTGAGCTGATAATTTTCGATGCTTTCTGCCTTTGTTGTACACTAAATGATATCCTTATTCTACAAAAAATTGACAAATCCACTGCTTAATTGGCTCCTGAACCTCTCCTCCCCACTTCCTGTTATTTGGAACAAACAGTTCACGTTAGTTGCATTCATGTGCACTGCTCTATGCACACTACACATCCCATAATACGTAGTCTCCAATCCATCTCTGGAGTCATCAAGAGAAGGTGGCTACATTCAGACATGCAGTAGGACCATGGAGAAGAAACATAGAAACCCTGTAACAGAATGTCAGATCACAGAAACGAAAAAAAGGAATGGCTGAGAACAAAAGGAGGTACTTTTTGGAGTTAAGAATACATACTTAGATAGATTCTATTTATTTTAAATCAGATTTTTTTTGTCACCTAAACTCCTATATTATTTAGAAGAGGAGAGGGGGAGTCTTTTGTAGTCTTCTTCCTGTCCCAGAGTAGCAGTGTTGCTCTTCCATAGATATATTAACGTTCATAAGCATTGTCACCCTATGGCAGGATTTGTGTTAATGGTATGCTCAACAGATGAACATAAAAGAAAAAAAAACTCAAAAGAATAGTAATAAGACACCTGCTGAATTTTCCTTCACTAGTTTCATGCAAGTATATGGTATGTTAGTATGATGTAAACTTTTCAGTTAAAATTAAAAGTGGTATTAAACCCAGAAGCAAACATTATATTGCAGCTTACCAATTGTTAGATGTGATGGCTGCATTCATTTTCATTTTAAGGTTTTTTTTTTACCTTGAACAAACTCTCCTGCAAAAATAGTAGTTAGGAGTGTTGAGACAAACCATTTACCACTGACAGGGCTGCTTACAATGGTCAGCTTTTTTCATTTATGCTAAACCCTTATTTCCAAAGGAAAAGACAAAACACTTGCTGTAGCTGCTTGCATAACTGCAGTATGAGCTAGAGTTTGGCTTCAGTTTTTTTTATATCTAGATCTGCTAGTATATATAACACTCCCCTCCCCCCAGACTGGCAATGCTGCTGTCCAAAGGTGCCCCATGTTCTCCTTCATCCAGAGTGGAGGCAATCTAATACAGGAGGTGTGTTACTGGCCAGACCACCAGGCGAAAACAGAAAAAAGCCTAAAAAAAAATAAAACTCACAAAGCCACCACATCTAAGGATTGGTAAACTGCAACATTTGACATGTTTGGTTTAAAACCGCTTTAAGAACTATATTGCAAAACAGCCACCACTAATGAGGTTTAGACCTGCACTAACATGTGGCATTTTCAGAATAAGGATCATTTCATACAGGCGGTTGGATCAGGTCTGCCTGTCAGTTTTTCAGGCAGACCTGATCAGACCCTCTATTCACTCCTATGGAGCAGCAGATGTCAGTGGTGCCATGTCCGCTGACACCAGCCGCTATCCGATCCTGTCCACCAAATCCAGACAGATGGTGACCCAATTTAACATCCGTCTGGAGGATCGGATCAGATAAGATCGGGTAAAAACGGACATGCAGTCTGTTTTCACCCAATTATCCCAAAGGGCGGCTCTTCTGTCCTTCTCCGCTCTGTACAGTGAGTGGAGACAGACCTGTCATCCGCCTGCTCAGCAGGGAGCTGAGCAAAGCGGAGACTGCAGAGCGGACCGCTCGTGTGAAAGGATCCTAAGCATCTGAAAATGATTGGTGAGTGAGAGTAATACTGAAATGACTTCTTGCCTGGCACGTTGATTTAAGCCCCGTACACACGTACCGATCGTCGGCCGAACGATCGGCCGTCTTTTTTCCCTGGGCTGTCGTGTCCGCTGAAAAGTGCAAAAGACTGCACACGAATTTTGTCCGCCGACTGCAGAAGTGATGTCATGTGATGGTTAACTTTCCCTGTGTTTTTTCTTCTCTGAGCATGCCCTGTCTTGCAAATCTGCTGTCTGTCGGCCGAAATCTGTACTGACTGGCGAACAATCGGCCGTTCTGGTGTCGGCATACAAAAATTTTAATGCTTGCACAACAGATTCTGTTCAGCCGAAAGTGCGCTGTCGGCTTTCGGAAGCATCATACTAACAAGCCGAAAATCGGCCGATCGCCGAATCTTTTCGGCCGACAATCTGCACGTAAGTACGAGCCTTAAGGCTCCTTTCACCTGTCAGTTTTTCAGGCAGACCTGATCGGATGCTCCGTGCAACCTTATGGAGCAGAGGATGTCATTTGAGACATCTCCCCTGACACCTGCTGCGATCCTGTCTGTGAAACCCTATTTTCTATCCGTCTGGAGGATCGGATAAAAAATAGACAGGCGGTCCATTTTCCTTTGATCTCCCATAGAGGAGAGAGGGGCTCTCACAGCTCCGTCTCTGCAAAGTAAGAGCAGACGAAGTTGTCATCCGCCTGCTCAGCAGGGATCGGAAGATCTATCCCCACTAAAAGGGGCCTTACTAAAACTGGGGAGTGCAAAATCTGGTGCAGCTGTGCATTGTAGCCAATCAGCTTCTAACGACAGCTTGTTTAATTAAGCTTTTACAAAAAACTGAAAGCTGATTGGTTTCTACACAGAGCGGCCTCAGATTTTGCACTCTCCAGTTTTAGCAAATGATCCCCTTTATTAAAAAAAAAGCTCATATATGGTAAAGAAAGATTTTTTTTTTTTCACATTGTATGCTTGGAAATGCTATCAAACTTACTGCTAAGGGTTTTCAGGAACAGAATACTTTGGAAATTTGTATGTAATTTATCACTAGTTCATGCTCTGCTTCATAGGTGTGCGCAGCCTATTGCATTAGGGTGTGCACCCCAAAGTTTAAATACACATGCATGTGTTTGCCTACATGTACATGGCCCCGGTACATTACTCTCCCTGCTGGCAAAGTGAAATAGAAGTGTGTGGCACTTCTCTTATGGCAGAGCAGGTCCGAGGGAGATCTTCCCCATCTCCTTACTGGCAAACAGAGCGATAATGCTAATGTGCCCTAGGTGATTAGGGTGTGCCCAGGCACACCCGGCACACCCTGTGCGCACGCCTAAGCTCTGCTTTAAGGTGTTATTCTACTATGTAGCTTCAGTATATCAAATCTCTATATTTCCACTAAAGGGTGATCAATACAACTGAACGGTTACATTGGTGTTAACTATTTATGAATATTCCATGCAACTCTTCATCCAAGTGATATTTTGACTATGCCATTTATTGTGCCAATAGGTTCTAAAGTAATTTTGCTTTATTGCAGAACCGCTGTGTACTTGACAGGGAATGAGGATTTTAAGTACGCCCACGTCTTGTCTGTAACTGAACAATAAGCAAGGTTCCTGTGAGCAGCAGCTGAAGCTATGACATCAGCAGCTTCATTCCTGATAAAGCAGCCTTATGAACACTCTGTGCTACAACACGGCTAATAGAGAGGTGGCTTTCTGTGCATAGAGATAGGCAGCCAATTATCTCTTTAATGAAGCGATGCACTGATTGGAAAGACGACTGCAGCTAGCTTCCCCCCTGTGCATTAGTTCAGCTATACAAGAAGTGCTTGGTTTAGTAGGATTTCAAAGCCTATAGCACCTCAATGATGTGGTCTTATCTCACTATTGACTGCAGCATTAACTTGGTAAGAATGGTGTGCTAATTCGTCTGGGATACAATGAAACAAGGTGAAGAATCGGTGTTCTGATAAGACTAATATGCTCCCAGCATGGGAGCTGTGCTCCTGAATTATAAGAGCACTCACTCAATAACATTCATTTCCCTACTTTTAACTTGGTCGAGAAAAAAAAATAATAAGTGCTGATGTTCTGTTCAGTCTAGAATGATACATTTCTGATGTCATTCTTAGGGTGGGCAGTCTGTAGGCGAGATGACATTTGCGTTTGCTAACATCATTAGGTGACAACGTATTGATTTTAAACTGCATGTTTCTAAAGAGATGCATTACCTGTCAGGGGATTTTAATAAAGGTTTTCATACAAATCATTTTGCCAAGATACACCTTATATGTCCGCCCATTACCATCCATTTGTGGGAGCAAGTGGGAACACATTGCTAGAAAGACAACGCATCTAAACCCAAAACTAAAAATGTTATATATTGCAGTTTATCAATCCTTAGATGTGATGGCTGTATTGATTTTCTTTTTTTTTTTTTTCATACTTTTTTATTTTATTTTCACTTGGTAATCCTGTGAATCAAAATGTTTGTCCCACTCACTACATTATATCTATGGGGAGATCATAGATGTGCGCAGCCTGTTGCATTAGCGTGTGCACCCCAAAGCTCAAACACACATGGCTTTCCCTGCAGCCTCAGCTGCATGGGACAGTGCATGAATGGGAAGTGCTCTGTGCTGAGTGGCTTCCTGTTCATTCACAAACTGAATCATAGTTAACATAGTTTACTATGCTTCAGTTATGAATGGACAAAGTGAGCGAGTGTGTTCAATGCGGTCATTTAGAAAAGGAAGTTGCTAAATTACATATTTACTAGCCCCTTCCTCCGCTCTCTATCCTGAAAAATCCCCCAAATGAGCCAGAGGGAGAGGAGAGGAGGGAAGGCAGCAGCACTGTGGGGTGGGGGCTAACAAGGGGGGTGGCCCAGGCAGTAGGGAGAATTGGCATCATGCATAGTGATTAGAGTGTGCCCTGGCACACCTGGCAAACCCCCTGCACACGCCTATGGGAGAGATCCATGGCTGTCACCCAGGCTCAACTTCATACATACAGTACCTTCCTCTCTTTATCTCCATTATGTAAGGGAAGAGAATAGCAAATAAGAGAAAGGAAGGTAATATTGTTTGTGCTTTCAGTTCAGATTACGGGTAGTGACAAGGACACTGAATTTCTGGTAAGATCACCAGGCCTTTTCTGTATTTGGATAAAATGTCTTAGGGTCCATGTACATGGGACGCTGGAAATGGCCATTTAGGAGCAGTTGGGCGTTTTTTTCAGAAGCCCCTGAACGCAGCTCCATGTTATCTTATCTGTCCATGTATACATGGTCGTTTACAGTCATTTGCAGGCAGTTGCGTTCAGGGACTTTTTTTAGAATGCAATTATTTGCGTTCCAACGTGTGTTTCCCGGCGTTTCAAATGCAGAAACGCGGCCGAATGTGACTAAACGTGACTGAACGTGATGAACCTATGTTCAGCCACGTTATACGTTTTTTTTCTTCCATTCAAAATCAATGGTTCCCTATGGGAGCCTATTGATTTGAATGGAAGTCGCACCGCAAGTCGGATCTGACTTGCGGCGCGACCTGCACTGTGAGAATCTTGAGGGGGGTGATGCGCTTCAGAAGTGAGTATAAAGAAAAAATATAATAAATGTATAAACTGGCGTGGTTTACCACGCCAGTTTATACATTTATTATATTTTTTCTTTATACTCACTTCTGAAGCGCATCACCCACCTAAACTGTATACATTGTATTAACTGGTTCCTGGTACCAGTACTGTGGTGCAGCAGTAAGAAGGGAAAAATATATATCCTCAGATAGCGCAGGAACCACCCATACATATAAGATAATCTTGAGGGGGAACTCCACGCCAAAAATGGGAAAAAAACTGCGTGGGGGTCCCCCCCAGGTTCCAAACCAGGCCCTTCGGTCCGGTATGGAATTTGAGGGTAGCCCCACGCCGAAAAAAAGGCGGGGTCCTCCCCAAAATCCATACCAAACTCTTATCCGAGCATGCAGCCCGGCAGGCCAGGAAAGGGGAGGGGACGAGCGAGCAGCCCCACCCCCCCTGGACCACACCAGGCAACATGCCCTCAACATGGGGGGGTGTTGGTGCTTTGGGGCAGGGGGAGCTCTGCACCCCCCACCTCAAAGCACCTTGCCCCCATGTTGATGAGGACAAGGGCCTCATCCCCACAACCCTGGCCGGTGGTTGTGGGGGTCTGCGGGCAGGGGGCTCATCGAATCTGGAAGCCCCCTTTAACAAGGGGGGCCCCCCAGATCCCGGACCCCCTCCCTATGTGAATGGGTATGAGGTACACTGTACCCCTACTCATTCACCACATAAAAGGCAGTGTATGGAAATAACGACAGGAGACGTTTTGGAAAGTTTATTAAAAATCTTCATCCGGCTCTTCTTGTCTTCTCCTCTCCGGGGTCTTCTCCTCTCCGGGGTCTTCTGCTCTTTTGCTGTCCGCTCTTCTTGTCTTCTCCTCTCCGGGGTCTTCTGCTGTCCGCTCTTCTTGTGTTCTTCTCTCCGGAGTCTTCTGCTCTTTTGCTGTCCCCTCTTCTGCTGTCCTCTCTTCTTTTCTTCTCCTCTCCGGTCTTCTGCTCTTTTGCTGTCGGCTGTCGGCTCTTCTTCCTCCGGTCCTCCTCCGACGACGTCTCCGGTAATTATGCCGGTCTCCGGTCTCTGCAGCTTATTATATAGCCATTAGGGGCGTGGCCCCGATGACGTCATCGGGAGGCCCCGCCCCCTCGTGTCACAGATGACACGATAAAAAAAAAAATTGTACTATTATAATAGTATTATAGCGTTAACCACTTTACCACCGGAGGATTTTGCTGTCTTCCGTCCAGGCCACTTTTTGCGATTCGGCGATGTGCGACTTTAACTGACAATTGCGCGGTCGTGCGACGCTGTACCCAAACGAAATTTACGTCCTTTTTTTCCCACAAACAGAGATTTCTTTTGGTGGTATTTGATCACCTGTGCGATTTTTACTTTTTGCGCTATGAACAAAAAAAGAGCGTTTATTTTGAAAAAATAACAATATTTTTCAAATTTTTTTTTATATGAAATTCCCCCCCCAAAAAATGTAAAAATCTAATTTTTTTTAAATTTTTGGCCAATTTGTTTTCTGCTACCTATGTTTGGTAAAAAAAATCATGATAAGCGTATTTTGATTGGTTTGCGCAAAAGTTATTGCGTTTACTAACTACGGGAAAGATTTATGTAATTTTTGGTGTTTTTTTTTTTTAACGTGTAATGGCGGCGATCTGCGATTTTTTTTGCGGGACTGCGACATTGCGGCGGACAGATCGCACCCTTGACTGACATTTTTGACACTTTTGGGGGTACCAGTGACATTACTGCAGTAATCAGTGCTATATATATGCACTGTTACTGTAAAAATGACGCTGGCAGTGAAGGGGTTAATTTTATTGGAGAGGGAGGGGTTAATGTATGCCTGGTGCTTACTAACGTATGGGGGGGGAGGTGACTTTGTGAGACAGGGACAGATCGGATGTCCAGCTATGCTGATCACTCCGATCTGTCACTTCCTGTCACTATGGAGATCCCCGACGATCGGGTAAGAGCAGCGGCGATCGCCGCTGCTCCTCCCCTGGCCCGACTCCCGCTGTGAATGAAAACAGCGGGAGCGCACCTCCGGCGGCGCGCGAGAGCGCCGCCTACAGGGGGAGGAGTCCAGCGACGTAGGTCTCGTGGCAAAGGGATCGTGGCAAAGTGCCGCAGTAGCCTCCATGTGAGCGGAGGTAAAGTGGTTAAGTTTTAATAAAATATTTTTTTTTCTATTATGCGCCAGTTTTTATTTGATAATAAAAAATAAATAAATAAATAAATCAGGATATATCCATTACTAGTTACTACCAAATCAAAATGCCCAATTTGTCCTGAAAAAAACAAGGTATAATCCACCTGGATGGACAAAGTAGTTGTGATGATATGTACAGTTTTACTAACACGTGTCAAAGTTGCAAAATTGGGCTTAGGCATTAAGATTTGTTTTACCCTTAGGTGGGAAGGGGTTAATATATTCCTTTTGTAATTCTAAATTAACAATTCTCCATAACATCACTAATGTAAAATCACATTTTTTTCGTTTTGTTTTTGGGTTTAGATATCCTTTAAGGCTCATTTAATCCCTTACATATAAATATAAGAGATCAGCCCACTAAACTCTCAGCTTAGATTTCTTACAATTGTCCATAGCTGATAATATCGTATAACTGACAAACAGAAAAGTAATACTGGTAGCCAGTCTTTTGGCTGCCACTGAGGGATAAAATCTTTCCTTGTTAAATAACTTAGCACATAGGGGTGAACAAGGTGCTCTAGAGCTTATCTATGTACTTAAAAATAGGCATAGACACATTTTGAAAACAGTACCTTGATTTTTCATATACCATAGGTATGAGGTTGTTTGGGCCACATATAACATTCACAGAAACTTTGTTAAATCAATAGCAATAAAAAAAATATTATTTAAATCGTATGGATGCTTCCAGATAGAGCAGGGGCATTCAAACCATCCGAAAGTTTCTCCCTTAAGCCAGCTCATAGATGGTCCCTACTGAACCAGACAAGATTCAAACCATGTATGAGCAGGCCGATTGTATGCAAGTCGATCCATTGACCAACTTGGTGACAACCAGTTTGTTGGATTTTTACATGCAATTATTGCCAACTATACACACTGACTGTGTTGATGGGGGAATCAAGTGATTTTCTTTCCTAATAAAAAAAAAAAGCTGAGGACCAGTGCGCTACCTAGAGGGTTAAACCTTAAGAACTGCTTCTAATGCAATGGGATAAAAAGGTGTGCAAAACCGCAAAGAAAAAAAGCAGCCAATCTTAATCAGTGTCCCCACTGTGAACAATATCTTAAAAAACTCAAGAAGATCGGCGCTAATTCTCAATTTACCAATAAATTACAATAAAAAAACGATGTAAAACCAATGTGCTAGAATGAATATGATTGCAAAAATGAATAAATATTAAAATCTATTTTATGAATAATATAACTTCTTATGTGATAATCTGCCAATCCTCACTAGAAAATTCAAGCAAGTGCAGATGGATGGATAAGGTGCCGATGGATGAATCCGTGTAATGAAATTGATTAAGAAAAATTAATATATTTTGTGTGTCTTCTATTTAAAAAGATTTTTTCAAGAAAGCCAAAAATTCCAGAGATGTGAAAAAATTCAGTGCAGATGGATAAATTCAGTGCAGATGGATAAATAAAGTGCAGATGTGTGAATAAAGTAAAAAATGGAGAAAATCTGTGATGTGAATGAGTAAATTAATAAATTAATAAATTAATTACCTTTCACACTATATTTATCCATCTGCACTTGTCTCATCTATTTACATTCATTTTCATCATATTATGATATTTTTAGATTTTTTTAAAGGATATATTTATTAATTTACTCATTCACATCACGGATTTTCTCCATTTTTTACTTTATTCACACATCTGCACTTTATTTATCCATCTGCACTGAATTTTTTCACATCTCTGGAATTTTTGGCTTTCTTGAAAAAATCTTTTTAATATTTATTCATTTTTGCAATCATATTCATTCTAGCACATTGGTTTTACATCATTTTTTATTGTAATTTATTGGTAAATTGAGAATTAGCGCCGATCTTCTTGAGTTTTTTTATGATTTTCTTTCCTGAAAGCCGTGGTTGCAGGAAGGAAAATCACATCATGACTAGTTCACGTTTAAGCAAAACAAACCCTCTCAGTCAACATTAACTATTTTTAATCCTTATGTTGCTAGCATTAGTAAATAGACAGAAAGGTATAATATATTTACCTGTTTTAAACTTTTTTCTACATTGCTTCAGTTGCTTCCTGGTTTCTGACCTAGGCTAAAATGATGTCATACATCCCAGGAGTCTTCATGGGTATTTTTTTTTTTTTAATTTTATCTGGAGGAGGGGGAGAAGGGGCTTTCTCAGCTAAGCACACACACCCTCCTGTCTATATGCCTAAGCTAAAAGCAGATTGGTTCCAGGAAGTACATGCTTCATGAATCATCGGTCCTTTCACAAAATGGCCACGTCTAGAAATCCTAGAAAAGTGATTTTTAAAGTGATTTCTTAACAAAATAAAGCATGGAGACATAGATGGATGGGTGAGTTGATTTTGAATAATACAAATGAGTTAAACAGTGTTTTCAGTTTGTGGTGCTCGGGTACAGTTAATTTCCACTTTGAAGCAACTGTACCTGGTTACCTACACAAAATATTCCCTTACTTAAAACTTACATTATGGATAACAGGAGCTAAAGATCACTGGGATTGGGGACCTAGTTTTATGACAACCCTAGGAAGATGTCTACCTTTGGCCTGACCCATTAAAATAAGAATTTCACAGAGAAGTATGGAGGCTCTCTTTGCTGCCTCTAAGCTGCCTAGCTGTGACGTTGATCCGCTTTTTTCAACCACACCTTCACTGTGACCCTGAGTCATTTACTAGGCCTATTGAGTCCAGGACTTAGGTATGCTCGCACTAGGCACTGTTGCCTTGTACTGTGTCCAAGTACGATTATGCCCCTGATGATCTACGCTCACATTGTGCTGGGCCTGAGCACATTTACCTCAACTGTACCCTTTCTATCTTAGTGGGCAAAAATAGGTATAATCTACTCCAGCTTTTGAGTTCCATGTTCAGGCATGGTTAGTGATCACACAAAGGCAACAGCCCCACTAAACAGCGCCACGTCTTTCAACTGAACTGTACCCGAACACCAGTATGGCGTGATTACACTAGTCAAACAAACCACACATTGGGAATCAAATATGTTTAAATAATTTTTAAACATTATATCTGTGTATGTAGACAAGGTTGCATACTGTACAAAAATATGTGTATTCTTCTACAGACTAAAATTCAGAATTTTGAACTAGCATGGATTACAAAGAGCATCATATGTGCTTGGTAATTTTTGCTTGATCCAGTAAGCACTATCACAATTGATTGGTGATTTTGATATCCATACCTCCCAACCATAGGCGTGCGCACAGGGTGTGCCGGATGTGCCTGGGCATACCCTAATCACTCAATTAGCGGTGCTGATTCCCCCTGCTTTCTGGCGCCCCTAGTCTCCCCCTGCAGTGCTGCTAGCTTCCCTCCTCTCTTCTCCCACCGGCTTCTGCAAGGGATGTTTCAAGTTGGAGAGCGGGAGAAGGGGCCACTAAATATTTCCTTTACCAACCCCTTCCTTTTCTGAATGTAAGTACTGGTCGCTCCTGTGTTCATTCCTAACTGAAGCAAAGTAAACTTAGTAAACTATGTTTACTATGCTTCAGTTTGTGAATGAACTACTCAGCACAGAGCACTTCCCATTCATTCACTGTCCAGTCCAGCTGAGGCTGCAGAGAAAGGGGCTAGGGCAGTGATGGCGAACCTTGGCACCCCAGATATTTTGGAACTACATTTCCCATGATGCTCATGCACTCTGCTGTGTAGTTGAGCATCATGGGAAATGTACTTCCAAAATATCTGGGGTGCCAAGGTTCGCCATCACTGGACTAGGAAATCTCTGTCCTCAGTCCTTTTCTCTGTCTCAAAAGTGAAACATCAGGGGTCTGTTTAGACCCCTGATATTTCACCAAAGCCCCCACAATGAGGCTCCTAAAAAGATAAAAACAAAATATCAAAAAAATAATATTGTAAAAAAAAATAATAAAAAAATATTGAAGATAAAAAAACTACTGACACCGTCCACCGCCCTACTGACAACGTTCACTGCTCTGCTGATATACACGCATCTGTTTGTACTAATTCAATGCTCCCAAGTTTGTAGGATGAGAAAGAGGGACACATAATAGCATGAATATCAAAGGGCACATCCCTGCTATGCCATCAGTAAAAGACCATGAGGTTTATTGTGCAAAAAAATATTGGTTTAAGGCTCTTTTCACACTTTTGTGTGAGACCTCAAGTTGCAGGACATGTGAAATGCCATGTATCTCTATGAGAGCTTTTCCAATTGACACTTCTGTCAATGCGGCTTCAGAAAAGGTTCCTGCACTACTTTGATCCGACTTTGACATGACTTCAATGGCAGAGAGTGCAAAAGTCTTATCAAAGTCACTTCAAAGTCGTATCAGAGTCGGACTCCAAAGTTGCACTGAAAATCACGGAACTTTGGAGTCAGCTAGTGTGAAAGGAGACTAAGCCAAAGATTTCTAATTAACACTTTTATTTATTTATTTATTTTGGTCGTTTGCAAAATAACAAATCGGCTCAGTTTACACAACCTGTAAGATGACTTATGCCTTGTTTCCACTGAGCAGAACGGTTCAGGTCGGTACAGTTTGGAAGGTTTAGAATGGTCCGGCCTATTCAGGTGATCATTTCCACTCCAAGTCGGACCTCCAGGGGCCATGCAGGGTTCACACCAAACGTGGTGTTTGTTTTGTGTTTTCGTTTGACAAGAGCATTGATGTTTTCCTGTAGCTCCGCCCTAACAGTACCATTTCCTATGGCCCTACATTTGAAGGAGGACCAGGAATGGTGCGGTTTGGCTCGGTTGTACGGGCCACTTTCATAATGGAAACGCTCAAAATAGCGTACTGTACCGAACTGACCCGAACTGATCTGCTCAGTGGAAACGAGGCATTAGTCCCCTGAAAAGTGACACCCTATTCAGGGCAATAGAACCATTCTAATCGGAGTGCCTTAAGTCGCTCTGACTTAGAAAAAGGTTCCTGCACTACTTGGGGGCGACTTCAGAGCAAATTACATTGACTATTGTTAAAGAAGTAATTTTCAAGCCGCGATGAAGTCGACCTGTGCTAGTGTGAACCAAGACTAAAGGTTAGATAAAAGGTATTGCAATAAAAAATAATACATTATTTATAAAGATCCTTGTATCAGGCCAACAACCAAGGAAGAAAGCGGGACAGAGGGCTTTGGCGCCAAAAGAGGGAAAATCTCTCCAAATGAGGGAAGCTGGGAGGTATGGATATCTGCGTATAAACACAGGCAACACCAAGATCCTATAAAAAGTGATCTATATATATAAGCAGGGTGGAGTAGTTCAATTAAAATAAAATCCCCAGCATTAGGAGCAGTACAGGGTGGTGTGAGCTTATGATACCGGCACAATCTCTTGTAGGATGTGAGCATGTCCTGTATGTCTGTGTGTATATCGGGTGAGCAGTGGTAGGATCGTTGTGCACAACCAGCCTAAACCTAAATCAGGGTGAAGACCCCCCTCGGTCAACTTAAAGCTTGAAGGTAAACAGTTCATAAGTTGAAATACACAAACATGTTAAATACAACACTATTCTGAGCTAGCAGTGTGGATAACATTTTGCATCTTAGCAACGATTTCATCAAAAGGAAGCCATTTAGTGAGATGGGTGATTTGCTGAGCCTGGAAGCTGCAGCCAGTGTCGAAATTCCTCTTAATGCAGTAATTTCTGATAATTGCCGACACACATTTAGAACAACAATTTGTTGAAAAGGCACAAAATACATTTATCTGTATAGAACAGGTGGCAAATGTGCGCGCACATTAGTCACCAATTAGCAGGTATTAACCTTTTAGTTGCTGCATCTCTACTTTTATTAATTGTTGGAACTGAAATTTATTTCGGTTTTTATGGGCTCATTTGGGTTTTATGGATAAAACTTAAGGCCATCGTAAATAGCACAGATGAGGATATCAATATGACAGGAGATCAAATATGCACACATAAAACTATCAGTATCTATCCATATGTGCATTTGTTTTTAAGTGGAATTAATGGAAAAGTATACATTTACTTTTAGATATATATGTAAAGCAGATCAGCTTGATGCAAATAATCTCATCAACATATGTAAATGACCTAGAATTCCTCTCTCTAGCTCTCTATCTCCAGGGGAGGACTGAGCCAGGGGGAAGAGGGGCAATTGCCCCCTGGGCCACTCTGATGTCCTGTAAAAAGGCTGCACTGCTTCTGCCACAGACATGCCTAAAGGATTCCTGGTGAGGAGAAGTAAAAAGTCCCCGCCACTGACCTACTGAATCCGAATTGAAGACGAAGACTTAGTGCAGGCCTCCCTCCCCAGCATGGATGGTGTAAACTGTGTCTGAGCAGAAGCCGGTTCCATGCCCCACTGGAGAGTCTCCTCCCCTGGCTAGCCCCAGCCGAGCTGTCCCAGCTCCCCCAACTGCCCAGGTTGGGAACCCAGATTCAGCCGGTGAGTAGAGAGTACCTGGAGCAGGGCTTCAGCCTTGAATGGGTGTCCGGAAGGAGGACGGGAAGAGTGGGAATGGGAGGGGGGCTTGTTCACTGCACCATGGACTCCTGGTTTATACTTGACTTATTCTCTCTCTCTCTCTCTCTCTCTCTCTCTCTCTCTCTCTCTCTATATATATATATATATATATATATATATACTGTATATAAGTATACACCCACACTGTTCAACCATAACTTTATGACCACTGACAGGTTAGGTGAATAACATTGATTATCTTGTTACAATAGCATCAGAAAATAGGTAGGCTATATTAGGCAGCAAGTAAACATGTTCTCCCTGAGGTTGATGTGTTGAAAGCAGAAAAAATAGGCATTGCAGTTTGTTGTGTATGGGGCTGTGTAGCCTCAAACTAGTCAGGGTGCCCATGCTAAACCCCTGTCCACAGCCAAAAGGTTGCAATGGGCACATGAGCGTCAGAACTGGATCACAGAGCAATGAAAGAAGGTGGTCTGGTCTGATGAATCATGTTTTTTTATATCATGTGGATAACCGGGTGCATGTGTGTCGCTTACCTGGGAAGAGATGGCAGTATAGGAAGAAGGCAAGTCAGTGGAGGCACCGTTAATGCCTTGGTAATGTTTTGAAAAGAAACCATGGGTCCTGCCACTCATGTGGATGTTAGTTTGACATGTAACACCTACCTAAACATTGTTGCTGCCCAAGTACACCCCCTCATCAAATTGGCATCAGTGGCTTCTTTCAGCAGAATAATGTACCCTGCCACCCTGCAGAAATGGTTCAAGAATGGTTTGAGGAACACAACAATGAGTTTGAGAGGTTGAGATGTGCTGGAAAAACAAGTCTGATCCATGGAGGTTCCACCTCACAACTTACAGGGTTTAAAGAATCTGTTATTAATGGCTTGGTGCCAGATACCACAGCATGCTTTCAGAGGTCTACTGGCATCTATGCCTTCATGGGTCAGGGCTGTTTTGGTGGCAAAAGTGGAACTTTCTCAATATTAGGTGGGTAGTCTTAATGTTATGGCTGATCGGTGTGTGTGTATTTATATACAGCGGGTAAAATAAGTATTGAACACGTCAGAATTTTTCTACTTAAATATATTCCTAAAGGTGCTATTGACATGAAATTTTAAAAAGTGTATATGTATCAAATATCCAAATAGTGCAGAGCTTATCCTAAAAAATATTATTATTATTATTAAATCATTTTTTTTTTTTATAAGCAGTGCACCATTTGGATAACTGAAATCTATCAGTAATTAGAAAGCAATCTTGCCCCATGTCAGTGAAAATTAAAGAAATTGCACAATAAAAAGAACATAATTTCAACAAAAGAAAAAAGGGCCACAACCAGGTGCACCTCACAAAATTTCTGACAGAGGAGTGAAAATAATTATCAGAAGAGTTGTCCAAAAGACAATAACCACTTGTGGAGAGTTTCAGAAAGACCTGGAATTAGCAGGTACAATTGTTTCAAAGAAAACCATAAGTAATGCACTCAACCGCCATGCTCTGTATGCACGCTCCCCGCCCAAGTCTCCATTGCTGAAGATAAAGCATGTTGAAGCTTGTTTAAAGACTACTGCACAACATTTTGACAAGCCGTTGAAATACTGGGAGAATATAGTTTGGTCAGATAAGACCAAAATTCAACTCTTTTGATGTCAAATTGCACTGCACATCACCCAAATAACACCATACCAACAGTGAAGTTGGAGTTGTGGGGCTGTTTTTCAGCATACGGTACTGACAAATTTATTTTCATTGAAGGATCGATATATGGGAAAATGTACCAAGAAATTCTTGATAAAAATCTGCTGCCATCTACCAGGATGATGAAGATGAAACGAGGGTGGACATTTCAGCAAGACAATAATCCCAAACATAAAGCCAAGGAAACTCTCAAATGGTTTCAAAGAGTTTTTAATCTCTCTTGATTGTTAGTTACCTTGCATATCTAAGCCTTTAGGTTTACTAGGCCGAATATCCAGGAATCATTGGTACTATACCCTACCTTTATTAAAAAACTTGGTGTACATCCAAGTATTTCAGGATCTCCCAGTTTACATACATTTGGATTTTTCACATTGTTGGAAATTTTATGTTCCTACTGTTGATATCCTTAGCCTTTTATTCAAATGAGGTTGCTACTATGTTTTCATGTTTTTCAAACATATGGCCGTTTGTTCCATCATAACTGGCCCTCCTGAGGGCTTTTCTGATTTGTATCGATATCTGTATATTATACCTGGTTTTGTATTCCTTTGTCTACTTGAAATTTTCAATAAAAATCTACTGAAATTAAAAAAATCACAATCAATTTAAAGTCTAATTAAAGCCGAAATGTTTCTTTTTTCCATTTTGGATAGAGTTGGGGAATGTTTTACTTCTATTCACTGTCACTTTTTTCTTTACAGTGACATTTGTTTGGTATCATTGGCTATAGCTCTTTGCTGCTACCTATTGGAGTTTGTTCTCACATATCTATGCATTTTTATGCACTTTTTGCACTTATGCACTTTATCACATCACTATTTATTTTGATGTCACATTATATATTTTTGATGTCAAGTATTTATTATTGATGTGTATATTTTAAGTGAGTTTTCTTATCAAGTTTATTGGGGATTAATTGAGCGCCGATTTTATTGCCTTTTATTTAATTCTGTAAAGTCTTTTTGCTGTGTTTTATTAGGGAGTGTTCCCTTTATTTCCTATTCTTTAGATATTTGTGTTTGTTATGATTGACCATCACTGTGGGTTTAAGCCCCCGTTCACATAGGGGCGATCCGACTTCGGGTGGCGACCTCCGAGATCGCGGTGCGAGCAGCGCGCCGCGACCTCGGAGCGGCCGCCACGGACTTCATAACATTGAAGTCTATGGAGGTCGCCTCCTGGTCGCCCCAAAGAAGCTCCGGACCCTTTTTCTAAGTCGGAGCGACTTGTGTTGCTCCTATTAGAACGGGTCCGCAGCTTCCCTATGGAAGGCGACCTGCGGCGACCTGTGAGGCGACCAGGTCGCCTCACAGGTCGCCTCTATGTGAACGGGGGCTTAGTGTTGTGTTTGAAGTCAATGAATCAGTGTTTTTTCTTTAATCTAACTATGCAAATATAGAATATTATTTGGATATAATACCTGCTTATTACTCTTCCAAGCAACGTGCCTCTGATTACATAGCCACTAAACATGGAAATGCAGCCTTGGCTGTTTTTGTATGTGACATTACAGCCATTGGGATATTTTTAAGAAAATAACCCACAGTTCTAAATGTGGCTATCAAGAACACTCAATTACAATAGATATGCTTCATATCAACACAAGCAGTTAAATGGGCTAGAAGCATTTATATAAGAACATTAAGTGCAAGTGTGGCATAAAAATAAACAATGTCTTGTTATGTGTTGTTAGGTGGTTTTATACATGTAAATCTTTTTTTCATCAAACATGCACATCTGCTGAATAATTCATGTTGTACTAGATCCCCTGAGTAGTACATGCTGCTCTTGCTTATCTTTGCTTAATCAGCAAAGAATAATAGGTATATTCTAAAGATTCCCCATGCAGTCCATTCCATGGTCTTTAATTTGACTGTTTCCTGCCCATTCATGGTCAATGGGCAGAGATGGGGAGGGAAGGGTACCACTGATAGACACTGCTGGCTCCATTTATCATAGAAGGGGTTTATCGTCATCAGAACAGACATGTTTGTGAAACTAAACAGCAAACTATTAGCACCACTGAGTGCATTATTTTTGCTCTAGTACATGGCTGCTGTTGTGCCGTCGCTTGTTCTATAATTTTATATGGTACAACCTTCCTTTCTGAAATTTGTAAGGGTATAGGATTTGGAGATTTGGTAGTGGCTAACAGCAACTGAAGGTACTTTTTAGTTAAAAATACATACATGAATGCTGCCCGGGCATGTATACCATCCATGTGGAAACAGACGACACCCCCGCGGATTGCCCATTGGCTACAGAGGGTTGAAGAGGTTAATAGGATGGAGAATTTGATCAGGACTTCCCAGCATAGGGGAGATGGACATGCGGAAAAATGGAGGATGTGGGATCTCTTTATCACTTCCGGAGAGGGGGCTCGTCTGATGGTGGAATGATTAAATTAAAAGAACAGATAGTCATACCTAAGGTCTGATGGCAGGGTCAAATATTGCCTGGGGATATAGGTCCCCTTCTTTGGGTGTTTTTCTGTTTTTTTTTCTCTCTCTTCTTTTTTATTACTAATTCCTTTCTTCTCTTTCTCCCTCTCCTTTCTTACTTTGATCCTAATGGTAGACCTTTTTGCCTACTAAAAGGAAGGAAAAAAAAGAAAAGAAAGAGTTGCATACCAGTGAGGGTTTTTTTTTTTTTTTCTCTCTTGGGTACTTAAGGGGGGGGGGGGGGGGGGGGTTGATTTGCGTATGTGATGATGCTAAACCCTAATTAATGACTTTTTGAATTACCTGTACCTGGTTGTAATCAATAAACTTTATAAATATAAAAAAATAAAAAATAAATAAAAAAGGAAAAAAAAGAATACATACTTGAATAGAATTCTCTAATGTCACTTTAACTGCAATGGAGTAAACCATGTCACCAACCTGGCTGTGCTATTTGTCAGGGCTGTGTAAATCCAATGACTCGCTACACATAACTACATATCCTTTGTCAGGTTAAGCATCCCCCAATACAGTATATATTTAAACTTTATGCCCAGAGTTTCACTTTAATACTTAAATAGATGATAGCTTCAAAAAAAAGTAAAGGCATCTTGAAGGCTTGAAGTATGCCTAGAATACGATATCTACTACATTGCATCTTATATAGTGTCCTACCTGACATAGCAAAGCAGCCACTTTATCTAGGGATGACTTACAGTTCAATCTGAGAATTCTTCTAAACCACTACCTAGCAGTGCATGATGGGATTTATAGCTCAATAACATCTGGAGAGCCACAGGTTGACTAAACATAATGTAGATAGGGGACGCATGAATAAACTGTTTCGTGTTGAGCAGCATGCCATTGGGACAAATAGGCAATCCCATTGTGGAGGAAAGAAGGTTATTGAGTAGGCTATATTGTGCTAATGTGTTTTGTCTTTGGGGTCCAATAAACATGTGATAAAGGAAACTCACTCATTTAACCAGAATGTCTTCTAAGGGATCCATAATTTCAGTTGATGTTTACGCGGCAGTGAAAGTATACAGCTCACAGTGGGGGTTGAGGAAGACTCTCAGTTAATTAAAGCTTCATGAGTTAAATGAGGTTTGTGTAATGAGCAGCCTAATTCATTGTGTGTGTATCACTTTGTTTGGGAAGAGTAATTATAGCCTCACTCTGTAGTAAGAATCTGAAGCTACATTTCCTGACCTAGTTCAGTGGAGTAGTCCTCAGTAGCCTTCATGCTGCAGCTCTCTTTATGAAGGGATCAAACATAAATAGACATTAAGTGTTTTTTTCCCTTAAGAGAAAGTAAATGTCAATAAATAAATTGCTGTGTACTAGCACACGTGAAACATAATGTACAGCTCTACATTTTGCTCTGCCAAAGTGCAGAAATTGGTATAACCAGAAGTACTTAATTACATGGTTTGCCCAAATGTGTTGTGCCATAGAAAATGTTTTCTTAGGAAGCACTTAAAAATCTCTGTAATCTTTCCATTTCTCTTACAAAAAATGACAGAACTCAGCAGTCTGGAATGAAAAATAGATGGTCAGATCCTAAGAATCCTAAAGTGACCCGATGATATATTTCCCAATAAGCAAAGACTTTAAAAAACTTCCATAAAACCATAACTATTCAGTGTTTAAATATACAGTCAGGTCCATAAATATTGGGACATCGACACAATTCTAATCTTTTTGGCTCTATTCACCACCGCAATGGATTTGAAATGAAACAAACAAGATGTGCTTTAACTGCAGACTTTCAACTTTAATTTGAGGGTATTTACATCCAAATCAGGTGAACTGTGTAGGAATTACAACAGTTTGTATATGTGCCTCCCACTTTTAAGGGACGAAAAGTAATGGGACAGATTAACAATCATAAATCAAACTTTCACTTTTTTATACTTGGTTGCAAATCCTTTGCAGTCAATTACAGCCTGAAGTCTGGAATGCATACATCACCAGACGCTGGGTTTCATCCCTGGTGATGCTCTGCCAGGCCTATACTGCAACTGTCTTCAGTTCCTGCTTGTTCTTGGGGCATTTTCCCTTCAGTTTTGTCTTCAGCAAGTGAAATGCACACTCAATCGGATTCAGGTCAGGTGATTGACTTGGCCATTGCATAACATTCCACTTCTTTCCCTTAAAAAACTCTTTGGTTGCTTTCGCAGTATGCTTCGGGTCATTGTCCATCTGCACAGTGATGCGCCGTCCAATGAGTTCTGAAGCATTTGTCTGAATATGAGCAGATAACACTTCAGAATTCATCCTGCTACTTTTGTCAGCAGTCACATCATCAATAAATACAAGAGAACCAGTTCCATTGGCAGCCATACATGCCCACGCCATGACACTACCACCACCATTCTTCACTGATGAGGTGGTATGCTTTGGATCATGAGCAGTTCCTTTCCTTCTCCATACCATTCTCTTCCCATCACTCTGGTACAAGTTGATCTTGGTCTCATCTGTCCATAGGATGTTGTTCCAGAACTGTGAAGGCTTTTTTAGATGTTGTTTGGCAAACTCCAATCTGGCCTTCCTGTTTTTGAGGCTCACTAATAGTTTACATCTTGTGGTGAACCCTCTGTATTCACTCTGGTGAAGTCTTCTCTTGATTGTTGACTTTGACACACATACACCTACCTCCTGGAGAGTGTTCTTGATCTGGCCAACTGTTGTGAAGGGTGTTTTCTTCACCAGGAAAATAATTCTTCTGCCATCCACCACAGTTGTTTTCCATGGTTTCCGGGTCTTTTGGTGTTGCTGAGCTCACCGGTGCGTTCTTTCTTTTTAGGGATGCTCCAAACAGTTGATTTGGCCACACCAACTGTTTTTGCTATCTCTCTGATGGGTTTGTTTTGTTTTTTCAGCCTAATGATGGCTTGCTTCGCTGATAGTGACAGCTCTTTGGATCTCAAATTGAGAGTTGACAGCAACAGATTCCAAATGGAAATAGCACACTTGAAATGAACTCTGGACCTTTTATCTGTTCCTTGTAAATGGGATAATGAGGGAATAACACACACCTGGCCATAGAACAGCTGAGCAGCCAATTGTCCCATTACTTTTGGTCCCTTAAAAAGTGGGAGGCACATATACAAACTGTTGTAATTCCTACACCTTTCACCTGATTTGGATGTAAATACCCTCAAATTAAAGCTGAAAGTCTGTTTCAGTTAAAGCACATCTTGTTTGTTTCATTTCAAATACATCGTGGTGGTGTATAGAGCCAAAATGATTAGAATTGTGTCGATGTCCCAATATTTATGGACCTGACTGTATTACAATGAATGTACAAGGTTTTATACAGAATATACTGTAATTTATTCATTGTGTTTTAAAATATTGAATTCACTTTTAGGTGGGAAGGGGTTAATAATACATATTTATCATTTTCAACCAGTAGGTGGAGCTCTGATTTACATTTCACATGTTATCACACTAAGCTTTGCTACAGCTCAAATTAGACATACAGCTTCTTCCAACTTCTCTTTCTACATGCTTTCTCTGGCTTCTTACAGACTATCAGATAGAAAAAGACACTAAGAAAGGTGAGAGCTACAGCTGTGCTTCTTCTTATGAAAACCCAGGATGCTCTGTGAATCTTGTGTCATGAGTGAATCCCATGTTCAATCTTGACATTTATTTCTTTATTAAATATCTATTTTTCTGTTTCAATCATTTTTATTGAGTTTTAAAGTAAGAGCTGAAAACAATATAAAGTAGCAATATTAAGCACAGTGATGAACTGCCATCATAGTCAAGATTCTGATAGAACTTCAGCAATAGTTAAAAAAAAAAGACTCCAAGGTGGTCGACAACTAAGAATCTATTGCTGTGGTGTAAAACAAATCGTATTCTAAGATAAGACCAATTAACAAATGGTCTAAGAGGCAGACCAATACCTACTAGAGGGGTCGAGCAGGACCACACCTGCCCACCCAACCACCTGGGCAATAACAGTTCAAAACAAACTATAGCATATATATCAGCCAGAGGAGTTCTAAACAGAAGTTGTACACATCCACCGTGGGATCATCAGACAGCATACTGCAGCACTGACCCCAGCTGCAGCTGTTCCCCGCCAGCTCTACCCCAAGAACTGAGCGATCAAACATCACTGATTGCTCAGTTCCCCCCCTGCACTCTGAGCAGAGAGCCGTGACTGTCAGTTGCCACTTCTCTGCTCTGCCCCTGCAGTGCTCACTGGAGCTCTGGGCTGTGGAGGGGCAGAAAGGGCTGGCGCTCAGTGGCTTACGGATCACAGGAGCTTTGGCTATACATCTCCTTTAGGAAATACATTTAATAAATGCCATTTGCCAGTTCTTAGATGTGCTGACTGTATTTAATGTCTTTTTTTAATGTTGTGTTGCTTAGTTTCACCTAGGGATACTGCCACTAATATACTTCCTGTCCTTTAATCACTGTGAGATGAGGCCTTGTCACCCTAAGGCTGCTGTGGTGGGCAGGTGTTTTGTAGTTCAGAGCTAGGCTGAGCAGAGATGAAAACACTACTTGGATAGACAGTTCAGCCCAGGAAAGCAAAGTTTTTAAGCTTAATGGATTTCTGGTGGGATATAAAGGTTTTTATTGCAGTATGAGTCTCCACCAGGGGATATTTAAAGTAATTGTAAAGGCAGATGTTTTTTTTTATCTTAATACATTCTATGCATTAAGATAAAAAGCCTTCTGTGTGCAGCAGACCCTCTCAGCCCCTCTAATACTTGCCTGAGGTCCATCTAGATCCAGTGATGTTACAGGAGTGTTCCAGTTGCCTGGGACTCCTCTCCTCATTGGTTGAGACAGCAACACAGCGCCACTTGCTCCCATTGCCGTCAATCAAAGTCAGTCTATGAGGAGAGAAAAGGGGGAAGGGCCTGGCCATGATTCCATGTTTGAATGGACACAGAGAGCTGCAGCTCGGCTCAGGTGCCCCCTTAGCAAGCTTCTTGCTGTGGGGATACTCCACAGGAAGGAGGGGCTAGGAGAACCAAAGAGGGATCCACAAAGAAGAAGATCCAGGCCACTCTGTGCAAAACCACTGCACAGGGCAGGTAAGTATAAAATTTTTGTTATTTTAACTAAAAAAAGGGGACTTTAGTCTCACTTTAACTTAAATTTAGACACGTAGGCAAGGCATATGTCTCCAATGGGAGCAAAGACTGCACCAAAACACTTCATCAGTAAAAAAAGGACGGGGTTATTGTTAATATTATCAAAATAACTGAAAAAAAAAAAGTCTGGATTTGGACCTTAACAGATGCCTCAATGAGATTTCCTAAATGCCTAGACAAATATTCTGTCTATGAAGGAAAACACTCATAATCACCCCTTATGTAGTCATAATGGCCTGATCCCTACCCCAGTATTGTATTGTAGGTATTAACCAGGGGAAGGTTATGTGAAGCCACCTTTAAGAATAGAGACAGAAAGGATGTAGCACCCTACTATGTAGGTCCTAGAGAGAGAGTATAGGTTTTGGTTCTTTCTTCTTACCAGAGAGATTGCCTGGTAAATCTATGTTGCTCTCTGCCTAGAGAGCAGGATTTATTAGTGAGGTCTGCTCATGGTGTTCAGGTGCAGCTCAGCTTGTCTGAAATGTTTCACACTGGTCTAATAGGGAGGCATCTTGGACAGTGGGAGATAACCTGACAAGTGAGGGCATAGGCATTTGTTACAGTCCTGGTGCTTGGTAGAGGAAATTGCCTCGGTGTATGCTGGGATACTGTATAAATGCCAAGGGCACATGTGCTTGGGGTCTTTCAGCTGGAGAGCAGGGTCCTGGAGGGAGGGGGAGGCTGTCCCTCCTCTGTAGAAGCTGCCATGCGGCCTCAGGTGGCTGACCTGAGGGCCTGAGAGTCAGAGAGAAGATGAACCCAGAGGTCCTGCAGAACTGACTGGAAGGGAGACACTAGAAACAATCTGATTCTGCCTACAGTGAGTACAGGTCTGTGTTATGGGGCCTGTCTTGTGAGGGCCACCCCTTCTGCTAGAAGAGTCAGTGGACCGGTGTCAGTCAAGGGGATGCTAGAGAGTGTCCTGAAGATAATCAAGTCTGCTGCTATAGAGAGCAAAAGGACTTAACCCTTCCATACAAGTGGCAATATGGTCAAAGCAGTGTCTGCTTCCACAAATAATCGGGTGAGGCCAAGTGAGAGTTGTCCTTATCTACTGTGAATAGTTCAAATTGGACTGTCCCACTATTCTCCCATCCAAGTCCCATAATAAATATAGAACCCAATCCCCTGGACTGTTTATTGAGTAACGAGCAACTGGGAGTAAGAAGGGATATGTGATAAATCTCATAGTGACTGTTTGCAGGTAATCAGAGGGAGACCCAGGAAGTCATCACACAGCAAGCCTTACGGGGACAGTACTACAAGGAGAATCAGTCAAAGCCCCTACCTGTCTACGATTCCAATGCAGTCCTTTATACGGGGTCCTCTACACCTGTAAAGAAGCATTAAAAAGAATGAACACACATATAAACAAAGTAAAATAATAGGTTATTTAAAAAGACAGGAAAAAAAGGGGAGTGTAATGCTAAAAACACTATGCAAAAGTACTATGCAATTTCAGAGCAATATAAAACAACCCAGAAGCCTAATAAAAAATCTACAGGGAACAAACCAGAAGGTAAATTTAAAAAAGGAAACAAAATACATATAAACAATAATAGGCAGAACTATCAGTTACTATGACATCCCAAATGTATTCTATAAACATTTCCTAATGTACCATCACGTAAACAGTTGGATTTCTGACAATGACATTTGAAAACAAAAAAACAAAAGTTAACAGCTAAATTGCAAGAAAAACATAACAAGAAGCAATACAGCTGCAGAAATTGCTAGACTATTATTTGCTACGTTTCAATCAATGTTTGTCATTTAGCAAATCTTTCATAAAGTCAAACTCCTTCCAAAGAAGGGGTTAACTCTGAGGTCCTTTGTTTCAGCTGCCACCAGTGACAAAAATAATTAGAGTGATTGGTTTCCAGACAGCCGTCAACAATAGGGACAGGGCAGGAAGGTGGTGTCCTCGCTGCCAAAGCTAGCGTTAGCGTATAATGAAAGCTTCACCTGTGCCTGCAGGAGACTTTAAAATGCCAAGGTCTTGTTTTTCTGCCCCTCTCTGGTTTCCTGGCTTACAAAACACTGAGCCCATGATTACTACCCACAAAAAGATCACAGCTTATCTCCATTCGAATGGCAGTTAAATGGCCAACTCGCAATTATGTTCTGTTCTCTTTCTCTACTAACCCTCAGAGCTTAAAATGGGAATTGGCAGCCACAGGATAGACTGATGTAGACCTGTGTTTTCAACTTAAATGAAAAGGCTTGAAGAATAGGCCGGAATTCTCACAAGCTAAACAAGTGGTAATCAGCTAGCTGATGGCATTAGGGGTCCAAAACTCGGGTAAAACACACCTGGATGTTACTTTGAGATGCAGAACACTAACATTAAATATGCGTTCTCGTTAAAATATGATTTTAATGTGAACCTGTACTGTGCTTGAATTAGGAGAAATAAAGGAGTTGTGAAATCAGAAGGTTTTTTTTATCTTAATGCATCTATTTAGATAAAAAGCCTTCTGGGTGTAGCAGCCCCCCTAATACGTACCTGAGATCCCTCTAGCTCCAGCAATATTGTAGGAATGTCTCGGGCGTCCAGGAATGTCTCGGACGCCCCTCATCATTGGCTGAGACAGCAGAGCGGCACCATTGGCTCCTGCTGCTGTCAAAGTCAGTCAGCCAATGGGAATAGAAAGTGGGCGGGACTGGGCTATAGCTCTGTGTCTGAATAAACACATGGAGCTGTGATTCGGCTTGGGTGCCCCCATAGCAAGCTGCTTGCTGTGGGGGCACCCAACTAGGGGGAAGGGGCCCAGAAGAGCCGAAGAGGGACCCGAGAAGAGGGAGATTCGGGCTGCTCTGCGCAAATCCACTGCAACAGAATAGGTAAGTATAAGATGTTTGTTATTTTTAAATAAAAAAAAAACAAGACATTACAATCACTTCAGCAAGTCTGCCTGACAGTCATTCCCTGGCTACCTTGTTGCTCTGATGCACCCCTGCAGCTCGTTAAAAAGACTGTTACTTCCATGACACTTCCCTCTGCTTACCACAGTGCAGTGCCGAGTCTCCAATTGTCAGACCCGAGTGCAAACAAATGGGATTCAAGGAAGCATATGTAGCCCTAAACTGGTTTTGACTTTGTCAATTAGGGCAACAGGAGATAATAAGAATAGTCTCCTTGTGCAGTTTGTAATGAATTTAAAATGTTAGTATGCCTATCCAAAGAAAACTGGAACCTTGCAATAAAATTGACAAAGAGATCCTTAAAGCTGAACTCTAGAAATTATATTTTTGCATACATTTCTGATATCTGGAGGACCTCTGGGGAATGCTGTAAACCACTGTAGTAGCCCACACTACATACAGTGAGCACTATGATCTTCTGGGTTTTGTGTGATCAGCTTCCCCCACTGCACTTTGATCACAGTGAATCACTCATTTGGCACTTCAGATATTAAATTTTCCAATAAATAAAAGGCCTACTATGATTAGATGAGGTGACAGGGAGGGTCAGGGGCATCACAATCTCCCATTGTACAATAAGAGAGAGAAACAGAGGTTCGTGAATGGTGGAGCTGCCAAGCAAGTGCAGAGAGGAAGCCGTTGGCACAAAACTCCCAAGATCAAGGCTCTCACTATATGTAGTGTGGGCTTCTTCATGCATCCCCAGTGGCCCTTCAGATATAAAACATTATACTTACATCACGCCAGGCTTGCCTAATGAAAGTATACAAAAAATATAATTCCTGGAGCTTCAAGGCAGATGTAAACCTATTTACAAACACCTGGACACACCAATCCTCATAATAAATTGGTTTGCTTGGTTAAAACAAATAAATGTTTAAATGTTTTTTTTTTTTTAAATCAGTAAAATGTTTATTGTAATAAACAGACATCATATCAGTCCACTATAACAGGGAATACAATAAATGATGCACTAACTTACAAATCCAAAAACATTCATCTCAGATACATTGTTAAATACTCACATACGCCTAGTAAAAGCTAAGCAGGCACATCACCACCATGGCACCATCTCACCTGTAGCTAAGCAAAGTCACAAATATTCATTCAAATCAAAAATATTCTCTGGTATACAGTACCGGTTCCCATGGACTGAGACCCCTGCAGACTCCAACCATAGTCCCCATAACTTTCCAAACTTGCCAGGGCAACCCCGGTATCTAAAGATATGGTTTTCCAGAAGTAAAGCCTGGCCTACAGCAGACACCCAGGACTTGTGTGTAGGGGGATCAGGGGACTTCCACATCACTATCAGTAACCTACTATCATTAACCTACGGGAGTAAAATAGGGCACTTCCTACTGCTATCCTAGGATGTTCATCTTCAATGACATCTTCTAGAACATTGAGGAGACAACATTTAGGGTCTATTGGGATTTTTACCCTAAATACCAATATAGATGTAGTTTAGGGCAATGCCATAGCAGATGGATTAAATCACAATGGTCACTTTTACATCTATGGCAGTTTGTTTCCATGCCATATCCCATCTTGTAAAGCCTGTAAGAGAATATATAATTGAGAGAGCTTCTGGGCTACAATTAAGGAATAGGTTACCACCACAGCCTGATATGCCTCCTTGCATTGGTCACCTGTCATTAATCCCAGGTCTCTCTCCCAGAGTGACGCCGCCTTGTTAGGATAGCCCTTGTGGAATTCAGACAGTAACATGCTATAGCATTGTGAAATAAAGACTTTAGAGCTTTGAGCCATTTGAATCAGATTGAAAATAGGGGTGGGAGACATATGCCATTCCCACACATCCCCTTGTGCCCTGATGGCATGTCACAGTTGCAATTAATAAAAATGCATATCCGCAGGTAAAGAGTATGTGTCTTTCAGTTATGCAAAAGGTAGCAGAACTCTGTCACTAAAAATCTGGGACATATTATCTATCCCATACATCTTCCACTGGGCACCATTCACCAACTTGGCAAGCTCCGGATAATTATCATTACGCCAAATCTGACTATACCTTGTATATTCAGTAACATGTTGTAAGTATTTGGCTTTGTTCCATATTTTTTTAATAAGGCTTTACGTTGGTAGGAGCTTATTAGTTTTAGTAAAGCCAAGGGCCTCAAGACCCTCTGAGACCGAGTCTCTCTGGATATGGGCAAGCATAATGTGGTTCATGGACGGAATGCGGTCTTCAACACCGTGTGTAGGGACAAACTTGGGGGCAATTCGTTGCTGCAATTGAGCTGCTATATAACAGTGCCAGGGATTAGGAAGGGCAAGTCCCCCGCATCCTTGGGCCGTTGTAATTGTTCCAGTTTGATTCTCGGTGTGTGCTTTCACCATAGCAGATTCCTAAAAATGGAATTTACTATTCCAAAGATTTTTAAAGTAACAACAGTAGGAGAGGTGTGTAATGGGTAGAGCAAATGGGGCATCAGTATAATTTTGATAAGGTTTGTTTTACCTGCAACCGACAATGGCAGTTAGTTACAGATTTTTATTTTATCTCTAAAGTTATTCAGTAGGGGGGGATATTCAGTGGGCCATACTCTAAGGGAGAAGAAGTCACGTAGATTCCTAAATATTTGAATTTATCTGTGAGGTATGAGACAAGTGGGAGCGATTGGTTGTGTAGAATCACCTTCCAGTAGGAGCAGTGCTGATTTGGTCCAGTTAATGGTAAGTCTGGAGTAATGGCCAAATTCAAGGACTATTGACATGACTGCTTGCAGTGACAGGGTTGTATCTCCTAACATTAGTAACATGTCATCTGCATACAGCATGATTAATCCCAATAATAATCCCAATAGGTAGGATCTCAGCCTCCACCAATTATGGATATCCACTGGAAACACAACACCACCGTTGAAGCAATACTAATGCCTGCTTACCAGCAGTATTGGACTTCTTATCACAGGAGGCCAGCAGCGCCTTGTGGCTGATTACCCTGCCAAGGCCTTGTAGTGATATTTGTGGATGTTCCAGCTGTGCTGTAAGGTTAAGCATCCAATAGCGTCATCCGTATAGGAGGGCTCAAAGAAAAAAGGATGCTCCACATAGTGTAAATCCAGCATTAATTTATTCAAAAGTAATAAAATACACTTAAATTAAAACATATATCAGTAAATAAAAAATCTCCTGCCGGCCAAGTAAAGTAAAATGAATGAATTGTAAAACGCAATGACGTCAGCACATCGTCCGCCCTATAATTTACTGTAAGTGAATACATAACAACCCTCTATATCAACCTGCGAGTCCACTTCCTGAAATATCAGGAACATGTGTATCAATACACTGACACCACGGGAATAGGAGGTGTGGGTGGAGTGATACACTTTGCACGCCCAGGAGTATTGCAATCATCTTGTCGTCTCCCTGGTCAGATGAGTTTCTTGTAAGCCTATTATGGCAGGGTGGAACTTCCAGAGGCTTGTGCGTTTTAAAGGATGGTTAACCCCTCTAATGTTCCATGATACAATAAGTATTGACATTAGGCAACAATACATAATAAAGATAGGAGCTAACCAGAGAAAGACCACGGTGCTATCACCCAATTGGCAGGCCATTCCGCTTACATGTAGGTTTAGTAAACCTGACTGCGGATGCAAGTCAAATAAGGGACTGTCTTAGTAGTTACGGGTAGAAATTCCTGTTGAAAGTCAAAACAAAAATTACCAACTAAAGAGCGCAACTGTGTTACAGGGGCTGAGTGCAGTATCACTCATGGTAAACAAATTGCAAAGCTATTCTTGGCTATTCCAGATGAGGCATGCCTCAGCAGAAGAAACAAACAGAGAAAGAAACAGCCTGCAGCAGGCACACATGCAACTTGGTGAACACACAAATTGTAGGTACTCTGCGAGTGAAAGGCTCGTTGTAATCCTCTCACTTGTCAGTGCTCTAAGTAATAGCTCCCCAGCCTGGATAAGTAGAAATATATGGAATTGTATAGTCCAACGCCCATCCGCACTGGAACATGGACACGGGTCCCCTCAAATGATTATTCATCTTCTCCGACCTCTCGTCGTTGGTGCAGGTTATTCTCGTTGCGGTCCAGCCAGGAGGCTGTCTCAATCACTGAATCAAAGAAATGTGATTGGCCATTGGCAGTGACCCTGAGTTTAGCCGGGTAGAGCATGTCATAAGAAAGTTGTAGATGATGCAGCCGCGCTTTAACATCATTGAATTTAGAACGTTTCCTCTGAACTTATGCAGAGAAGTCAGGATATATCGATATTTTTGCTACATTGTAACAGATATCAGCCTTCTCCCTAGCCAGTCTCAGGATTATCTTGCGATATTTGTAGTTGAGAAGGTGTGCCAGTATGAGCCTCGGAGGGGAACCCTGTGGCAACGGGCGGAAAGGAGTAAGGTGAGCCCTTTCCACTGAAAATAGTCGGGTAAACACCTCTTTCCCTCAGGTATCAAGTAGCCAGTGCTCCATGAAATCGGTGGGATCTCTCCCCTATGATTTTTCTGGAAACCCCATGATATGCACATTGTTGCGCAGTAGCCTATTCTCGATGTCATCTGTCTTATTATGGGAATGCCGCTGCCTGCTGGGCCACAAATTTTGTGTCTCTTATCAGTGTAGGGTGTTGATCTTCTAGGTTGCTAATGCGACTTTTCACAGTGGTGGTCCACTCCCCGATCTTTTGGAGATCTTGTCCTATTAGTGATACTTCCTCTCTCAGGACACAAAAATGTCCCTTGAGATCATCTACAGATGCAGTGCATTTTTGCACTGCTTTAAGGATTTCACGCAGGGATAGTTGTGATATGCCCTCCATGTCCTGCTCGAATGGTATCTCAGCAGAGCCACACAGACCTGGGGGAAGGTATGGAAGTCCTGCAGTTTAGGCATGTCTGGCTCTGTGGCAGGGAAGGGGGCCGGATCAGCCAAGGGAACTGAGAAACCTGACATCTTCTGTGCATAGTAAAGTATGTCCCTTGGTTGCTCTTTCCCTGATGGTTTAGTGGAGGATTTACTCACAGGATTCCTGGACTTGTCCCTCAGATCGTGCTGTGGCATAGGGGTTAGGGCACCATCTTGGATATCAGCAGTCGCGGGTTCCTCCCGGTTCTTCCCCCGAAGCATCTCTGTCTACCAGGCCGGAATCGGTTCACTGCAGTCTCCAGGGTTACAGGCAGTGAAGGGCCACTGGACGTAGCCTCTGGGCTGTGAATTGAAGGCTGGGGAGAGGATCAGTGCCCGATTACTTGTGGGATCATTGTGAAGCACGTCTGCTCACATACCAGTCTTGGCCACGCCCCCGTGACCACTTTTTTAATTGCTGTGCAGACTGGCTGGATTGGTGACGGCATCAGCTGTCATGACCTATTCATTCCACAGGTTCAATTTCTACCTACTTCTATTACTTGAATAGGCTTGCAGGCACATCTTGCATCTGCAAGGCAACCTTAAAGTTGTTGTAAACTTCCAACATGAAAAAGGAATTAAATACTATAGTGTGTTCTAACCTGAATCCAAAGCACCAAGTCTGGTTCCTCTCTGAGCTCTACCTTCTCTGCTATCTGCATAACTCCCCTAAGCCAACAGCAATACCTCCAAGGAGACGACCCTCCCCCCCTTCCAGCTTACAGTAGATTATTCATACCCACAGCTCTAGGTTTCTCTGAGCCTGTAAAAAGGGGGTGTGTGACTTTCCTCCAATCAACTCACAGATTACACTCAGCTCAGCTCTTCTAGCTCTGAGGTGTATGTGTGACATCAGATCCCCACCACCTATTTGCTACTGCTGGGAAAAATCCTTTCACCTGTGTGTTATACAAGGACGTACAGGACAGATGGTTGCAGGAAAACAGGTACAACTTATGTAGGAGGATTTGTTTATTCTCTGTGTATCACATGAGGCATGTTACTTCACTGCATATATGTAAGGGTTTACAATCAATTTAACTGCTTGCCTACCAGTCGCCATAGTTTTACAGCGGCAGGTCGGCTCTGTCTCACGAAATGACGTACCTGAACGTCGCTTGGTGGGACCCCTAATGGGGGAGCATGCCCATTTGCCACAGGGGAAGCTAATCAGCGAGTTCAGCGGCTGCGATTGCCGCCGGCCACCCGCGATAGCTCCCCGTGGAGACAGAATGGTGATCTGTCGTTGTAAACATGGCAGACCGCTGTTCTGTCAGCTATGAACACAGGAATCCTGTGTTCCTCTTACTTAAAAACACAGGTCTCTGTGTTCATGCAGCAAGCCCATCCCTCCAACAGTTAGAAAGTACCCCTAGGGACACATTTAACCCTTTGATCGCCCCTGGTGTTAACTCCTTCCCTGCCAGTATCATTAGTATAGTAACAGTGCATATTTTTAGCACTGATTACTGCAGTGATGTCACTGGTTCCCCGAAAGGTGTCCAAAAGGTCAGTTAGGTGTCTGATCTGTCTGCTGCAATGTCGCAGTCCCACTAAAAATTGCTGTTTGCTGCCATTACTAGTAAAAAATAAATAAATAAAAATTACATAAATCTTTCCCCTAGTTTGTAGACACGATAACTTTTACTCAAACCAATCAATATACACTTTTTAAAATTATTTTTACCAAAAATAAGTAACAGAATACAAATTGGCCTAAAATGATGGAAAAAAAAATAGATTTTTAAATCTTTTTTATTGGGAATGTTATATAGCAGAAAGTCTTTTTTTTTTTCATAATTGTCGCTCTTTTTTTGTTTGTAGCGCAAAAAATAAAAATCGCACAGCTGATCAAATACCCCTAAAAGAAAACTCTATTTGTGGGGAAAAAAAGGACATCCATTATACAGTATTAGGGTACAGCATTGCATGACCGCGCAATTGTCTGGTAAACTAACACAAAAAATGGCCTGGTCATTAAGGGGGTAATCCTTCTGGTCCAGAAGTGGTTAAACCATTTATTGGGAGTATGTGACAATGCCGCCTGTATTGTAAGGCAATGAGTTAGCATTGTCACCATTGCAAATAAAGGACTGCTAGAATAAATAGTTAGTTTTAAAAGCAGAAGAAACATTTTAAAATCCACAGCAGTAACAGTTAATGGGTGCTTGTACAGCCAAAAACTAAAATTAGATTTTTGGGTTTACATACCACCCAATTCTAAAACAGTTGGGACAGTGTACAAATTGTGAGTAAAAAAGGAATGGACTAAATTACAAAGCTCCTAAACTTATATTTTATTTACAATATAATATAGATAACATATCAAATGTTGAAAGTGAGACATTTTGAAATGTCATGCCAAATATTGGCTCATTTTGGATTTCATGAGAGCTACACATTTCAAAAAAGTTGGGACAGATAGCAATGAGAGGCCGTAACAGTTAAATGTACATATAATGTACATATAATGTACATATAAGGAACAGCTGAAGGAGTCCAATTTACAACTAAGTTATTAGGTCAATTGGCAATATGATTGGATATAAAAAGAGCCTCTCAGAGTGGCAGTGTCTCTCAGAAGTCCAGATGGGCAGAGGATCACCAATTCCCCCAATGATGCATCAAAAAATAGTGGAGCAATATCAGAAAGGAGTTTCTCAGAGAAAAATTGCAAAGAGTTTGAAGTTATCATCATCTACACTGCATAATATCATCCAAAGATTCAGAGAATCTGGAACAATCTCTGTGCCTAAGGGTCAAGGCCGGAAAACCATACTGGATGCCCGTGATCTTCGGGCCCTTAGACGGCACTGCATCACATACAGGAATGCTACTGTAATGGAAATCACAACATGGGCTCAGGAATACTTCCAGAATACAATCCACCTTGCCATTCACCGTTGCCGGCTAAAACTCTATAGGCCAAAAAAGAAGCCATATCTAAACATGATCCAGAAGTGCAGGCGTTTTCTCTGGGCCAAGGCTCATTTAAAATGGACTGTGGCAAAGTGGAAAACTGTTCTGTGGTCAGACGATTTAAATTTTGGAAAACTGGGATGCCATGTCATCCGGACTAAAGAGGACAAGGAAACCCAAGTTGTTATCAGCGCTCAGTTCAGAAGCCTGCATCTCTGATGGTATGGAGTTGCATTAATGCATGTGGCATGGGAAGCTTACACATCTGGAAAGGCACCATGAATGCTGAAAGGTCTATCCAAGTTCTAGAACAACATATGCTCCCATCCAAGGAAGACAATGCCAGACCACATACTGCATCCATTACAACATCATGGCTGCGTAGAAGAAGGATCCTGGTACTGAAATGGCCAGCCTGCAGTCCAGATCTTTCACCGATAGAAAACATTTGGCGCATCATAAAGAGGAAGATGCGACAAAGAAGACCTTTGACAGTTGAGCAACTAGAAGCCTGTATTAGACAAGAAAGACAACATTCCTATTCCTAAACTTGAGAAACTTGTCCCCTCAGTCCCCAGATGTTTGCATACTGTTATAAAAAGAAGAGGGGATGCCACACAGTGGTAAATATGGCCTTGTCCCAACTTCTTTGAGATGCGTTGATGCCAGGAAATTTAAAATCCACGTATTTTCCCTTAAAACTATACATTTTCTCAGTTTAAACATTTGATATGTCATCTATGTTGTATTCTGAATAAAATATTGAAATTTGAAACTTCCACGTCATTGCATTCTGTTTTTATTCCCAATTTGTACAGTGTCCCAATGTTTTTGGAATTGGGGTTGTACATTTAATGGCTTAAAACCCAAATCCATACAAGAGGATTTTCCAGTTTTGGTTTGGCATGCCAAGTTGAACCTGCAACTTTTTTTCCATTTCTTAGACATTTCAGTAGGAAGTGTCTAAGAAACAGTAACCCCTCTCCCAAGACCACAATGAAGGGGTCCCACAACTCTCTTCCTTATTTGTCCATTCTACCTTACTGAGAATGTACTAGGAGCATGAACATCTTTCATTGGCATTGCAATGGGCACAGCAGTTGGTGGATCTAGGAATTCTGGTGATATCTTGCCACTAAGGCCACAATAGTTATAAAAAGGCAGCATGCAATTCAGTTTGCCAGGAACCACATAAAACAAAGATATCACATTTGGATAGAGTTTACCTTTTAAAAGAGTAAACAACAGGGTGCAGCGCCAATAAAAGCAATAATGCTCAGTCCAATAAAGGAATGTCCATAGAACAGAAAAGGCTATCCCCACACCAAATGCCGTGAATCTTGAAAGCACACGTCAACACGGTGTCAGAAGCAAAGGTCCTGCTTACCAGAAGGTATTGACCCTCAAGTGATAGAGTGGTCAAAACCAGTGTGTGGAAAGACCATGAGCTCAATCTGCAATTGAACTGGGTTGACAGGGTCCTTTATTGGACTGAGCATTATTACTTTTATTGGCGCTGCGCCCTGTTGTTTACTGTTTTATTGTGGGTCACAATCTTACCTATTAGTGCTGGCTGTCTCCATTTAGCCTTTTTTTACCAAGCGCAGATATTATTTTTGTTTACCTTTTAAAGACACAAAAAAGCATACTTGTCCAGAGCCTCCACAATTTGACCTCGTGTTTTAATGCCTGTTCTTAATGATTTTTGTTGGCGGTGGCATTCTTTTCTTTTATCCTCAATTTAAGTAAGCTTCCATCTCTTATAACTATGGTTAACAGCTTAGCACTTTCCTGTTTTATATAATTTGCAGCAAAGAAGCTTTACACATATAAATGCAGGCTGTGGGCTAGAGTTGATGCAAGAACAACCAAGTGCACTCAAAGGAAGATAGTTTTAAACAGTGTGCCAAGAATGTGCTAATAATGCAGGAAAGCGTAACAGCTCTCTGTGATGATGATGTTAGCATTTAAAGGGGCATAACACCTGATTTTACTATGTAATATTTTTATTTATATTAAACATAACTATTAAGTGTACATAAAGTAGGGAATGGTTAAACCCTCCATCAGTTTTTTTGTCCATCTGTGTCCTATTGTTGAGATTACACTCCCTGTCCTAAGTAAGTGGTAATCTCCCCAATGTGAGAGAAATCCTTTTTCAGACAGTTATCATTAGAACAAATGTTTCCTCTTTATTGCAGGTGGCAGTTTACATTTTCCCCCGCCTTCAATCCCAGTAACAGAGGTCACCAGAAGAGAGGGGGAATCTCCCTAGTGTGTACAAAGACAGCAGTAAACACATAGCAGGGGTTCTAACACCAACATAACTCTATCCAAAACTAATGAAAAAAAAAAAAAAGACTGGGCTTTTTGATGCACTTTAAAACCAAACTCCAAAACATTTTTGTTTTTTGGTTGTTTTGAATAGAATGGGTTTGAACGTTTTATTTTACTTTTTAGTCTTGTCTGAGTCCCTGATGGAATTTGTGGTGAGAATTGAATTCTCAACTTCAGGAAGAAAAGGGAAATCTCCCAAAAAGTGGCACATACAACAATAGTATGTACAGCTTGTTTAAATAAAATAAATAGTGCAGCGCTAAATGTGTAAATAACTAAAATAAGAAAATAACATAAAAAAGCAAAGAGTCCCAATGTGAAAAAATGAAGTGATCATGCACGTATAAGATGTATAATGTGCTCCACTCTGTGCGTCCGACACCAGCCACACTGTCTTCTCACCTCAGGGTCTGTGTTAACAGACGGGCTAAGAAGGCAAAGACTCTCAAGGGTTTCAGACAAATCCCAATGCTGATGACACATTGTTCAGGGATCCATTGATGAAGCCCCGCCTATAGGGACGCAACACATATGGAGGGGGAGGGACCGGTGACGTCACTCACCATCCGTCACGAGAAGCATGATACTGTTACAGCCGCTTATTGTGCACTGTGCTCAGTGCCTATTCAGATAATTTTATTCATATGTGCTTTAATAAAGTGTGGTTTTAAGGAATTAAGCACTATGTCCAGTTCTGTTATTTATTCTATGTGGATGATTGGAGCAATCCTGGAAGTGTTATATCTGCACTGAGAGTGTCCTCTGGTTAAGGATTTCTGATCCCTGAACAGTGTGTCATCAGCATTGGGATTTGTCTGAAACCCTTGAGAGTCTTTGCCTTCTTAGCCCATCTGTTAACACAGGGGCTATCCCTGAGGTGAGAAGATAGTGTGGCTGGTGTTGGACGCACAGAGTGGAGCACATTATACATGCATGATCCCTTCATTTTTTCACATTGGGAATCTTTGCTTTTTTATTTCATTTTCTCATTTAGTTATTTACACATTTAGCGCTGCACTATTTACTTTATTTATGCATGATTTGGGATTTGATTGATTGGCCCTAAGTGTTCAGCAGCTTTTCTATTTAGACATTCAAGTGCGCTGATTTTATTTCTATTTCATGTACAGCTTGTTACCCAAAGTTTAAAGCATGGTTGGCAAAGGGAAAGCTTCAGAATCATGCTCTAAACAGCAGAGTTCCCTGCAACTAATATTACAGCCAACAGAAGTAAATTTCAATTAAAGATCCTTCTGAGTTTTTAGGACACAACACTTCTGAGATTCCTGAAACTAGAATGTCGTAAAAACTAAGAAGGGTTTATAACAAATATCATATCTTTCTTCTTCATGTCTTTAAAGTCCACCAATACACCACGATAGAACCTTGCTCATCCAAGACCCAACATCCAAACACCAATGAAGTAACTTGTATTTACAGTGCAGTGAGGAATACAAAGACCTATACATTAAGGAAACAAAGCAAAGCTTTCAACAAACGTGTCAGGAAAGACGTTTGCATACACGCAGGTGCATAAGCCTAAAAACCCCCGCCCATGGCCATGTAAAGGGAGCACACGCACGAGCACGAGCAGGTGCATCTGTTCCTGTGTTGATCCTCTGTTGCTGACCTCTTCTGTACCTGACTCTGCCTAAACGCTGCCTGTACTGACCCCTGGCTTGCCACTGGACTATTCTTCTACCTGCTCCCTTGGATGAGCTGCCTTGCTGTTACTGATCCGGACCTAATTCCTGATCATTCTGCCGCCTGCCGCCTGCTGTCTGTACCTTGATCTGCCCGAACGTTGCTGACCTAGACTGTCTGACCTTGCCTTGGCTCTCATACCTGCACCTGCATCAGCTGACCCATGCCTGCCTCTAGCTCTGGCCCTTCCGCCAGTTTGCATTCAGCCAGTCATCTCTGTGCACCCTTACGAACATCAGCCCCTGCTGGTAGAAGACTTTACCGACACTTGTGCCACTCCGTGCTCTGGTGTTCGCTGTTACCATACCAGGGCTCCAGAGCCAGAGCTGTAAGAAAGGCCTAGCTCTATGCTTTAGACTCCATCAACAGGTATGTTACAAAATGAATGGCTCAACATAGGAGACCTCTGGGGGGGGGGGGTTTCAGTGAGGCTTCATGAGGTAAGTATTCTGCCTACACCTAAAGCAGGGGGGTTATTCAATTAAGGTCAATTCTTCACAGTTTGCTTTTTATCTTCAGATGCCCCTTATCTGCAATTGGCAATTTTTTTGGTAAAGGTTAACTATACCTTTGAGGTGAAGATAGAGTGATTTTTTTTGCGTGGCAAGGGAGGTCCCTAGCCTCCCTTCCTCAGGAGTTTGCCCTTGCTAAAAATGTAATACAACTGGGTAATCATTATTGCTCATAAGTGGAATGTACTGTATCTCATTATGATTAGGATGTATCTTATTATTTTGAATGATTTGATATCTTATATAGTGATCCTGCACCCCCCCTCCTGTTTTTCATAATCTTTGTACACATGAGATGTGGCCCTCCTTTCCAAACCTGGATTCACTATGTACCTCTAGGTACAGGTATCATGTTCATGTTTAGTGAACGTCCCAACCTTTACATTTTTATCCTTGGAATAGGTGTGTCCATTATCTAGTAAAATCTAATTTTTGAGATTTAGTAGATTAATATTTGGTATTTATACTTATAGGTCAGGGTGTCCCTACTGAGCGAGTAAAATCAGTATATTTGGCCTTGTAGCATAGTTTGTGGCTAGGAGTAACTAGCTATTTTTCACTGCATTCATATCTAGGGATACATACGTTCATATATGTATTCTAAATATTGATGGTTTATTCATTATATTTATATTACATTTCCATTTTTCATTCTCATTTTCATTTATTTTATTTTTTCTATGATGACCCGCTATTTGATAGATTTTATTGCTTGTATAAGTGGTAATATCTTTGAGTCATTTTCATAGAATACACATTGCATGTCATTGTTTATAGGTGTTTTTTCAGCCCTTTTATTTTGTTTTGATAATGATTTGTTTTCATAATTACTTTTTTTCTTCTTTTTGATTATTTATTACTTTGTATGGAAATGATCGTTTTTTGTACAGTATCTCACAAAAGTGAGTACTCCTCTCACATTTTTGTAAATATTTTATTATGTCTTTTCTTATGGCAACACTGAAGAAATGACACTTAACAGTGTACATTTGCTGTCCCCTCAAAATAACTCAACACACAGCCATTAATTTCTAAACCGCTGGCAACAAAAGTGAGTACACCCCTAAGTAAAAATCTCCAAATTGGGCCCAAAGTGTCAATATTTGGTGTGGCCACCATTATTTTCCAGCACTGCCTTAACCCTTTTCAGAATTTAGTTCACCAGAGCTTTACAGGTTGCCACTGGAGTCCTCTTCCACTCCTCCATGACGACATCATGTAGCTGGTGGATGTTAGAGACCTTGCGCTCCTACACCCTCTGTTTGAGGATGCCCCACAGATACTCAATAGGGTTTAGGTCTGGAGACATGCTTGGTCAGTCCATCGCCTTTACCTTCAGCAAGGCAGTAGTTGTCTTGCAGGTTTATTTGGGGTCATTATCATGTTGGAATACTGCTCTGCAGAGTCTCTGGAGGGAGGGGACCTTGCTCCTCTTCAGTATGTCACAGTACATGTTGGCATTCATGGTTCCCTCAAAGAACTGTAGCTCCCCAGTGCCGGCAGTGCTCATGCAGCCCCAGACTATGACAATTCCCACCACCATGCTCCCACCAAGCAGAGGCTTCCTTCTGGGATGACAGCCATGCAGACCAATTTAATGCAGTGTGCGGCGTATGGTCTGAGCACTGACAGGTTGACCCCCTACCACATTCGACCTCTGCAGCAATGCTGGCAGCACTCATACATTTATTTCCCAAAGACAACCTCTGGATATGACGCTGAGCATGTGCACTCAACTTCTTTGGTTGACCATGGCGAGGCTGGTTCTGAGTGAATCTTGTCCTGTTAAACCACTGTTTGGTCTTGGCCACCGTGCTGCAGCTCAGTTTTAGGGTCTTGGCAATCTTCTTATAGGCCATCTTTATGTAGAGCAACAATTCTTTTTTTCAGATCCTCAGAGATTTCTCTGCTATGAGGCGCCATGTTGAACTTCCAGTGACAAGTATGAGAGAGTGAGAGCGATAACACCAAATTTAACACACCTGCTCCCCATTCACACCCGAGACCTTGTAACACTAATGAGTCACATAACACCGGGGAGGGAAAATGGCTAATTGGGCCCAGTTTGGACATTTTCACTTAGGGGTGCACTCACTTTTGTTGCCAGCGGTTTAGACATTAATGGCTGTGTTGAGTTAATTTGAGGGGACAGAAAATTTACACTGTTATACAAGCTGGACACTCACTACTTTACATTGTAGCAAAGTGTAATTTCTTCAGTGGTGTCACATGAAAAGATATAATAAAATATTTACAAAAATATGAAGGTTGTATTAATTTTGTGAGATATTGTATTTTTTATAATTTATGATTTTACTTGCAATGGTTGCTGTTCTGCTGCAGACCTGGGCTGTGTGAGTTGTGATCATCCATTGTGGGTGGTTTCCTCCCTGTCCAATAATTGATCCAACCTGTCGGCCTGTGGTCTTAAGGGAACCTGTATACCTGGGGCAATTAGTAATAAGTAAGCACGGGAGTGTGAAACGCATCTAATGAGCATCTACTGAGCATCTGTGGACCTTGCGTGTGTCATGTTTCATCATTTAATCAATTTTCAATAAAGAGGTTGATTTTATTCACTGGATGTGTCGCCACCTTCTTCACTCTCTATGGATGATTTTGCTTGCGGACCAGGCAGGCACCTGGGTTCTCACAGCAGTGCATAGGATCCTGCAGGCTGGTTCGAAACGCTGTGTACCCAGCTCTTCCTTCAACTGAGTAATCAGTCTAATATGGATATACCATTCAATTTAGGGGCATGGCTGTAGACATATTTTTTTATTGTCAACTGGTAGAAAAAAGGAGCCAATGTATCTCTCAAAGATTATTTATAGTATCAGTTGACTTACTATTCACGGAGTTCAGATTTATTCTAAAAGAACATTTTATTTCAATTTTAAAGACCATGCTGCTCCCTACCATTATACATAATTTATAAATATTTGTAGAATTGTCCAGAGAATTTTACAACAGTAACTGATAAATGTAGATTTATTTAAATGAGGCCCAAAGCAGAGGCATTTATCCAGCACTTTGGACAACTTATTAAAATTTCTGTTTAATGAATGTCTTCTAACAGCAACAAGTGGATATCTTACAGCACGGGGAGTACTATGGATATTATGGTAAATCCACATAATATTAAAGATAAAGATTTTCATATATGAATGCCGATCTAACTAGCATTCAGAGGCCATGTTGCTAAATATTTATTTTATTATTCAAGATTGCAGGGAAATGTAGGAAAACATGGCCTATTTTTAAGTCCTGGGTAATTTTCTCCTCTACACAGCCTCTCAGCAGCACATAATATTGTGACAGGCAATGGAGAAACATCTCAGTTAGGTTAATGACCCCTAAGATTTATGTTTGTCATTCAGAAGCAGTTGAGTTTTAATTGACAAGCAGGTGAGAGCACTGAGTTTGTATGGCTTCAGCTCACAGTAGCTCCTGCCACATCTCCTGTCTTAGGGTATCTTCACATGCCCTTTAATGTGTCCTCTTGTTGACAGGGGCTCAGAAAGATTTCCATCCTTGGCCTTTACAGAGCAGGCGGAAGGGTAATGGAAAAAAGTCTCCATATATGGCTTGCTATAAAAACCTGGAAACGTTTCTATTTTTTCCATAAGCAAAAATCCATGTAAACTGGAGAGCAATACTTATATAAGGAATATATTTGTCGCTAGTTTTACAAGATCTATTTCTAGATGTAAGAACCAGAAAGAACACTGCATATGTGAAATAGTACTCCCATTATTTAAAGCCCCTCGGGCCCCACCAGACAGTAGTCAGAGTTTTCCTTGCCAGGGTGCCTACTTAGGGACAACGAAGAAAAGTATTCATCTGGATTTTACAAGTTAAAAGATTTTTTTTTTGTTTTTTGTTTTTTACTTTTACACCTGCTTACTTTTTCACCTGGCCTATATAATGGATCTTGCTAAAAAGAATATCAAATATGGTTTCAGTAAATTTTTTAAGGTGGCAGTAGAAAGCACTGACTGTAACTAGTTGTTTTCTTTAAAACAATTTTAGTGTACCTAAAGTAAATCTAAAGCTAACACTTTTTTTATAGGGTAAGGGAGAGTTAAACCCCTCCAAACCTCAGTGTGTTTGTGTCCCTTTAGGGAAATTTCCCCTTATTTCTGTCCTGTAAACACATCACGAAAAAAGAAAAAATCTCTCCAAAGTGAGCATAATCTGTTTTTAGACAGTTCTCATTGGAACGCGAGTCACCAATAGAAGATTCCCCCTCTATTCCTGTTCAGTTCCTGCCAATTCAGAATTTTGGATTTTCCCAATGACAATGGTCACCAGGAAAAACAGAGAGAGTGAATCTCCTTAAAACTTTATTGAAATGCCAGTTTACCAAAGATTGAATTAAAAAAATTCAAATTAATATAAAATATATAACATACATTTTAACTTTAACCAGTCTGGGACACTGGGCATATTACACATACCCCCCACAAACTTTACAAAAGTACACAGGTTATGCGTAGTACAGTTCTGTCCCACTGTTGCTCCCCCTTGCACTTGCTGTCAATTTTTAGCTGTTATTTTGACATTTGAGTTGCTGTGCAAATATAGCAGCTATAATAGCAGCTGCTGTAAAAAAAATGGATGTTCTGACAATGTGTTTATAAACACTGTTCAGACATGAAATAGAGCGATACAAAGTAACAGTGTTACTTTTTTATTTTTGTTCCCACAAGGGCAGTACAATCAGGTTCACCTGTATGTTTTTACTCAGCAATTTCAGCAGGAAATTCTGAGCAAATGTTAGGGGGGGAGCGCCAGTGGTTGCCCATATATTCAAAATGGGTCCTGGAAGCTCTGATATGTAAACCCAGAAAAACTGGATGGGCATGGATGCCCCATTTTATTTAGCAGGGGATATGTTCATGGATTTTCTGCTGATGGGACTGAATGGCACCCAAGTGAAAGGGGCCTTACTGTTTTATCCATCTGCATATCAAAGGTGTAAGCTTCTATATGCATGCAGTGCATCTGGAAAGTATTTAAAGCACTTTACTTTTTCCACATTTTGTTATGTTCCAGCCTTATTCCAAATTAATTGAATTCATTATTTTCTTCAAAACTCTTCTAACAATACCCCATAATGACAACGTGAAAGAAGTTTGTTTGAAATCTTTGCAAATTTATTAAAAATAAAAAAAATTAAAAAAATCACATGTACATACGTATTCACAGCCTTTGCTCAATACTTTGTTGAAGCACCTGTTTGGCCAGTTTCTCCCATTCTTCTTTGCAGGACCCCTCAAGTTCCATAAGGTTAGATGAGGAACGTCACAGCCATTTTCAGATTTCTCCAGGGATGTTTAATCGAGTTCAGGTCTGGGCTCTGGCTGGGCCCCTTAAGGACATTCACAGAGTTGTACCATAGCCACTCCTTTGTTATCTTGGCTGTGTGCTTAGGGTCATTGCCCTGTTGGAAGATGAACCTTTGCCCCAGTCTCAGGTTCAGGGCACTCTGGAGCAGGTTTTTTTTTTTTATCAAGGATGTCTCTGTATATTGCTGCATTCATCATTCCCTCAATCCTGACTAGTCTCCCTGACTAGTCTCACACTTCCTGCCGCTGAGAAACATCCCCACAGCATGATCCTGCCACCACCATGCTTCACTGTAGGGATGGTATTGGCCAGCCGATGAGCGGTGTCTGGTTTCTTCCAGACATGATTCTTCCATTCAGGCCATAGAGTTCAATCTTTTGTTTTCTATGGTCCTCTGAGAGTCCTTCAGGTGCTTTTTGGCAAACTCCAGGCGGGCTGCCATGGGCCTTTTAATGAGGAGTGGCTTCCATTTGACCCCTCTACCATACAAGCCTGATTGGTGGAGTGCTGAAGACATGGTTTTTCTTCTGGAAGGTTCTCCTCTCTCCGCAGAGAAATGCTGGAGCTCTATCAGAGTGACCATCGGGTTCTTGGTCACCTCCCTGAATAAGGCCCTTCCCCCCAATTGCTCAGTTTGACCAGACGGTCTGCTCTAGCAAGAGTTCTGGTGGTTCCAAACATCTTCCATTTATGGATGCCACTGTGCTCATTGGGACCTTCAATGTTACAGAAATGTTTTTGTACCCTTGTACCCTTCCCCAGATCTGTGCCTCGATACAATCCTGTCCCTGAGGTCTACAGACAATTCCTTGGACTTCATGGCTTGGTTTGTGCTCTGACATGCAATGTTAACTATGGGACCTTACATAGACAGGTGTGTGCCTTTCCAAATCATGTCTATCTACTGAATTCATTATAGGTGGACTCCAATCAAGTTTTAGGAACATATCAAGGATGATCAGTGGAAACAGGATGCACCTGAGCTCAATTTTGAGTGTCATGGCAAAGGCTGTGAATACTTATGTACATGTGATTTTTTTTTGTTTTTTGTTTTCAATAAATTTGCAAAGATTTCAAACAAACTTCTTTCACTTTGTCATTATGGGGAATTTTTATTTTTAGCAGAATTTTGAGGAAAATAATACATTTTATCACATTTTGGAATAAGGCTGTACCATAACAAAATCTGGGAAAAGTGAAACGCTGTGAATACTTTCCAGATGCACTGTATGAGGTCAGTTAATACAAATAACAAAAAAAAAATTTTTTTATACAATTTGATACCTTATTAACCCTTCATTTCCCCGATCAGCCTGAATTAACTTTTCACCCTTAAAGTGGAATTATCTTTTCTCAATCAACATTAACTATGTTAATCCTCATGCTGGAATAGAAAGGTATATTATATTTACTTGTTTAAAATGTTTTTTGAAATTTCTTCAGTTACTTCCTTGTTTCTGTCTTACGCCAAAATCATGTCATACATTCCAGAAGTGTTCATGGGCATTTTTTTATTTTATCTGGAGGAGGAGAGGAGGGGCTTTTTCAGCTAAGCACAGCCACCTACCTGCATGTCTGAGCTAAGGGCAGATGAATTCCAGAAAGTAAATGCTATACGAATCATCTTCCCTTACTCAAGATGACTGCAGCTATTAAAGCTACGAGGTAGCTTTTCAAAGTGATTTCTCAACAAAGCATGGAGACATAGAATGATGAGTGAGTTTGCTTTTAATTTTAAAAATGTAACTATTATTTTCTGGTTGTTTTTTTTTTATTTCTATTTTTCTAATCATTATTATTTAAACTTTTTGGTTTGTATTAGTTTGTTCAATAACATTTTTAGTGTAACATAAAAAAATTTACTTAACAAAAAAAAAAAAAAAAAAGTATTTATCAATTGTAAAAAAAAAAAAAATGCAATGCTTTATACCAGAATCACAATTTTAGTGTAATTTTTAAAAGGAACAACTATGTAATAAAATGTAAACGATTTTTTAAACTAACACAGATTAAAGTTTTAAAAGAAAAAAGTAACTGGATTCAATTCAGACAGGTCTTCTTTCATGCATGTCAATAAATAGGGCCTAGCTAATTTATAGTCACAGTGTTAAGGGATATATTGGTGAATCTGAGATGTATGGATAAAGCAATAGTAAGGCTACAATGACACCTCTTCTGTTTGTAGTGCATTTAAAATTCTCCTTTCTCCATCTCTGGATTTTCCGAAGATATAAATAGTAATGCATGTAAGATGTACTGCACTACAACTTCACCACATAAACAGCAGAAGTGAAAGTAGCCCTGAGCAGAGGTATTTATCGAGCACTTTGGACAACGTATTACATTTCTGTTTACCAACTCCTTTCTAACAGCAGCAAGTATATAGGATACAGTATGGGGTGCCGGGCACTGTGGTTCCCCCTGTCCCCTATGTCACTACTGTATCCTGTAGTGATAAAGGATAGCTAGAGAAACCACAGCCTCCAGCCAGGGAAACGCTATCTGACACATCCAGAAGTGTCAAAAAACAGTGCCAGAAGCCCAGGAAAGTCAAGGTTCCCCTCACCACCTACCGGAAAGGTAAGTATTCATGTTCTTCCAGTTTTATTTACTAGAGCTAATGACAAAGTGCTTTAATTATGGTTTTTGAAGTAGGAAGTAGACATCTATCCATGTAAAATAAAAATAAAAATGTTTTAAAAAAATTGAAATAGAAAAATGATACACATTAGGATTACTTACTTAAAGTCTTACTAAACCCACAACAGTAAAATCAGTCTGACTATGCAGTAAAGCATGCTTGTTATACTCACTGTGAAACCTACAGGGTAGTCCTCTGCATTGTGTAAAAAGGCTGTTTGATCCTGTCTTCTCTGATCCTCCCCTTTTTCCAAAGTCCCCAAACCAACTCCTGATAGAACAGAGGCAAGGGGACAAGCCACACATGCCCAGTTTGGCGTGTATTGCTAGAGAGTTTGTTTTCTCTTGGGAGAGTGCATGTGATCAGCACAGGTCCAGACAGAAGGCCAGGGGTCCTGCAGCCTTAGAAGACAATCACAGGAGAATGAAAACTCCCCCTTAAAGCTTTAACCAGACACTGACTGAGTCACAAGACTGATCTAACTGCTGATGAAAAAAAGGTATTTAGCAGTTCATATTCACTAAAACTATTGCATTTCCATGTTCTGTGTACTGTGGGAGACCAGATATAGTAAATCCAGGGTCCTAGGTTTAGTAAGACTTTAGGGACATAAATTGTGACATTTGCAAAATATTTTGCATTGCATTATTTGTAAAGCAAAAATAGGAATTATGTGAGAAAATAATGACACAAGGAATTACTGCTTTAGTAAAGGACAGTGAATCTTTGTAATGGATTTCAGACAGTGGAAGCAACAAATCTAATAAAATCATGTTCACTTTATTAGAAAAAGTCAAGCAGAACAACTCTCAAATATGATCTGAACTGGTTTTAAACTGAAGATTATATGGACTCGGACCATAACACCAAAGGTAATCAAAGTGAATAACCGAGCACGAGTTAAATGAAATGGAAGTAGTTGTAAAAGAGAAGTTATAACTACTATTATAGTGAATTACAGGAAAGGTTATGAGCAGCTAACTTCAGAAGAAGAAACAACATAAAGATTGCCTATTTTGGACGTCATAAGGATTTTGAAAGTTACAGAGAGTGGTAAACACTGGCTACCATGTACTGCTTAACAGTAATTGTCAGAAAGGTTTGCTAGTCAAGAAAAAAATCATATTATGGGACTAGCAGAAAACACATGTTAAATGTAAAAGTTAAAAGAAGTATCCACCGTAATGTTCTATTTTCTGTGCTTTGCAAGTTGCTGTCTGTAGTTAAAATGTTAAACAGTCCTCTATCTCTTTCTGCTTAACTGCAGCTAGTTAGGGCTAGAAGTATTTAAAATATGCTAAAAACATGGGCTTTATTCGGCTGAAATATTTTAAATCCTGTTGAAAAAAACTGAGGGCCATTGTTTAATACAAACCATGTCTAGAAACATTTAATTTCAATTCTTTTCTTCTCATATATTGTGGATGCCTATGTGTATTTTAAAGGTTCTGATTCAAAAGGTCTTTTGTATTAGTGCCTAATCAGAAGATTGTTAGCATTCTTTAGCACAAATAGATATTAGTATGGTTCCTGATTGCAAGATCATAGCTTCCCAGGGGTTACAAGTGTAATGATGTCAGCAAAGTGGATGCAATACCATTTCTTCATTGTGAGCATTCATTTCTGACCAGAAAATATATCTCCAGTACCGATTTAACATCTCTAAACTTCTTTGTGCCCATGGTATTTTTGTGTTATCAATTCAATTCTCTTGAAAATGGAAACAGCTGTCCTTTCACATTTGTTAATCAGATAATTCACATTAAACACTTCAAAAAAGGTCCAAAATGAACCGTAAAAAGATTTGTTTTGTTCATCTGAATTTTTTATTTTTCAGGAAATAGCCCTTATCCACAGTAAGCATCTTTGTACTCATGAAGAATATCTGAGCTATTGACATCAGATGAATATGTACCACTGACGAAGTCCCGCCCTGAGGGACGATACACGTGCAGAAGGGAGGGAGTAGTTGCTGACGTCACCCGCTGTCAACCAGGAAGAGAAGCAGCAGTGTCTGGTTGCCGACACGCTGTAACATGCTTATGCTAACAAACTACTTTTATCTAGACTGAGGTGAGGATAGCGTGCCTTATTGAAGATAGCTGGTATTGGGAGACTGTTCCTGCTTCTCATAGGCATGCAGATCTGTATCCCTGCTCCTTGGAATGGTTTAAGTGGATTTACATGCCCTAATATCAGGTCCTTCAGGTGAGAGGCCAATTTATCTGGTGAAGGATAGCTGCACTGTCAAGCACTTATTATCCCTTCCTTAGAGGAGAGTGTGTTTGAGCAACTTTCATCACAGGACCTCTTGCATGGGTTTTATAAATTTAGTTTTAGGTTTAGCGCTGCACTATGTATTGTGGTATTATCAGATGAATACGTAGTTTAAAAGCCATCAACAGACAGTAGAGCCAGACAAATTCTGAGCCCTGAGGGCCCTTTCACACGGGCGTTCCGCATGTCCGCAAATTATCCTATTTTTTTGCGGATGATACACGGACATAATGTATGTCAATGGCATTGCGGATGTCAGCGGATGACCATCCGCTGACATCCGATTTTCATCCTTTCAGTTCTGCTCCATTTTTTTGGAACGGAACAGAACCCTATTTATGTTCCGTTTCAAAAAACGGAACGGATGCAAAATTGGATGTCAGCGGTGTCATCCGCTGACATCCGCAATGCCCATAGACATACATTATGTCCGTATATCATCCGCAAACGGATGGGATGATATACGGACATACGGAGCGGATGACACAAGTGTCATCCGCTCCGTGAAAAAAAAATAAAAAAAAGTGCCGGAGCGAATCACAATGCGGTCCGCTCCGTGTGAAAGAGCCCGGAAACTGAATTAGCTATACAATTTATAATCTAAAACATTCATTTCTGTTTGTTGCCTTTAGGTACAAGTCAAAGTGCACACACACCTGATTGCTTTCCATAGTATTTGTAAGGCTTGTGTTTAGTAGCTGCAACTAATAACCACAAGCATTCAAATATTTTACATTTAATTGTCATATATTTTGCTTGAATTTATTTACTAGCAGAGGTGACAAACTATTATTTGTTAAGTCATCTGAATCCATGCTAGATGTATATCCTACAGACCTTTGAAGTAATACATGTCATCATAGTATATGATATTTTTTTCATGTTTGACACATGTTGTCTGGACATTTTTTCATGATCCATGTATAAAAATATAGTTATATTTATACATAGGGAATGCTGACTTCAGTCATCTGTAGCTACAGGCATACTTCTTATTCACAACACATTACCAGAAGCACTCTAACCATCCATAGCTGTAGCAAAATTTGGCAAAGACCACAAACACGTCTTCCCTGATGCATCCAATCATCATTACTGAGATTGTTTGGATCCTCTTCAATGCAAGGCAAAGATGTGCTACACAAAAGAAGGCTTATGTGTTGCTGTCTCATTCTTCCACCTTAATGTCTCTGTTGTAATTATTTTTGTAAAAAGGTAAAATGCCCCTTTGTGAATAGCAGCAGCTGTTGACATCAACATGTTATAATTCATGGCTTTGAATTTACATGCTAAAAAAAGGACAGCCAGCATTGTATGACTCTCATAGCACTTGTAAATTCCATTCTTGTGTTTCTAAAGGCTGGTCCACTCCGTTTCATATCAGGTTAAAAACATGAAGGGTGTTAATAAGTGAGAAGTAGCATAAGAATGTTATATTTGTAGATTAAAGACATTTTCATGTTGGTAACCTGAAAATAATACATCTACGTCCTGTTTAGTTATTATAAATTTGCATAAAACTGTTCGAACATATTGAGATTTTGTTTTCTAATCAAACTAATGAAGCCTATATTGCAATCTTTCTCAACCTTTTTACACAGAGGAACCATTGAAATACATTTCCAGTTTCAGGGAACCCCTGCTAAAAAAAAATGCTATACAGTATGTGCGACTCATGATACATTAGTGTGATGGTCAGTGGGAAGAATGCTCCTTACACTTGTGGTTATTGGGAAGAAGTATCTCCTACAGATAGCTAAAAGGATGAATGGTGTCAGTGGGAAGTTATCGGAGAGGCAGAAATTGCTCATTGCTCAAGGAACCCCCAGCACCCTCTGGAGGAACCCTGGTTGAGAAACCCTGCTCTACTGTCTGTCATTAACTCTATAATAAGATAAAAAAATTCAATTTCAGACTAACCCTTGCCTTTATTGCTTGCCATCATTTGGCAAAACTTGTCAAGAGGCAGCATTTCCTGCATCTTATTGCTCAGTCCTCACCAAAAGTATTTTAAGCCAAATCTAGAGTACTGTTAGGCATTACTCTTAAGGGAGGCTTAATCTACATCCTCACTTGAAGCACTTTGGCTCTGGTCTTCTATCTTTTTCTCCTACTCTTTTAGGTCAAAATCCCAGTTATAAATGTTCATGGTTCCAAAGTAAGTATAGGATGGACAAAAAAAATATAGACTGATCTAACCTAAGACTACATAGGTGTCCCATAATGCATGAACATTGCATATTTATGTATTTATTTATTTATTTGAAGACTGATGCCATAAAAAAATAAACTTTTTCTTGAAATGGCTATATTATAACTTAAAATAAACCCGTCAAAGATGTGGGCCATTTCGATTGATAAAACAATTTCTTCTTCAAGAAAAGTCAGCACAGAAAAAAAAAAATGGAAGCAATTTTTTGGGTGGTATAGCAGCCAATAATTTGTTTACATGCTTAAACTACCATTGCCATAACATAGTTGCATAGTTGCATAGTTAGCCATGTTTAAAAAAGACACAAGTTCATCTTGTTCGACCAACAGAAAAAAAATAAACAACTATAAAACCTCCATAAACAGATCCCCAAACCCGCAATTTATCCAGTAGAAAGCAAAAACACTATAAAGTATGGTCTCTTTCCCAGACTCCAGTGGGGGGAAAGAAATTAAATTCCTTCCTGATCCCCTGAAGGCAATCAGATATTATTTGGAACAAGTAGTGTTATTACCCATAAATATATTTTGTGCATTTAGAAATGCATCCAGCTATTTTTTTAAAGCTGACCAGAACTAGTTGCTGAGGGAGTCTATATCACATTTTCACAGCTCTTACTGTGAAAAAGCCTTTCGGTATGTGGAGGTTAAATCTTTTTTCCACCAAAGGTAAAGAATACCCCCTTGTCCTTTGTAATCACCTTATAGTTAATCTCTGCACAAGTTCACTATATGGACCACTAATGTATTTATACATGGGTATCATATCCCCCTTAATTGCCTCTTCTCAAGGAAGAACAAATTCAGTTAAGCTAATGCTTCGTCATATGTAAAAGGAACGACACCGGGCTAATACCCAAATGTGGAAAAAATCAGAAAGCCGCTAGCACTACAATAGACCAAAAATTGTGTAGATACATAATATAAAAAAAGCGCCTCAGGCCTATGAGGATGTCATGTATGACAAAACGCGTCAGTGTACTCTTTCCCACTGTGATCATTCTACATTACAAATGCTGTTTACCTGCAGATTTTTTGTAAGTGTTTTGTACTTTTTTTTTAAATAAATGTGTTTTAAATGGTTTTACACTATGTGTGACTATTTGGCTTGTCTCTACATACTGCCCTAAACCTGGAGATATGGTTTACCTAAGGTGAAGTCCATTCCCATCGGAGGTGTGGTGATGCATTTTGGATATCTTTATTGAAGATTCCTGAGCGATTGGGGTCTCTAAGTCCTTGTTAATTATCCCTGCTTGTATGACCCATTTACTGTATGGTACCTGGGTCAACAACCTCTGGTAAGCACAACATCTTTATCCGTGGTGGTGGGCTTGTCACATTGGCGACTACTGGCGTCTGGACATCTTTGTCTCCATATAAGTTTTATAGTACTTTCACTTGAGCACCTTTTTAGAAAGTATATATATATATATATATATATATATATATATATTAGCACTTTTATATATTATGAATAATTCCTCATAGCTGAGCTCCTCCATGCTTCCTAATAGTTTGGTTTCCCTTCTTTCCCTTCTCTGCACACTTGTTCCCTAATAATATTTTTTGTGAATTGCCCAGAACTGAACTGCATTTTCCAGATGACCTCTTACCAATGCTCTGTACAGGAGCAAAAAGTGCATAACTTTACATTTATCAAAATGAAACCTTATCTGCCATATAGTTGCTGAATGTAATAGTGCATTGAGGTTGGCTTGTAAGTTGGAGACATCAGGTAAGGATGCTATTTTACTGCATACTGTAGCTTGGTGTTATCTGCAAACACTGAAATTGTATTTTTATTCCCAAACTCTATATACAATTTATGTTAAAAAGTAAGGGTCCCAACACTGAACTTAGGGGTATGCCACTAATAACCTTAGACCATTCAGAGAGTACAGTGCCTTGCGAAAGTATTCGGCCCCCTTGAACTTTGCGACCTTTTGCCACATTTCAGACTTCAAACATAAAGATATAAAACTGTAATTTTTTTGTGAAGAACCAACAACAAGTGGGACACAATCATGAAGTGGAACGAAATTTATTGGATATTTCAAACTTTTTTAACAAATAAAAAACTGAAAAATTGGGCGTGCAAAATTATTCAGCCCCCTTAAGTTAATACTTTGTAGCGCCACCTTTTGCTGCGTTTACAGCTGCAAGTCACTTGGGGTATGTCTCTATCAGTTTTGCACATCGAGAGACTGAAATTTTTGCCCATTCCTCCTTGTAAAACAGCTCGAGCTCAGTGAGGTTGGATGGAGAGCATTTGTGAACAGCAGTTTTTAGTTCTTTCCACAGATTCTCAATTGGATTCAGGTCTGGACTTTGACTTGGCCATTCTAACACCTGGATATGTTTATTTGTGAACCATTCCATTGTAGATTTTGCTTTATGTTTTGGATCATTGTCTTGTTGGAAGACAAATCTCCGTCCCAGTCTCAGGTCTTTTGCAGACTCCATCAGGTTTTCTTCCAGAATGGTCCTGTATTTGGCTCCATCCATCTTCCCATCAATTTTAACCATCTTCCCTGTCGCTGCTGAAGAAAAGCAGGCCCAAACCATGATGCTGCCACCACCATGTTTGACAGTGGGGATGGTGTGTTCAGGGTGATGAGCTGTGTTGCTTTTACGCCAAACATAACGTTTTACATTGTTGCCAAAAAGTTCGATTTTGGTTTCATCTGACCAGAGCACCTTCTTCCACATGTTTGGTGTGTCTCCCAGGTGGCTTGTGGCAAACTTTAAACAACACTTTTTATGGATATCTTTAAGAGATGGCTTTCTTCTTGCCACTCTTCCATAAAGGCCAGATTTGTGCAGTAAACGACTGATTGTTGTCCTATGGACAGAGTCTCCCACCTCAGCTGTAGATCTCTGCAGTTCATCCAGAGTGATCATGGGCCTCTTGGCTGCATCTCTGATCAGTCTTCTCCTTGTATGAGCTGAAAGTTTAGAGGGACAGCCAGGTCTTCGTAGATTTGCAGTGGTCTGATACTACTTCCATTTCAATATTATCGCTTGCACAGTGCTCCTTGGGATGTTTAAAGCTTGGGAAATCTTTTTGTCTCCAAATCCGGCTTTAAACTTCTCCACAACAGTATCTCGGACATGCCTGGTGTGTTCCTTGTTCTTCATGATGCTCTCTGCGCTTTAAACGGTCCTCTGAGACTATCACAGTGAAGGTGCATTTATACGGAGACTTGATTACACACAGGTGGATTCTATTTATCATCATTAGTCATTTAGGTCAACATTGGATCATTCAGAGATCCTCACTGAACTTCTGGAGAGAGTTTGCTGCACTGAAAGTAAAGGGGCTGAATAATTTTGCACGCCCAATTTTTCAGTTTTTTATTTGTTAAAAAAGTTTAAAATATCCAATAAATTTTGTTCCACTTCATGAGTGTGTCCCACTTGTTGTTGATGCTTCACAAAAAATTACAGTTTTATATCTTTATGTTTGAAGCCTGAAATGTGGCAAAAGGTCGCAAAGTTCAAGGGGGCCGAATACTTTCGCAAGGCACTGTATGAATCATTAATTACTATTTTTTGAATACAATATTTTAGCCAGCTTTCTATCCATCCAGTTTTTTATCCATTTACTCATTAGCTATATGCTTTTGCAAAGTCCAAGTATACTATATCCACAGCAACTCCATTATCTAAGTTTTTGCATATTTCCTCAAAAAAAAAAAAGCCGATTTGTTTTTCAACTTTGATCCTTCGTGAATTCATGCTGACAGATATGGCAGAGGCAAATAAATGGTTAAAGATGGCTTCCATAACCCGCTGCTGGGGTTGAAAACTTCTTCAATGCCTGCACTCTGCACTATACCTATTATCAATGAAAGTAAATAATTTTTTCAAGTCGGACTGCATCCTGCTGGAAAAACCTTGTTGGTGCTAATTAGAATACGATCAATATCAATAAATTTCAGCTCAAAGGAAACTTTATTTGCATCGTTCCCTGTTGAACAGACTAATAAATCCAAGCACACATTTATTGTCTTCACAGTGACAATCAACAGTTTCTGATCAACATTTGTAATTTAAAGTGATTGGATCGACACAGGAAAGTTTCCTATTGGCTTTAAAGTGATGAAACACTTTCGACATCTAGTTGATTAAAGCTTATGTCCAGCCTTTTTTTTTAGTTTGGATAGATTAGAGAACACTTAAAGTGGAAGGCAGGTCAAAACCTAACTAACCTAAATCTACTCCCACCCACATTCTATGCCTATTCTATCTACCTTGAAAAAGGAAAGATGTCTATCATTACCTATTCTGAAGTTGTTCCGGTCTGGTCACATGAGCAAGTCCCAGTGCTGGCTTCAGTGTAGAGGAGAGACAGCCGACAACAGATGCCTCATAGTAAGCCTATGGGTGATGTCATCGCCCAGGCTCTTCAGTCGTTGTCAGTAATCTCTCCTCTACACTGAAGCTGGTGCTGGAGTGATCACGTGACCTGATCGGAGCAACTTCAGAATAAGTAGGTAAAGTCATCTTTCTATTTACAGGGTAAAAGAATAGGTTTTGAATGGGTGTGGGAATAGATTTACAGTGGATCTTTACCCTAGAAAAAAAAATAAAAATCAGCAGCTACAAATACTGTAGCTGCTTACTTTGAATAAGAGGACCCTTACCTGTCCAGGGATTCAGTGCTGTCTTCACCTGGGCCGGTTCTCCGCTGGTCTTCAAGTCTCCGCCACCACCATATTTACTGTGAGAAACTGGCTGTGACTCGTTGCAGCTTAACAGCTGGCTTTCCACTGCGCCAGGCTGCACTTCGTGAATGGTTCAACAGCCTTCTGGGACCTATGACGTGCCCAGAAGTCTGGTTGGCAAAGAGCGGGGGGCCCGGGCAGTTTGAGCAGCAGTGAGAGTGGATACTTATCAAAACTAGGTACCCATTCCCCCAATAAAAAATGTAATGGGGGACACAAAGAGGAACTTCCCCTTTAGGGTGAAGCTCCAATTTAAGCTTAGTTTGACTTGCCTTCCAATTTAATATTCTTTTAGGTTTTTATTTCTGGCTGTGACTGTACTTGGGAGATTTTCCCTCACTTCCTGTCCATGAAGAATACCATACAAGACATTGGGGGTGCCAACATCACAGGAAGAGGAAGTCAAGGAAAGCAACATAACAGACAGTTTATCAAATTAAATGGTCAATTAGAAAAACTGATGACTGTATATCCAGCATAACATGAACTAGAATAGAAGGAGTCTTATTGGTTGCTATTGGTAACTCAAAAGCTGAAGTCAAATTTCAGTAGAATGAACATTCACTCAAATGGCTGCTTCCGCCTTGCATGTGTAGGATAAACAGTGGAATGTATTTTGACGCTATCAGATAATCCCCTGAAGACTATAAGGCATCAAAGGATGTTGCATTAACATTGCATTATGAGAATAACTCGAAGACTAGCGTCTGGAAACTTTGGAGGAAGCATAAGCACAGAACAATTTCATTTAATTGCTTTCTATCTCTTGTCTAGCTACCTCCCTTTCCTATTAATGAAGGATTTAACTCTGCTTAGCTGTGCTCTGAAATGTATGACACATACATCATGGCTGCAAATAAACAGAGTGGTAGCTCCGACACCTGGATTATTTTCCAAACACTTCTGTCAGCACCAGAGGGACAATGTAAAAATATCTCTAGATTTCCCTACACATTACATGGCTGCATCCAGTAAAATGCTGAGATCATGCAAAGCAAGGCACGGATGGGCTTGGGAGACCTCTATCTCCAATTGCAGCAACGAGGTGAGAAACCGGCTAAGCAATGTTTTATTAGTTCTCCTGTAATTGCTGAACATTACAGCGGTGTTTTGCTGTGGGTGCACATTCCTATTTAAATTGCTCAACCCCTGCGGGACCTGATCTTACATTCCTAGAGATAGTCCTGGGGCAGTAAATGAGAGCAGAGGGACGAGAAATACTCTTGTAAGACACTTGTCTGAGGTTAACACAGTTTTATCATTCAGCTCATGCTGGAGGAATAGGATTATCCATGCAATATTAGAAGCAGACTAAAAACCGTGGCCTCCGTGCGGGTAGGCTTAACCTTGCAAGAAACTGCTGCATTTATCCATGGTTAACAGTTTTTACTGAGAATAAATCAATATGTTGTTATGTAAATGTGTACATATACATGCTAGTTTTGATACCAATACAGGAGAAAATATAAATACACATTTAACATATTTTAAAGTTAAAATATCATATACTGATGGAGCAACTGAATAGTAACACTCTTAAGGTTTGTTTACATCAGATTCCCTTTTCTTGCAATTTCAGTACAGAAAAGTGCAGTCCTTCAAACTGGCTTCTTCTGTCCCAGTAATAACAAAATTAGAGTATGCAAAGTTTTTGGTCCATTGACCACCAGTTTCTTACTCAAGGAGCGTAAAATGTGGTCCTTTAGAATACTTTTAAAGTTCTACAAGAAATCTAAAATGTGAAAGTATTGAAGCTAAAACTTTTTTCCCAGCTTGAAATTGATTGGGGAAAATCAGTTTCCTGTGATAAAAAGTTTGCTAGAGTTGGGTTTATTTGCTGGTTATACTGTATATCTAGTATTGTTTCAGGAAAATGTAAACTCTTACCCATCGGTACAGTTTGGGTGGCATGGACGGCATTCTCTGTCCTCATCAGCATATTTAAAAATGAAGCTGTGTGCTCCTTGAAGACCTTCCGGACATTTTTCCACACAGTTGGGACCATCTTTAAAATTAGAGCATTTCGCACAGTGCTCAGGCCCCTGAAATTGTCACACAAATGTTAAGGCTCATAAAAGAACATTTAAACCAACATATGTCATTGTCGTGTTCAGGATACTTGTAAGCCACCATGTGGGATCCACCAATGCCAGTTCCCTGTAATAGACTAGATATTATAATGACCTCTCTAGCATCACATATATTTACTCACTTACCTCCATGCCAGTGGTGCAGTTCCTGTAAGACTCTTCTGCATTTAATACTCCTGGGAGTTTCAGATGGCTATGTCCCCTGCTGGGTGTTTTGGCTCTATCCTCCAACTCTACATTACTGCTGTGTCGTGCACAGTAGTAACATAAAGGCTAAAGAAAGGAATCAAGGCACACAGTAGGGGACACAGGGACCCAACACTTCTGAAAGTTTTGAATGCTGAAGAGTTCAACAAAAGCTGCAGCACTGGAAAGGAAGAAGATGGTAACCTTTCGAGAGACGAGCATATATGATCTTCTATTACAAAGAACTGGTACTGGGAATTTTTTAAATCAATTAATGCAACATACAATGTTAATAGATTAATCAACAATATTCAAAATTTACTGTAATGTAAGAAAACCTGGACATTTCAAACTAAGTAGCATATCATAAAATTATGCATAGGCAGACACTGCTTAGTGAGAATATTTAGCATATTTAGAATAGGCAATGGAAACTGTATGCAAGTCTCAAATGTTCCTAAAGCTTTATCCTGCCCCTGCCTGCTATCCAAACAATAGGAGGTTTGTTCAACCAATAGGTAGTTTTAATAGGCGGGAGGGGCAAGACCAAACTCAAACTTTGGCCAAAACAGTGTGTATAACTTCAGCCCCTATCTCCAGATCTATTGATCCATCTGACATGTAGTTTTCACTAAAGGCATCATCTGCTTATGTATTTTACTCCATGTTATGTTCTGCATGAATTGGCCTGGGTATTGCATTACATATTCGTTTTCTAGTCTTATTCCATTCTTCAAAATTCAAAGCAAGAATTCCTGTATTTTGAGTATAACATGCTGCAGAACATAGGGAGCAAATATATAAAGGCTATGTTCATAAAATGCTGAATCAGACAAAAATGTAATAATAAAGATTAGTGCAGGGGTAGGCAAACATTGGCCCTCCAGCTGTTGCAGAAGCGCAAGTCCCATGCAAGACTCTGACAGCCATAATCATGACAGGTAGAGGCATAATGAAACTTGTAGTTCCACAAAAGCTGAAGGCCTAAAGTTTGCCCATCCTAATTTACGTGCTTTCTTATGAGTAGATTTATTTTAAACTCCCTTACCGGTCCATAACATGTAGCTACACCTCCTTCCATCTTCTCACATTGGCTGTCACAGTTGAGACAGACAGAACCATTGACAAACTCCCGGGGATCTCTGCAGACAAGATAATGAAAAACTATTGTAATTCTATTATTTCACTGGATATACTAAAGCCATTGCTCTTTTTAAATACATTGACAGTAATATGTCTTTTACCTTCTATACAGAAATCAAACATTGTTACTGGACTTGATCTACACTGTTGAGTGACAGGTAACCTATTTTTTTCTTAAATAACAAACATGTTTTACTTACCTGCTCTGGGCAAAACAACTCCTATCCTCTTCTTCTCGAGTCCCCTGTCAGCGCTCCTGGCTCCTCCCTCCTGTTGAATGCCCCCATAGCATGCAACACTCTGTGTGTCTATTGATACACAAAGTGAGACTCGGCCCCACCCCCGCTATCTGCTCACTGGCTGTGAGGGGGGCTGAGGGTGGAGCTGCATACAAAAGTTTTTTTTTACCTAAATGCAGAGAATGCATTAAGGTAAAAAAAAAAATCCTTCTGACATTAGAGCCACTTTAGCAATGTTCTATTCTTAAGGGGAAGGTAATAGTTGAGCTATAGCCTTGTAATCATTTACACCACATTGCCTTCATTTTGTTAAGGTTTATAGTGGGTAAAAAGGTAAAGCATGTTCAAATGCAGGATAATGACTTTAAGTTTCAAATAAAATTTTGAAAAAAATCTGAAGTCCGCTCTCTACTGACGTCACAAAAGTCAGTCCAGGCACCGTGTCATTGCGAAAATGGACGGGAGGATCCACCAGGTGCCTGGACTGACACCCGGCTCAGCTTCACAGTGAGCCACTGAGAGCCTGAGCCAGCCGCTCCCCGCCTCTCCACATCTCAGCACTCCAGTGAGCGAGGAAGGGGCAGAGCGGAGAGCTGCAGCTCTCTGTTAGGGGAGCTGTCAGAACTGAGCAATCGGCGGTGTTCAATCGCTCGGTTCTCAATGCAGAGGTGCCGGGGGGGACAGATACAGCATGGGACCAATGCGGCATCCACCTAGGTAAGTATGTATATGGAAAAAAAAAAACATTTTTTCTTCTTTTAAGTGTAAATTTGTTTAAAGTGGAACTTTAGTCCGAAAATTAAGTCCTGCTAGATCACTTTATGCTGGTCCATTTTGCAAGTATAGCTATACAAAACATTAAAAATAAGTGTCTATACTGTTTAAAAATTCAGTAACACACTGTCTCACCCTGCTCTGAACATGCCCAGTTGCACTTCATTTTTAGGCATTTTTAGGCGCTGCCGAATTTGTAGAGGCTGATCTGCTGACAGCCTTCAAGCTGAATTAAACCTTCCTATCCTTTACAGCCAAGGAAGCTGCTTTTGTTTGATCTGCAGCTGCCATGGGTGCTGCACATGTGATCAGTTATGACACCAGCCATTTGATGGTTTGACAGCTTGGTTGAGGACACAAGCAAATGTGACAGTTAGCAATCCTGGCATTCCAGGAATGTAACTGTTTTTTAAAACCATTACATTTAGTTTCGCTTTATGGTTTACTGCTGTTCAGGGGCTCTGAGCTTCAGCAAAATGGCAGCCTCCAGCAAGAACAAACAGAAGCAATTCTAAAGGCAATTTACCTCACACACTAATTCTGGTAGCATAATTATTAATGTGGGATGTATGATCCTTGTTAAAGAACATTATTTGTTATCAAGTTGTTGTGGATAAAGTTCCGATTTAAATAATCACAGATATGCAAAGAGAGTTTTATTTTAATTATATGTAGATAACATTTATTTAGTACAAGAAAGTGTACTGTAAAAGCTGGCAAAAGTAGTCAAAATTGGGAGGAAAGGTGAGCACAAAGACATTGCTAGCACTGGCCCCCAAGAGTGTGCGCCCTGCGTTTATTGCAGTTTGCCCCAGGGCGCCAATGCTGTAATCCCCTGACTTCTGTTTTGTTTTATTTCCCTAAAGGGGAAATCCACTTTTGTGGCGAAAGAAATTAGCAAATAAAGGAAAATAATATAGCGCATACAATTGCAACACAAGTCATATTGTAATTGAATGTTATTAAAAATTACTTTTCCTTTTCAATCTGCAGCCGCTGTAATTTTCTGAAACTACAATGCAATATGGCTACCTGGAGTTGTTCTGTACACAGAATGTGTACTGACCACACCCCAGAAACATCATTTCCTGCTTGTGTGATTGGCTCACCCATTTTTCTAGAAGTCTACCTAAGATACAAGTCAGATTTCAGGCATCCCCTGCAACAAAAATGTCATTTTTTGGTGAGATACTTCCAATAGGAACATGTCTAAAGGGATACAGGTACAGCAGATTTCCTCATTAGTGCTGCACAGCTGGTTGATAATTATAAAACCACTCCCATTAGACCCACTCAACACAGAGGCACAGAAGAACAAACAGTGATTTTTTCAGAATACCAAAAGGTAGGGATGTGCAACAAAGGATGTTATAACCCCTGCAATGTATATAGATCACCCAGAGAGGAATGTTTTTTTCTCAACAAAAGTGGAGTTACGCTTTAAGTTTTGGAGCTGCAGTGCCACTTTCACTACAATCGCTGACTTATTTGGACCTCAGATACTGCAGCAACATTTAGTTCCCTTTCACACAGGCGGACCGTTCAGATCCGCCTGTCATTTTTTTTGGCGGATCTGAATGGTCCCCCCATGCATTCCTATGGGGCATCGGATGTCAGTGGAGACATATCCGCTGACATCCGATCCGATCCGATCCATCAAATCTGGACGGATGGAAACCCTATTTTCCACCCGTCCAGCGGATCGGATGAGAACGGTCCGACGGTCCGTTCCCATCCGATTTCCCCAAAAGAGATGCATGGGAAACTGACAGCTGTGTCTCCGCACACAGCGCGGAGACACAGCTGTCATTCTCCTGCTCAGCAGGGGATCGGTGGATCGATCCTCCGCTGAGAAAAACGGACTCCGTCCAGTGGACGGAGTGTGTGAAAGGAGCCATAGAGTCAAGGAAGCCTCCCCAAAGCTCTTCCACAACTCTGATGTTCCTTCCCCTCCCTGTGAATCTTCACTGAATTTGGGGTATGGTAAATGGACTTTGGGAAGGTCAACTGTACTGAGGGGAACAGTCTGTGTTTGGGGGGAGGTCTGTACTGACTATTGTACTGAGGTTTTGTTGAGATGTTTTTGTCAATTTTGGTGTGAAAAAAAAAGTTGCTGCTCTGCAGTATAATATTTGTAATTTAATGAATGCAGTATTATACAGCTTTTACTGTACTACTTGCTTGCTGTGGCTATGAGAGATGCAGCTTTCATCAACAGAAGCAATACTGTTCTTTATACACATGCCTTCTCCCCTTGTGCATTCACAGAATGTAATGTTCTGTGAATTGTTCAATCTTGGCCCCTGTGTTCTGTGTCATGCACTCCTGAGCCTTGATATCTGTGCCTTACACACTTCTGACCCCTGCGTTTGATGCATTATGCACTCCTGCACTCTGTTCATTACATACTCTTGAGCCCTGCACTATATACACTATGTTGTACATTTCATACTCCAGACTACTGCACTAATTTAAGCTGGACAGGGATGTAGAAGGTCTTTAACCCATCAGCATGACTGGTATCTGTTCCTTTTTGCACTGAGGAACATGATGAGCACTGCCAGAGCCCTACAAAATGACCTCCGGCAGGCCACAGAAACAGACTTCATGAGGGTGGCTTGAGGGCCAGACGTCCTCTAGTGGGCCCTGTGCTCACTGCCCGGCACCGGGGAGCTCTATGGGCATTTGTCATTGAATGCCAGAATTGGCAGGTCCACCACTGGAGCCCTCTGATTTTCACAGATGAGAGCAAGTTCACCTTGAGCACATGTGACAGAAGTGAAAGGTTCTGGTGAAGCCGTGGAGAATGTTATGCTGTCTGCAACATCATTCAGCACGACCAGTTTGGTGGTGGGCCAGTGATGGTCTGTGGAGGCATATCCATGGAGGGATGCACAGACTTCTACAGACTATACAATGGCAGCCTGATTGCCATTAGGAATCAAGATAAAATCCTTGGACCCATTGTCAAACCCTATGCTGGTGCAGCGGAACATGGGTTCCTCCTGGTGCACAACAATGCCAGACCTTATGTGGCGAGAGTATGCAGCCAGTTCTTGGAGAATGAAGAAATTGATACCAATGAATGGCCCCCACGCTCGCCTGACCTAAATCCAATAGAACACCTCTGGGACATTTGGTCCATTCAACGCTGCCAGGTTGCACCTCAGTCTGTTTAGGAGCTCAGTGATGCCCTGGTCCAGATATGGGAGGAAATACCCCAGGACACCATGCGTCCTCTCATTAGGTGCATGCCCTGATGTTGTCAGGCATGCATACAAGCATGTGGGGGCCATCCAAACTACTGAGGACAATTTTGAGTTGCTGGAATGAAATTTCAGCAAAATGGACTAGCCTGCTGCATAATTTTTTCACTTTGATTTTGGGGGTGTCTTTGAATTCAGCCCTCTGTATGTTGATAATTTTCATTTCAATCAAAGGATGTGGCATCCTTTCCTTCCTATCATATTAGCCAGTCCATATCAGTATAGATATCCAGCATGATATTTTTTCTTATTAAGATCTGATGTGTTTTCAAAGTGTTCCTTTAATTTTTTTGAGCAGTATATATATTTTTTTAATCGGTTGGATAGACTCGTTTTGGCTCTGCCCAAATGCTGAATTCCTGTAGGAGGGGTTGCATGATCTGTGATTATATATAAGGCCATTTATTGTAAGGTTGGGCTAGCACTGAGGAAAGAGGCATGACCTCCAAAATGTCCAACTAGTTGTTCCCAGTACGAGTCATATTACGTTCAAGCTTGAGCAGATCTGTTTTGCATGATGTTTTTTACTGGCATGTGAGTATCTATTTGTCTATGTGGATTTAGTAAAACGTATCAATGGTAATGCACAAGGTGGTTCGCCCTCCTGTATGCTTTTTTCAGTTCCTTTGGAAGACTTCCCAGTCAGTGGAAGGCTGCACCCTAGATGGGCATTGTGGCATGAAGCGCGATAGAAGATTTCCCTTGGATTTAGTGCTAAAGTGTTTTTTGGACTTTGGTGTTTACCAAGAGGTTCTTTTGCAATCCTAGCAACAAACCTGGGTGAGCAACAGAAGTGAAAATAACTGAAATATGGTAATGACCAATTCTTACAACTTAGCTTATTTGTACACCCTTTATAACCCAATCTGGCACTTGTTGGGGATGAAGGAACCTGCACACTGGAAAACATGTGCTTGGTATCTGCCAATTCCTTGCAGCTCCCACTGCCATGGTCACACATATATATGAACATTAAATAAACGCAGAACTGGATGACCTGGTCAAAGTGTGCTGTTTAGAGGTTGACTGTGACAACCAAGAGGAGGGTCTACTTTTGGCTAATAAACAACATGTCTTATATAATGTAGATGCAATGTCCCATGTAATTCTTTTCTTTTACCACTGTAAAAGAAAACAAATTTCACAAATATTTCCTTATGCACTTCAACCAAAATTTAAACTCTGCAAACACCTGAATCATCCACAGCAGACCAGTACTTTAAACACTGCATCAAATAAAGATGATATCAGTGTACTGCCAGGAGAAAATTGTACATGAATCACATCTGCATCACAATGAGAGGAGTACAGAGGAGATGAGAATGGAAAACCTAAACTGCCGGCACTGAGCAGATTCAGGCGGGACAACATGGGAAAAGAGATAAGGCGACAAGGATGATGGTGAAGAAAGAAGGGAGGAGAATGGAGGAAATGCCGATGATTTGCTGTAATTAAAATAGATGATCTCTCAGGAAAGGAGATTTCATTACTCTGTAAGACAGTTTATTACTATAGAGTGGGAGGAAAAAACAGAAATTGATGGTGTTTTCTTAAAGTTCACAGTGCTACGGGCTGGGGAGGAGAATTAATAATGAACAATAAAAGCATATCTGCAGAATTAGCTGCCAAGGGAAGATTTCTTCTAACAAAGGGGTTAAAAGCTGACATTTAAAATCTTAACTCCTTGTGTGACCTCACTGATAGGTGCTAGTACAACGGTTGTACAAAATGAATAAGACAATGTTATTTGTACTTGAATATGAATGACCAATGCCCTCAATTTTACAGCTGCAAGGTGTTGTGGGCCATTTAGTGGCTGGACAACCCAAGATATATTAACTTTTTATAAATGTGCTGAGGGTCAATTTGCCATTTTAATAGGGCTTCTACTCTTAAAGGGTATGTAAACCCAAACAATGAACTTGTGTTATTTGGTCACTTAAATTTTTAATTCGCATTAGCAGTTGTGGGGTGAGTCCCCCCCAACCACTATGCTCTTTAGCTATAGAGGCATAGGCTGGAAATATACATATGCTGTGGCCGTGATGCGTTGCTTCTCGGCCATGGCAGAAAGTGTACTACTTTTAGGTGGGCTTAGTGCCCACTAAACATGCCCCATTCAAGAAAGTGGGGCCTCTCTGCAAGCGCCCTGCATGCATGCATGTGGTTGTGGTGCTCTAGTTCAGGGTTTAAGGTGCTAAAGCAGGTGGCGAGGAGGCAATGCCATGCCTCCTCACTGCTCTAAAAAGTTCTCTGAAGAGCAACATGAACATGGCTCACTCTTCAGAGTCTGAAGCTTGTGTGAAGGAGCCCTAGCGCTCTTTCACACAGGTGTTGAACTTTAAAGCAGCCTTGTTTGCACATCAATGCACCTACAACATTGATGATCACTTTGGACATGTTGCACAGGCATTTAAGTTGAGCTAGGCAATGCTCCTCAAACACCCCCTGAGGGGTGTTGCCCCCAACCTCTTGGGAAACTCATGTCACAGGTCACATGCACATCATCAAAAAGCTGTTGCACAACTCAGAAGAGGCAGTCACTCCCCCACTGTGATGTCAAAAGAAGACAGTGGCGCAGCACCGGGTACGCTGCGGCGAAAAAGGGGGATCCCTAGGTTACACCACTGGATCACCAGGCTTGTAAGTAAGCTTTTGGAGAACAACTCCACCCTACATATTACCTCATTGATGACTTCATCAGGGTAATTCATGACCCAACGCAGTGATGGCGAACCTTGGCACCCCAGATGTTTTGCAACCACATTTCCCATGATGCTTATGCACTCTGCAGTGTAGTTGAGCATCATGGGAAATGTAGTTCCAAAACATCTGGGGTGCCAAGGTTTGACATCACTTAGGATGCAGTTAGGAGATTAGGATAATTTCTTTAATTTGTGTGTTATATCTGCCTGGAGTTCAGATTTAAATGACAAGATGGTTCAGAGGATAAGGCGCCATGAATGTGGACTGGTGAGTCAGTGCCATGGGTTCAAAATGATTATTCAGTTCCTTGGTAATCTGCATACCCGGGTACTGAAAGATGTGAACAAGAGGCCTAAAGTATCTCTCGGGTGTAAGGATGTAACAGGGCAGATACATTGGGGAAGATTGACTAAGACTGGAGCACTCAGAATCTGGTGCAACTGTGCATGGTGGCCAATCAGCTTCTAACTTAAGTATATTCAATTAAAGCATAACTCCACTTTTGTTGAGAAAAAAACATTCCTCTCTGGGTGATCTATGTACATTGCAAGGATTATAACAACCTTTGTTGCAGATTTCTACCTTTTGTTATTCCGAAGAAATCCCTTTGTGTTTCTCTGTGCCCATGTGGGAAAGTGAGTCTAATGGGAGTGTTTTTATAATTGTCAATCAGCTGTGCACCTGCAGACCACTAATGAGGAACTCTGCTGGGCCTGTATCCCTTTATAAGTATTTATATTGGGAATATCTCACCAAAAATGAAATTTTTGTTGCAGGGGAGGCCTGAAATCTGATTTGTATCTTAGTGCAGACTTCTGCGAAAATCAGTGAGCCAATCACACAAGCAGGAAATGATGTTTCTGGGGTGTGGTCAGTACACATTCTGTGTACAGAACACCTCCAGGAAGCCATATTGCATTGCATTTTCAGAAAATTATAACAGCTGCAGATTGAAAAGGAAAGGTATTTTTTCTTTTAACATTCAATTGCAATATGACTTGTGTCACAATTGTATACGCTATATTCTTTATTTATTTGCTATTTTTTCCCCCACAAAAGTGGAGCTACCCATTAAGCTTTAACAAAAAAAAAACCTGGAAGCTGAGCAGAGTGCACCAGATTTTGCATGCTCCCCTTTTAGTAAATTCCCCTATTGTGTTACTCATGATTCTAAGTACTGTATGCAGGTAATTTATTACATAGCCATCTTAACCTATGACCGTAGCTCTATTTGGTTTCAGCATTACTTACCCAGAGCGAAGGTTGCAGGATCTGACACATGATTTACCTCGACTGAAATATTTGCAGGACAGGCACTGATCAGACCCAGGTCCCCAACAACCAGCAGCAGAACAAAGAGGATGACACACCATTCCTTCAGCAGCTAAAAGAAAAACAAAAGAATAAAGAATCATCCTTTTGCTAGATTGCTGGTTAGAAAACATGGATTCGTATGTGAGAAGGGTTATTAGGATGCATCTTGAGTCTTGAGACTGTAACAACAACCATTACACTGTAAATTAAACCTAGAAAATACACCAATTAGACTCTAGAGATTATTTAGCCTAATGAACTGGAAGATTCTACATGCCACCCTACATGCTTTGTTTACTCCCAGGATGCCATGAAGTAAGCAGTGTCTTGGCCATTAAGTCCCACGCGCTTTTAAACCACATACTTAACAAATAGATATGGGATGTAGGCTTAACTAATGAATATAATGTACTGTTCACTTAAAGTACTAACATATATAATATAAATAAAGGGTTAGCAATAAATATATAATATAGATTAAGATTTTTTTGCTGTTAAAGAAAATATAGGCTGGAAGTTAAAAAGTAGGGCTATACACTGCCGCGATTTCCCATGCCATGAAGTTAGCAGTATAATATAGATGAAAGGTTAGCTTTAAATACACTGTAGAAAAATATATTTAAAGAAAATGTTTAAACATTTATAAATATAAATAAATGTATTTAAATAAATATTTATTTAAAATATTTAAAGAAAATTTAGGCCAGACATTATAGAATAAGCCTAACCACTGTTCATATTTTATTCTTGCATTATATTTGAAATTGTCAATGTATATTTGTTGATACCTCAATACTATCCTACCTACCTGTAAAGTGGCACATCTGTACTGTGTATAGAAGCTGCTGCAGAAATAATTGCATTTATAAAGCCAAGAAAATGACATGTTCCCTGCAAGCTTTCTTTATTTTGTAAACATTAGCTTGGGGAGCCAGTCTGTATGATGAGGCCACAATGTAGTGCACTGGGAACAAGATTAGATATTTTTTGGATAAATTCTGGTGTCTCTTCAGACTTTGGATAGAAGTAACAGGTGCGGAAAATTGGTCTTTGGGTATCAGAGGTGCCTTCACACCATACCCATATAGAGGTACTCTTGATAAAGCAAGAATTGGCCTTGCTGTCAAAAAAAGAAATGATATGCAAATGATATGTTATGCAAATGATATGTTATGCAAATGATATGTTAATTGTGAGAGTAGATAGCTAAATATGTATTCAAATTTTGTAGCATGACTTCTGTCATGCATAGGGGTCTGTTTATAGAAAAAAATCCACTGGACGAATGTCATAAGCATTCGTACAGCTGTCACAAATTCTGCCCATATTTTGCCTGAAGTAGAAATCCAGGCTAAACCTAACTAATGTTTAACTACTTTAATACCAGGCACTTTTACCCCCTTCCTGCCCAGGCCAATTTTCAGCTTTCAGTGCTGTCACACTTTGAATGACAATTGCGCGGTCATACAAAACTGTACCCAAATGCATAGAGCTTTCTTTTGGTGGTATTTAATCACCGCTGTTTTTTTTTTTTTTTTGCTAAAAGAAAAATGAAATAAGACCAAAAATGCAAAAAAATAAATAAAAAAAAAAGTTTTTCTTAGTTTCTGTCAGCAAATTATTTTAAATAAGTAATTTTTCTCCTTAACATATGTGCGTTGACAAGGTTGCACTGATGGGCATTGATAGGTGGTACTGATGGGTATTTATGAGGTGGCACTGATGAGGTGGCATTGAAGGGCACTGAAAATATGCCACTGATGAGTAGACACTAATATGCAGCACTGATAGGCGGCACTGATGGGCACTGATAGGCAGCACTGATGGCCACTGATAGGCGGCACTTATGGGCAATGATAGGTGGCACTGATGTGTGGCACTGATGAGAACTGATGGGCGGCACTGATAGGCACTAATGGCCGCACTGAAAAGCAGCACTAATTGGCATAACTTATGGGCACTGATAGGAGGCACTGATGGGCACTAATAGGTGGCACTAATGGACAATACTAGGTGGCACTAATGGGCACAGACTGGTGTCACTGATGGGACAGAGTGGCATTACAGATCAGCACTGTTGAGGCTGCATTGTAATCAGGGCACTGCCGAGATTGGGGTCACGCCATATCCCAGGCCCCCGGGGGCGAGCGATTGTGGCTAAACTGGGTGCCGTCAAATAACATCGTCCCAGAACAAGAGCCGCACCTCTCCGCCATCATTTAATGGCGGGCGGGAAGTGGTTATAAATGTGTAAGAAAGATGTATATGCTTACCTATTTTTAGCCGTCACAGCAGCAGCTGCAGGTAAGAGAAGAGAGCGCTCGACAAAGTCTGGTAAAACCTAGAGTGATGATGTCACGCTTAGGCTCCTATGGCCCCCCCATTGTCGATGGATGCTTCCTCCGCCCCCCTGCAACCTCTGCTTACTGACAAAGGAGAGCCAGACTACATGACTGGACCAGAGCAGGCTGAAAGTAAGTAATTATATACAGCTTTTTTTACACAGGTTAGTGAGCATAGCTGTTGGCGATGGGTGGTGTTGGGGGTGTATTTGTAAGTCTAGCAAGGTTTAGCCTGGAATTCTACTTTAATACGTCACTTTACTATGATTGTCAGCTCTATCTAGTGGCTGTAACACTGAATGTTTCCTGAAAAATTTCAGCCAGTAAAATGCTGCATAATGGCCACTAGATGGAGCTGGGGATCATAGGAAACCAAAGGATTGAGCAAACATGATCAGAATTAGTGACAGTTGGGCTTGTGACATTCATCCAGTGAATTATTTTTATAAATGGACCTCATAGCATACTATGGTGGAGATGGGGTTTCCATTAGTATATCCGCTACACTTTCATATATCCTACATAATAATCAAAATCTGATTATAAAATTCCATGGCTACTGACATTCAATGGTGTGTGCACATTGTGCATATATATTGAAGTGTATCTAATTATAACTTGAATGTGAAAGGTAAAAAATGGTCTTCAGTAATACAGTACATAAGGAACACATCTATGTGCTCTCTCTAATTGTACACAAACTAAAGAACTGCTTTTAAACCTGTTACTAATGCACACTCATCCTTGAAAGTGTTTGAAAACTCTAACAATGAACTTCTTATATTGGCACTCCTTAAAACCTAAGCATTTTTTATCTTAATGCATTGCCTGTTTTCACAGGCTTTGCTGAGGTAGCGGGAGCCATTGACTCCTGCTGCTGTCAGTCAAACCCTGAGATGAAGGAGTGGGGGCCGGGGGCAAGCCCAACTGTCTGCATCTATGGACGCTGGCAGAGTGGCTCAGGATTGCGCCTGCAGCTGTTCTACAATAGCAAGCAGATTTTTCTTTTTTTCATTGTTTATTGTGCAATCAATTAGAATTCACTTTGTTGAAATAAGTCCAGTACAAGGTGAATTCTGATTGGTTGGTATATGTTGGTGCACTTAAGGAAGCCATATGTTTTTGTTCCATCTGTGTTGATTGACCACTTGCCGACCGCACGACGCAGATGTACGGCGGCAGTCTGTCCCAGTCAAAGTCCCGTACATGTACGACGCTCGCCTGGGAGGAGCTAGGGGGCAATCGGCCGCCGCAGGAGGCGCGCTCCCGCTCCCGCTCGTCAGTGGGGAAGCTAGTGTGTGTGACAGGTGGCTCCGATGGCCGCCGGCTACTCGTGATCTCCCGCCGCTGACAGAGAAGGACGGACGGCTGATATAAACACAGCCATCTGTCATTCTCCCTGAAGTTATCACAGATGTCATGTGATCCTGCTATATAGGATCACATGTCTCTGTGATGACTTCACAAACCACGCCCCCCCCCCCACAGTTAGAATCACGCCCCTAGGGTCACATTTAACCCCTTGATCACCCATACTGATCACCCATACTGTTAACCCCTTCCCTGCCAGTATCATTTTTTACAGTAACAGTGTATATTTTTAGCACTGATTACAGTAGTAATATCACTGGTACCCCCAAAAGTGTCAAAAATGTCATTTAGGGGTCCAATCTGTCTGCCGCAATGTCGTAGTCCTGCAAAAAATCGCAGATCGCTGCCATTACTAGTAAAAAAAAAAAATGACATAAATCTTTCCCGTAGTTAGTAAACTCAACTTTTGAGCAAACCAATCAAAATATGCTTACCAAAAAATATGTAGCAGAAAACAAATTGGCCTAAAATGTTAAAAAAAAATAGATTTTTACCTTTTTTTTTTTTTGAGAATTTCATATAAAAGAATGTGAAAAATATTGCTATTTTTTCAAAATTGTTGCTCTTTTTTTGATTATAGCGCAAAAAATAAAAATCATACAGGTGATCAAATACCACCATAAGAAAGCTCTATTTGTGGGAAAAAAAAGGACGACAATTTAATTTGGGTACAGCGTCGCACGATCGCGCAATTGTCCGTTAAAGTTACGCAGTACCGAATCGCAAAATAGGGCCTGGTCATTGAGCAGTCAAATCCTCCAGTCTGAAAGTGGTTAATTAACCACTTCCCGCCATGGACGTCCTCAGGTTTCAGTGGTTATACTGAAATGGTGCCTGCACCTACAGGCACCATTCCGGTAGATATGAGTTCAGCTGGAAATTCCCTAACGTGCAGAAGTGATCCAAGTGGCTAATCAGCCACTCAATAACTTCTGTGGGTGGCGGAAGATGGTACCACCCCCCTCCCACTGCCGCTTCTCCTGGGCTCTACCTTATAATCGCGGTGCCCAGGAGTGATGCAGCCAGCGGCGTTGGCTGCCCTGAACAGAGAGAGAGGAACTGATGTCATTCCGCTCTCTCTGTAACCCCAGAAACCAGGAGCGACGAGGTATGTCATCACTTCCAGTTCCTCTCACCTGACCACCAGCAGCCAAGAAAGCAGCTGATCACACAGATCTGTGTCTGATCAGCTGCATGGGGGGCTAGAGGAGAGATTTGGGGTCTTAAAGACCCCAGATCTTTCCATAAAGAGGACCTGTCATGGCCAATGCCTTCACAAGGGATGTTGTTCAAAGCAATAAAGTTACCCAAAAAAAAGTGTAAAAAAAAATAAAAAATTGCCTATATAAAAAAGAAAACGTATACGTCCCTCCTGCACGCATATGTAATTGGTGTACGCACCACACATGTGAGGTATTGTCGCAAACATCAAAGTGAGAACAATAATTCTAACACCAGACCTCCTGAGCAACTCTATGAGCCCTTTCACCCTGAGGCGCTTATAAACTGCCAGCGCTTTTCAGGCGCTTTTGAAGAGCTTTTTTCAGGCGCTTTTTCTTCATTTCAATGGAAAGGGGCGTTTTTGAGGCGCATTCTTTAGCGCTCTAAACGTGCTCCAAGGATGCTACTTGCAGGTTTTCTTTTCACCACCCCCCCCCCCCCCCAGCGCACTGCCCCAGTGTGAAAGCATTCATTGATTTTATTGAGAATAGTTTTTCATGAGCATTTCAGGCACTTTTTTTTAAAGTGTCTCAGTGTAAAAGGGGTCTAAACTGGTAACCTGTAAAGGCATTTAAATTGTCGCCCATGGAGATTTTTAAGCACCGTAGTTTGCTGCCAGTGCACAAGCAAATGCAATTTTAAAGCGTGACATGTTTTCCCAAAAAAATTGCGTTTGAAAAACTGCTGTGCAAATATCGTGTGACATAAAAAGTTGAAACACCCACCATTTTATTCTATAGGGCCTCTGCTAAAAAAAAAATATATAATGTTTGGGGGTTCGAAATACTATCTAGCAAAAAAAAGTTGATTTTTTAAATGCAGGAGCGAAGTTTCAGAATTGGCCCGGATGGATGATAAGGGCAAATAAGCTGTTCACGTTGCAAAAAATGTTTTATATTATCTTATTAAATAAGGTGAAACTCTGCTGACTTCCATCATCCAATCATAACAAGCAAAAACGCTTTTTTTGTTTATCATATACATGATTAGTTATGCTTTTCACCACATTTACAAAGCTAAGAGAAAATTCCCTTGCAAAAAGAACATGCCTATTTGGCTTTCGTAAATACACTTTAAAGCAGAACTCCGCTTTTTAAAAAACTAATCTTGGATTTTTTTTTTTTACTCATGCAGCATAACCATTGAAGCACTACAGGAACATAGTTGTTTGATACTTACTACAGTTTTCAGCTTTTTTGTTGTCCCGGATGGTGGTTTTCTGGCTGGTTGTTCTGAAGAGTGAAGTCCAGTTGATGGTATTGTAGAAGCAGAGGTTGTGGTTATCAGTGATATAGACATTACCCGCACTGATCTCTTTCAGTGACTGGAGTTTCAGAGAAGTAAGACTTTGCTGCTTGAGGATGAGCAATGAAATCCCACTATATGGAGAAAAAGATGATGAATAAATTAGAAACATTCATTTTTACACCTAGACTTGTACATATTAGCTCCATCGTGTTTATTTAGCATTTTCTACAAAGAAGACCCATGCATTTTTTAAACATGTAACATTAGGTTCAAATTTACTTAAAGCATATTTCCACGTTTGCAGTGAAATTTTGGAAAACCCCATTATATGTTTGATATGTGTTCCCATTTACACAACATGCTTGAAAAACTTTTTTTGTTTAATTTCTCACCCCAGAGATGTTTCTCAGAAAAAGGTGTCATGGCTGACTGCAAGGTTTTCTGAACAATGTCAGAGTGGCTTTCAATGGTGCCTGTTTACATCAACACAGTGCACCTAAAGCACAATTTTATGGAAGGTATCTGTGCTAATTTGATGTGATACAGTGCAATTTTTTGCCCCATTGACTTCAATGGAAACACATCAAAATTAAGCATGCAACGGTAAACGTACATGAATGTGATTCAAGTGTTGTCGTCCCCCCAAACTATTTTCCTTCTCTGCCTTCCCTCTGCAGAAATTGCACCAGTATGAACATTGCATCAAAAACGCACCAAGTCACACTGCAGCTGCACTACATAATCGCATTGGCATTCGGATGAAACCACAGCTGTGCCAGTGTGAACCAAGCCTAACATACAATACAAGAAGCCCAAAACCTTTAACACTTTGTTAGGACAGACAATATTCAAATCTAGTTACAATTGATAATGACGATCTGCCTGCAAAGTACTGACAGGGTTAATTATAGCAAACACAGCTGCTCAGCCCCCTCATAAACAAAGAGAACTAGTGGGATTTTTTCTTGCTGCAGGGTCCAGAATGTAGCATCTAAAAAAGGTTAACTACATTTTTTTCTTTTAAGTTATGCTTATGTGAAATGGGACTTGTGACAAATATAAAGCAGGTATTATCCCAGTTTGGCTGTAAAAGTGGAAAAACACTTTAACTACTTCTGGACCGGAAGGTTTTACCCCCTTAATGACCAGGCCATTTTTTTTTTTTGCGATTCACCACTGTGTTATTTTAACTGACATTTGCACGGTCGTGCAACGCTGTACCCTAATAAAATTGATGTCCTCTTTTTTCCACGAATAGCACTTTCTTTTGGTGGTATTTGGTCACCTCTGCAATTTTTCTTTTTTGCGCTATAAACAAAAAAAGCGACAATTTTGAAAAAAAAAAAAACATTATTTTTTACTTTCTGCAATAAAACATTCCCAATTAAAAAAAAATTAAAAATCTAATTTTTTCATCATTTTATGCCAATTTGTGTTCTGCAACATATTTTTGGTAAAGAAAATCCCAATAAGTGTATATTGATTGGTTTGCGCAAAAGGTATCATGTCTACAAACTAGGGGAATGATTTATGACATTTTTATTTATTCTTTTACTAGTAATGGCAGCGATCAGTGATTTTAAGCGTCATTGCAGCGGACAGATCGGACACCTAACTGACACTTTTGGGGGTCCAGTGACATTACTACAGTAATCAGTGCTAAGAATATGCACTGTTAATGTAATAATGACACTGACAGGGAAGGGTTAACATCAGGGGGCGAGCAAAGGGTTAAATGAATGCCTAGATGGAGTTTTCTAACTGTGAGGGGGATGGGCTTACGGAATTAACAACAAAGAAAATGGCGGAATTAACAGAATTAACACAGGAATTAATACAGGGATCTGTGTTCCTAAATAGGAGGAACACAGGAGCCCTGTGTTGATTGCTGACAGAACAACGGTCTGCCGTGTTTACATCGGCAGACTGCCGTTCTGTCTTCCCGGGGAGTGATAGCGAGTGCCCGGCGGCAATTGCGCCCCCTGGCATCGCAGATCAGCTTCCCCTCTCACAACTTGCCGAGGAGCGTCGTAGTGGTACGGCGATTCGTGCAGCGGAGCCAGCCTGCCGCAGTATATCTGAGGCGGGCGGTCGGCAAGGGGTTAAGGTTCCCAATTTGGGGTTGGGCTTATCTTCTTGCATCTTCCAGCATCTATACCCAACATTACAGGACTTGAAATCCGACAACAGTAAAAAAAAAAAAAAAAAACATCTTACTCATCACCAGCTGTGCAATGCAAATATGCACCAAACGTACTTAATTGTGTGTAGTCTATAAATAAAATGGTAATTTTTTCTAGAATATCATATGTACAAATTACTTTAAATAATAGCAGCATAAATATAGCATGCGCACAGAAAAGCATCTGAGCATAGTTTGCTGGACTTATTACAGACAAATTCTAAACAATAAGACAACAGGAAAATCCTACCTAAAAAGTGATAGGGTTGATTTACAAAAGGAGTAGAGACTGCTCACCTAGCAAAGTGAATGTTCTTAGAATTTAATGAAACTTGTGATTACAGAATTGTAAAAAAAGGTCTCCCATGAGCCCTTCTTTTTTAGCTTAAAGTGGAACTTAACTCAAAAAGCTTCCGCCGGGCTGAGTTACAACTTTTTTGGGGAGGAGGAGATTGAGTAACAATTTTTTTTTTTTTTTTGGTACCCACTCCCACTTCCGCATTTCTTGCCTAGGCAATACTTTTTGTCTTGCCTCCTCTCCTCATGCAGTCTACTGGTAAACATCTCTCCCCCCTGTGCAGCACCATATATGATGTCAACAGCTTGGCATAGAGCCTACTCTGAGCTAAAGCAGGAGGGGCCGAGATCTCTCTCTAACATTAACCGGGGAGGTCACCTAGCTGCTCAGCCCCTCCTGCTGTAGCTCTGGATCAGATTAGGAGATGGTCGGGAGTTATGTGACTGGCTGAAGATAGCTGTAAAAAGGTATTTACAAGCTTCTTTTTAATAAAACATTTATACAGTGTCATATGCCTTGATAAAATAGAGGGGTTGGCAGTGACAATTGTTAATCTTTTATTTTCTACTAATAGTGGCAGGAGGGAGGTGGGGGGGCAGAGACAGAGACACAGAGCTGACAGACAGAGAGGGAGGGAGGGAAGAGAACAGGAGAGCTGCGGATAACAGAGGCACACAGGCAGACCATGGTGATCAGGGCTCAGCAGCCATGACTATTGTGGTCAGGGCACAGAGGAGGAGATGGGAAGTGACAGGGTCAGCCAGGTTTTTTACAGTTTAGAGAGGGATAGATTAAACTGTACAAGCACTGGGCTGTTTATCCTGCTATAAGGGAACAGGATCTCTCTTTTTTTTTTTTTTTTTTTTAGGGTAACAAACACTTTAACCTTTAATTGCCCTTTTAACCTGTGTGTGTCATCTCATATGTCTGTACCAAGGCCAAACATTCCAGGGTATGTAAACTATTGATCAGGGCCATTTGGCTGATTTCTGTTATCATTATTATGCTACAATTATTTTGACCTAATCAGTCATATTTGCAATGTTAATGCCAAAAAATCACGATTTCTGGCAGGGTATGCAAACTTCTGAGCACAACTGTACAGACATTTACTTGAAAGACATATTACAATTTATATGGCAAGAAATATGGCGGAGCATGTGTATAAAAATGCACTCTGATAAAATTATGCATGTATGTGCAAACTTTACAGCACATAAAATATGTTTCAAGCACTTAAAAGGGCCACATAATAAAACCTTACAGATTACTAATAAGCTAGCAAGCAATATATTTTCAACAACAAAGATCAAGACCAAAGGGCCATGACCTCAAACTAGCAGAAAGGAAAGTTTTCTCCTCTTCTTATCTTCGGCTTGTCTAATATAAGGACTGCAACTACCCTTTATTTCTGTTACCAAATATGTTTATTATACATGTAACAAATTGTTTATTCTGTATTTTTATGCTCAATAAACTTTTATTGTGAAAAAAACAAAAACAAAAAGGAAAGTTAAAAAATGAATATTAGAGCATTATTTTACCAAACAAGTTTATGTTTGGAACATACATCCATAAGGCCTCTTTCACACGGAGAGGACCATATTTCGATCCGCTCCGGTACTTTTTTTTTTTTATGGACACGGATGACACTTGTGTCATCCGGTCCGTATGTCCGCATATCATCCCATCCGTTTGTTTCCGTCATGTATGTCTATGGGATTGCGGATGACACCGCTGACATCCGATTTTGCGTCCTTTCTGTTTTTTAAACGGAAGAAAAATAGGGTTCTGTTCCGTTCCAAAAAACGGAACAGAACTGAAAGGACGCAAATCGGATGTCAGCGAATGGTCATCCGCTGACATCCACAATCCCATTGACATGCATTATGTCCGTATATCACCCGCAAACGGATGGGGTGATATACGGACATACGGAACGCCCGTGTGAAAGAAAATAGTGAGTCAGTCAATGCTAAGTGGATTCAAACATGATAAACAAAAATCTACACTAAGAAAAAAGAAATATTGGGCAAACTTGATGGACCACTTGGTCTTTTTCTGCTGCCACTTTTTAATACTTCTATATTTCTATTGAGTAAATAAAAGGAGAAACAGAATGAAAACCAAGAGCAGTCTTCAGTCTCAATCACAATTTCACAGACATATATGATATAAGAGGCATCCAAGGGGTCAAGGAGAAAGAGAAGTGTATAATTGCCCTGAGACTTAAAACGTAAAATTTATCAGTTACTTCAGTAACTTAGTTTTCAGCTGAGTGAGCAGAGTAATAACCTGACAGTGCAGGGTATATATGAGATTATTGGAGTTAAGGAAGAAAAACAAGCCAGTTGTTTAACCGGTTACAAGGAAAAGTGTAGGTCTGTGACCTAGAGGTATGATCTGAAATAGACAGTTCTTCTGTAATAATCTGTTCTTCTTCCACACACATAAAATGAATACATTTTTTCTCCTGGCTGGGAACAATGGTGGAGTTACAAAGGGGATTCACTAAGGCAGACCTAAAGGCTTTCACATGATATTCGTGTGTATTAAGGGACTTCAGGTTTACCCTTAGAAAGAACTGGAATCAAAAATCACCCTATGGACTAAAAGCATACATATGGCCTGTATGCTTTTAGTCCATAGGGTGCTTTTTGATTCAGGGGCAGTTTGGTGAATTGTTAATTTTTTGACAATCCAAAAACATTTGTCTAATCTTCAAGAATCATACAACTCACAATTTGGCAACAATTAAAAAAGAAAAAAAAAAAAACCTCTCCTTCTTAAACCCCAGAGTGAATTTTAACAGATATAGTCTGGTACAAAATATGATAATAGGTGATCCTGCGAGCTACTATGTGAAATACTTTGTGTTTAGCTGCCTGCACTATTCACTCCCCTTGTGGTAAGTGTGTATGAAATAATTAATTCTAAAAATGTGGCACTAAAAATAAAATTAAAATTAAATTACAATTAAATGTAATTAAATTATCCGTGAATGCATTCACGGATATTTTAATTTTATTTTTAGCGCCGCATTTTTAGAATTAATTATTTCATACACTTCATACACTGGTATAAAATCATATTCCTATCACACACCTTCCTGGATATAGGCACTGTTGTGGGTGCTGCAGCGATCGCCAGCTGGACACTGGATCTATCACAGATAAACATGCATGTACGCCAGAAACTTTTTATTGCAAAGGGATCACATCACATCAGGATAAGTGCTATGTTTCGGAGTCACTCAGGACCCCTTCCTCAGGCATAAAACATGTATATCTATTCTGGTACAAGGCTCCACAATTAAGCTCCTAGAAGAGTGAAATGCATCAATGGAGCAGGGAGAGTAGCCTAGTACCAGACTATATCCATTAAGGTTAACTATTTTTTAACGCTTTTTAGGAGAGTGGCTTTTTATTTATTTTTTATTAAGATTTTATGCATGGATCACGGACCGTCTGGGGCCAGCACCCATCCTTTGGTGGAGAAGGGGGTAGAGAGCCTGGAACAGAGTGACTAGGGTTGTCTGGAACTCAGAATATGACTGTATTCCAAAAAAGCTTTATTTTCCATTCTTATACAGTGTATTTTAAAAAGATTGACCCAATTTTAAAACCTTATATCTGTGCAACCACGCACCGCCATTTCTAGATGTTCAGGAGGCTTAAAAAACTGAATTTTTGTAAAATCTTACCTGTAAAATTCCTTTCTCTGAGTCCTCCGACAGTCGCCGCCACTTCATATTCGTCACTATGGGTTAATGACCTTTGCTCCGTAGGAGTAGCTAGGCAACAGAATATGTCAATATTAAAGCTTTTAACATATCCCACCCCCAGGGGGTGGTCCCCTCAGTCAATAACCTCCTACTTCCTGTATCCATACCTCAGTTTCAGTGGAATAGCAGTAGAGTATACAACCAAACTCCAAAAGAGGGGCGGGGGCGGCGACTGTCGGAGGACTCAGAGAAAGGAATTTTACAGGTAAGATTTTACAAAAATTCAGTTTTCTCTTACGTCCTCCGACAGTCGCCGCCACTTCATATTCGTCACTATGGGGACGTCCCAAAGCAGTGTAAACATGAGGGGTGGGAAACGCAGCCGCGCCTAAGGCAACGCCGTCTCCACATCAGAGAAAGGAACCTTACCAAAGGAAGGAAACCAGCTGGGTAGCATGAAAAAAAACTTGCTCAACAGGAGCAACAACCCAGGAAAAAAGCAAATAACCTAGGGATAAAAATATATCCCAAACAGCCAAGGGCCCAAAACAAGGGACCCTAAAGAACTGCTGCACTAAGAACCTTGCGGCCAAAGGAAGCATCTGCCGATGCCTGAACATCCACCTTGTAGAACTTTGAGAAGGTGTGAACGGACGACCAAGTCGCCGCCTTACACACCTGGGCCACAGAAGCCCGATGGTGACAGGCCCAAGACGTACTCAGAGATCTGGTAGAGTGCGCCTTCACAGGCATAGGAGGAACTTTTCCCTTCAAAGCATATGCCTGTTCAATGGTCTGTCTGATCCATTTGGCGATGGTAGAAGCCGACGCCGCCATGCCCTTCCGAGGACCCTCTGGAAGAACAAATAAGGAATCTGACTTGCGAAAAGATTCAGTCGATTTCAGGTAAACCCTGATCGCCCGAACAACATCCAGGGAGTGTAAATCCACCTCCTTCGGATGTTTGGGCTTCGCGCAGAGCGAAGGCAAGACAATGTCCTCATTGAGGTGAAATTCCGAAATCCTCTTCGGAAGAAAAGAAGGGTTAGGTCGCAAGACCACCTTATCCAAGTGAACGACCAGATACGGAGACCTGCAGGACAAAGCTGCCAGCTCCGACACCCTGCGAGCCGAAGTGATCACCACCAAAAAGGCAACCTTTTTGGACAACATAGCCAACGAGATCCTCCTGATCTGTTCAAAAGGAGCATGTTGTAACATGGACAGAACAAGATTCAAGTCCCAAGGAGGCAGAGGTTCCCTCCTGGGAGGGACCAGATGTCGCACCCCTTGAACAAAAGTGCTAACCAAGGAGTTAGACGCCACAGGACGTTGAAAAAGAACGGCCAATGCAGATACCTGACCCTTGATCGTAGCCAGCGCCAAACGCTGGTCAACACCCGTTTGAAGGAAGGACAACACCCTAGACACCGAGTACGTGCGAGGTGAATACCCTCTGGACTCACACCAGGCAAAATAGGCCTTCCAAGTACGGTAATAGACCTTCCCTGAGGAAGACTTCCTCGCGTTGATCAAGGTGTGAATGACCTCAGGGGAGAGGCCCCTATCCTTCAGGACCTTGGTTTCAACAGCCAGGCCGTCAAAGCCAGCGACTGTAAAGCAGGATGGAATATCGGTCCTTGAGACAGGAGATCCTCTCGAAGAGGCAGACGCCACGGCGCGTCGATCGCCAGATTTACGAGGTCCGCGTACCAGGACCGGCGAGGCCAGTCCGGTGCCACAAGAATCACCGTGTGCGGTTCCGAGTTTAACCTGCGAAGGAACCTGGACAGCAGTTGAATCGGTGGAAATGCGTACATCAGTCGGTACTGATGCCACGGAGCTACCAACGCTTCTGACGCGTCTGCCCGAGGATCGCGCGTCCTTTGCCACGAACCTTCCCACCTTGTTGTTCAGACGAGACGCGAACAGGTCCACCTCCGGAAGACCCCACTTCACGCACAACACCTGGAAGACATCCGGGTGAAGGGACCATTCCCCCTGGTCCAGGGTCTGGCGACTCAGATAATCCGCCTGCCAGTTCTCCACCCCCGGAATGTGAACCACTGTTATTGCCGGGACGTGCGTCTCTGCCCAAGACAGAATGTCGGCCACCTCCAGAGCCGCTCGGGCACTCCTGGTGCCCCCTTGGTGATTGATGTAGGCCACCGCTGTGGCATTGTCCGTCTGCACCCGAACCGGACGGCCCCGCAGCCTGTCCGTCCAACGTCGAAGGCAGTGATTTATCGCTCGCAATTCCAGAATGTTGATCGGGAGGGAGGATTCCTCCTCCGACCAAGTTCCCTGGGCGGACAGAACGCCCAGAACACCACCCCAGCCCGACAGGCTGGCATCCGTGGTGATCACCGTCCATGAGAGAGGACGAAAAGACTTGCCCCCCGACACCGTCGGGGACTGGAGCCACCACAGAAGATCCCTTCTGGTGCGATGACTCAATGAAATCTGGAGTTCCAGAGATTGCGGTCGCCCGTCCCACCTGGACAGGATCTCCGCTTGGAGACCCCGCGTGTGAAACTGGGTGAAGGGAATCGCCTCGAAGGCCGAGACCATCAATCCCAGGCTCCGCATGCACGTCCGGAGGGACGAGCACGGAACGTCCCGGAGGGACCTGACTTCCTCCTGAAGAGTCCTGAGTTTGTCGTCCGGTAGGAAGACCTTCGCCTGGACCGAGTCCAGGATCATTCCCAGGTAGGGAAGACGAACCGACGGACACAGCGTCGATTTTGGAAAATTTATCGTCCAACCAAACTCCTGAAGAGTCTGCGTCGTGACGGACAGGTCCTTCACCAGACCCTGGCTGGTCGCAGACCGAACCAGAATGTCGTCCAGATACCCCAGGACAGAGATGCCCTGGGCTCTCAACAAAGCCAGAACCGGTGCAAGCACCTTGGTGAATACCCGTGGAGCCGAAGCGAGACCAAAAGGTAACGCCACAAATTCGTAGTGATCCTCCGCAATGGCGAATCGAAGGTACCTCTGGTGACCCTCGAAAATCGGGATGTGAAGGTACGCATCCTTCAAGTCGATGGAGGCCATGAACTCCCCCGGAACCAGGGCAGCCACCACCGACCGCAGGGATTCCATGCGGAACTTGCGAACCCGCACAAAGCGGTTCAGAGCTTTCAAGTCCAGAATTGGACGTACCTTGCCCTCCTTCCTGGGCACGGTGAACAGATTGGAATAGAACCCCCGAAATCTGTCCCGATAAGGCACCGGAACCACCACTCCCTGAGCCCACAGGTCCCGCACCGCCAGGTGCAGATCCCGCAAATGCTCCGGAGACAGTTGAAGATTTGAGGGAAAAAATCTGCTCTCCGGCCGAGAGAGAAACTCGATCTTGTAGCCAGACCGAACGATTTCCTGAACCCACCTGTCCCGAACAAGGGCCAGCCAAGGTTGAAGAAAACCGAGCAAGCGTCCCCCCACCCCAGAACTGGGTGAAGCGCCCCTTCAGGCCGCATTGTTATGGGCAGCGGATCCGGACTGGCCGGACTTCTGCTTACCTGTCCACGGCCGCGAGATCCATCATAGGGCAGATTGGATAAGGTCTTGCGCGAAGATTGGTCCACAGACCAACACTTCAACCAAACCAGGCGGCGAGACAACACCGCCACACTGTGCACACGTGCAGCCACCGGTACTATATCCAAGTCCGCATCACACAAATACATGACACCCTGATGGATTTGATCCACCATGGCCAACGTCGACGGTGGGGCAGAATCAGCCACCGGGACGCGTCTAAGCACCTGCGTCCAATTCGCGACAGCCTGGGCTGCCATAAGTGAAGCAAAAAGAGCTTTTAGCATAGAGCCAGTAATAGAATAAGTATGACGGGCAAGAGACTCCAGCCTCCTGTCCGTGGCATCCCGGAACACCGGGGTATCCTCTGCAGGAACCGCAGTGGACTTATTCAAAACCGCTATCGCGTGAACCACCGGAGGTGGCACACACCAACGCTCATCAGTAGCGGGCGTGAAAGGATAACGCAGCTTGAACCTACTCGGCACCGCAAAAGGCTTGCGTATATTGCGCCATTGTTCCTTAACAGCGCGCTGAAAATCATCAGTGCAGGGAAAAACCTGCGATGTCTTGCGCCTTTTCTGCGTCCCATAAGCGGCCAGGGCAGCAGGAGGACATGGTTCATCCTGTAAGCGCAGTGTCTGTTTGATAGAAGCAACCAATTCATCCATGAGTGCAAGCTCTTCAGACGAGCCAGGGGGAGAATTATCAACCCCTTCAAACTCTGCCTCCCCTTCAGACCCCACAAGATCCAGGGAGGAACGGGACCCCGATAAGGAGACCCCAGCCATGGCAGCCCCATCACCCTCACCCTCTGAATCAGAGGAAATTGAAACTCTGGGCCTTTTAGTGGATTGAGCAGCCACAAGCATTTGCACCTGAGCAGCAAGGTTAGCCACAACCGTAGCCAAATCACCCCCTGGGGGGGACACAGCAGTCCCTTGGCCTCCCACCAAGGTGGCAGGGAATTTGCTTTCCTGAGAATCCATGCCCCCAAGTATGTGGAAGAATAAAGGGTTAACTGCCCCTTTAAAAAGCGTGGCAAGCGCAGCCCACCGCACACACACACCAGCACAAGCCGACCCCCACAGGGAAAAAGTACAACTCAGGCAAGGATACAGGGATAGAGAGGTAAAAACCTGGAGAGACCGCTGCTGCTGCTGCCTCGATCGGTGCGCCCAGGGAAGAGGAAGTGATGTCACGCAGGGCGCTCTATTAAAGCCTATGGAAGGCTACAAAAAAATGGCCGCCTGCAGTGCTAACATGCGGCCGGAGCGAGCGCCGCCAAAATGGCGCCAAACGCCGCTCCTCCACACACAGTGAAACCGCCAAAAACACATGCAGTAAAGTAAAATAATGGCGGACCGCCACAGCGGTCGCCGCAAATGTGCATAACACGATACAATCATGCCCCGCAGCACACAGCCTGTCACACAGTAAAACACAGCACATAATCTGACACAGAACAGTGCAGCATAGAGACCAAACAGTGTGAACAGAGGCAGGGTTTCACAGTCCCAGACTGACACCCCCCAAACAGACAGTTCCCCACACAGATACACTTACCTTCTAAATGGCGTGGGGAACCCGCACAAGCGAACAAGCCACTGTACATGGGACAGGGAGATTCGCAGTCAGGACGCAGGAGAATTGCAGTGCGAAACCGCAAGGCGTCCAGTGAGGTAGCCACCTCACCATAGCATCCCTGCATCGAACAGGGATGGGTCGTTCAGAGTGCCAGGAAAAGTATCTGACTGAACGCTCGATGGCAGGCTGGGAAGCCACTGACCCACAACCTGCGAGCAGGGGAATCAGCCCGAGACCCAGCCCGCACGATCCTCTTCATCAGAAGACCTAACTAACGCTGACAAAAGTAACAGCTAAGTAAAGAGAGAGAAAAAAACTCAAATAAAATCAAAAAAGAAGAGAAAGGCTGAGACAAAATGCCCCAGAATAGAGACATCCAGCTACTCCTGACAAGCTAGACATTGAAACTGAGGTATGGATACAGGAAGTAGGAGGTTATTGACTGAGGGGACCACCCCCTGGGGGTGGGATATGTTAAAAGCTTTAATATTGACATATTCTGTTGCCTAGCTACTCCTACGGAGCAAAGGTCATTAACCCATAGTGACGAATATGAAGTGGCGGCGACTGTCGGAGGACGTAAGAGAAAAACGGATTCTCCCAGTTCAATTATTCTCAGGCATCAATGCAGATGTAGAAAGATTTTGGAGTTGATTTACTAAGCCAGTCATATCCAAAGTCTGGCCCACGGGCCAGTTTCGGGCCGTCCATTAGTTTTGTACGGCCCCCTGAGACACTGCTGACTTTTGTCAATGCCTTTTGTCAATGCCTCCTCACATCCCCGCCGCAATGCCGATGCGATGGCTCGGGGGCATACAATTTTACCCATCTATGTCCCATTGGGGAGATTTATCTTAATGTCTTCTCCAGTGGACACATCAGAAAGTAGGAGGAACCCACCCCAAAAGTACACAGCTGTCAATGATTCAATGTTCCCATTTGAAGGTTTTCTATCTGTTCCTGTCCTGATGACAACTCAAAAATGTTTAATATATCCTTACTTTCAAGCCTAAGGACAATGGTCATGGGACAAATAGAAAAATGAAAAATGTCAGGGACATAAACAGCAGTAAAAACCTATACAGGGTTATACAAACCTCATTATTAACTATAAAAAATAAATAAAAAGTTTTATCCTCAAATACACTTTAATATTATATGTTAATGCATGTGGCTTTGCCTAAACCGCTGAACAATTTATATGTGAACCTTAAAAAAGATAAATAAACAAATGCAGCTTAGACACTCATTAGCCGATCTAGCTATAAAATATAATACTAAGGAAAGTGTTATTAGTCATATGTCTATGCACCGGCCTGCCAGAATCAATGATAACCGCACATTTGCATTAAACATAAAATAAAACGCCAAAACAGAATTGTTTAAGTATATAACTCTGCAGTGTAGACTATAATAGTGATTAACTGCAAGTAATTTAAAACAGTAATAATAGTTTGCAGCATAAACGATACACAGAAAAAGAATGGAGAGAAGACAAAGCAAAGCCTTAGGCGCCGACCTTAGCTTACCTCCTGCTGGGTAATAGCTGCTTTAATGATAGGTGCTTATGAAAAAGATATACAGTAGGTGTGATATTTAACCAATTCATTAACACAATTTTTTATTTTTTTTATTTAGTTGACTCTAAAACGAGAGGTTAAAGGAGAACTCCATTTTAAATAACTTTTTAATATATGCTGTTGATCTACTACATGAATTATTTTTTTTTAAGTGATATTAAACTCTTAAGTTTTTTTTAAAGAACTTTCAGCAGGTGATTTAATCACTTACTAAGTATTCAGCTTCTTTATCTTTTAATCCTTGCCTATGTTTCAGTTTAACCACTTGCCAACCACCTAACGTACATGTACTGCAGCAGGTCGGCTCTATTACCTGTAGGTCATTTTGTGCAATAGCCACTTGGGGGTGCATGCTGGTTACCGGAGGGGCGATCATGTGCCGACTGGACAGAGGGAGAGCCAATCAGCGGGTCCGGCAGCCTCGATGTCTGCTGGCCACTCGCTATCGTTCCTGAGACAGGCAGAACGGCAATCTGCCTATGTAAAAAAGGCAGATCGCCATTCTGGCAATGGAGAAGACAGGGATCTTGTGTTCCTGCTAAGCAGGAACACAGCACTCTGTCTTCCCTCAGTCAGAGCAACCCCCACACAGTTAGCAAGCACCCCCTAGGGACACATTTAACCCTTTGATTGCCCTGATGTTAAGACCTTCCCTGCCAGTGCCATTAGTACAGTAACAGTGTATATTTTTAGCACTGATCACTGTAGTAATGTCACTGGTCTCCAAAAAAGTGTCAAAAGTGTCAGTTAGGTGTCCAATTCATCAGCATGTCACAGTCCCACTACAAATCGCTGATCGCCGCAAAAAATATAAATATAAATAAATAAAAATATCCCATAGTTTGTAGACGCAATAACTTTTGCGCAAACCAATCAATATACGATTATTGGGATTTATATACCAAAAATACATATTCGCCTAAATTAATGAAGAAATTTGATTTTTTAAATTTTTTTATTGTTTGTGTTTGATAGCAGAAAGTAAAAAATATAGTGTTTGATAGCAGAAAGTAAAAAATATAATTTTTTGTTTATAGTGCAACAAATAAAAACCACAGAGGGGATCAAATACCACCAAAAGAAAGCTCTATTTGCTCTTGTGTTATCTATTTTATGACAAAGATTGGCTCTGAAAAAAAGGAAGGAGACCTACAAATGAACAGGCTCTCCCTCCCCATGTGTGTGCTATCTGCACATTCACATAACAGTGGGATGCTAGGCCTATTGGTCTTAGCTTAAAGTGGTAGTAAACCACAAAAAATCTTCTCCCTGAAAGTTAATGGCATAATGTGCTGTTTTGTTACATATTTTAATGTATTCTGTGTTAATTATTTCAAAGCGCAGTTTCAAATTTTGGATTTTATATATATATATATATATATATATATATATATATATATATATATATATATATATGTATATATGTGTGTGTGTGTGCCTCTTTCCCTTGTGTGCTCCTCAGGCTAAAACTGCAGTTCAGAATTTCTTCCTGTCATTGATTCATACTATAACTAGGTATCTGAGATTGTGGGAACTGCTGGCAAAGTTTGTTGATTGAGGTGCTGGGTGCTGAGTCTTCTATAATTACTGTTGTGTGAGTCTGTTAGGCCCTGACTGTTCACATGTAGCAATTTCGGATTGTGGGAAGAATATGCCTGTGATTCCGCCCGCCGACACACCCAGATTCCAATCCAAATCGCACGGCAATGCTGGCAAAATGCAGCACGTGTGTTTGTGTTCTATTAATTTTTAGTGACACTAAATTGTGGTGTGGTTTTGCTGTGATTGTTGAGCGATTTATCACACAAGGATCCAAAACCAGACCATGTTTTGGTGCCACTTAAAATGAAAGGAACACGAACACACGTGCTGCGTCTTGGCAGCATTGCAGTGTGATTTGGAATTGCAGGCAGAATCACAGGGATATTTCCAGCCCATGATGCCAAATCACTACATGTGAACAAGGCCTTAATGACATCTGGACATCTGGTGAGGGGGGGAACAGAAAAGCACAGCTGGGGAGATCGCTGTACTAACACAGTTTTAGTACAGTGATCTGTCAGTTTTTTTCCTTCAGCCAGTGCCCAGCTTTAGGCTGGACAATAGCCAACCAAACTGGGCAATGTTCATGAGAACTGGAAGAAGGCAAAACTGAAATCAGGCTCAATTTTCAAGAGGATCTGAGAAAATAGAATTAAGAATGTGATTGCTTACTATGAGCAACATATAGTTTTTTCCTTTTTCCAGCTTTTTTTAATTTGGCGCAATTTGTTTTTTTTTCTAAAAAGAGTTTTACTTACTAGTACCTACTGCTGACCCCCCCAGAACAAAAATGTATCTACAGCCCTGGTCTAGGATGAAAAGGTACTTCCCTGCCACTATGCTTTTACCTCCTCCTCTCCTCTTCCTGCTCCAAGCGAATAGACGACGTGAGACTGCACTGTCCACTGTGAACTCTTTTCTTTGATGACAAGACATTCAGAGAAGCAGCACTAAGAGAACAGGAGACTGCAACATTGAAAGTTGTAAACTGCAAGTGTTGCGGTAAGAAATTTAACAAATAGTTTACTGGGGAATGTTTATTTTATTGTGCTCAATGGGAAAAAAAAATCAGAGGGTTTGATGTTACTTTAGAACAGGGGTCTCTAAAATTTCTATATAAAGGGCCAATTTATTGTCCTTCAGACTTTAGGGAGGGACGGACTGTGGCCAGAGGAAATTTTTCTGGCATCAGTGAGAGTAAACATTGCCACATTTAGTAATAGGGTAGGAATAGTGCATTATCCTTGGTATCATTCAGAGGAATAGTGCCCCATTGTTGGTGTCAGTGGAAGAAATGGTGCCCTTTGTTGATGTCAGTGGGCAGAATGTCCTGTATCAGTTGGAGGGGGGTGGGATAGTGCCCCAAGGGTTAAATAACAGGAAGCAAAGGGTTGCATTCGGCCCCCAGGCCGCAGTTTAGAGACCACTGCTTTGTTTGCTTCTGTAGCATTCTCGGATGTGAATATGAAATAGCGTGATTTTCTCATTGCATGTATGGGGCTATAGAGGCTAGAGAAGTGTGTCTACTAAAGGGAAGCCAATGTATGTCTGTCACCACTATATAATATCTTACAGATACTGTGTGTATAAACTAAAAAAGCAGAGAGCGAGTGTTCTTTCATTCTTATGTATGGGGTCATCCGTTTTCTCATATTGTATGCAGCGCACTGGAAATTATTCACAGTGCTTCACGTTTTCCACATTTTGTTACGTTACAGCCTTATTCCAAAATGGATTACATTCATTATTTTCATCAAAATTCTACAAACAAAACCTCATAATGACAACATGAAAGAAGTTTGTTTGAAATCTTTGCACATTTAATAAAAATACAAAACTAAAAAATATGTACATAATTGCAATTACTGTAGGGATGGTATTGGCCAGGGAATTTTGTTTCTCATGGTCTGAGAGTCCTTTAGGTGCCTTTTGGCAAACTCCAGATGGACTGTCATGTGCCTGTTACTAAGGAGTGGCTTCCCTCTGGCCATTCTACCATACAGGCCTGATTGGTGGAGTGCTGCAGAGATGGTTGTTCTTCTGGAGAAACACTGGAGCTCTGTCAGAGTGATCATTGGGTTCTTAGTCAGCTCTCTGACTAAGGTCCTTCTCCCCGGATCGCACGGTTTCGCTCTAGGAAGAGTTCTGGTGGTTCCAAACATTTTCCATTTATGGATAATGGAGGCCACTGTGCTTATTGGGACCTTCAATGCTGCAAAAATTGTTCTGTACCCTTCCCCAGATCTGTGCCTCGATACAATCCTGTCTCGGAGGTCTACAGATAATTCCTTGGACTTCATGACTTGTTTTGTGCTCTGACATGCACTGTTAACTGTGGGACCTTAGATAGACAGGTGTGTGCCGTTCCAATTCATGTCCAACCAACTGAATTTACCACAAGTGGACTCTAATCAAGTTGTAAAAACATCTCAAGGATGATCAGTGGAAACAGGATGCACCTGAGCTCAATTCTGAGTGTCATGGCAAAGGCTGTGAATACTTTTGTACATGTGATTTTTTTTGTTTTTATTTTAATAAATTTGCAAACATTTCAAACAAACGTCTTTGTCATTATGGAGTATTGTTTGTAGAGTTTTGAGAAAAATAATGAATTTAATCCATTTTGATATAAGGCTGTAACATTACAAAATGTGGAAAAAGTGAAGCGCTGTGAATACCTTCCAGATGCATTGTATGTAAACCAGTTCATCTGTTAATAGACTTCTAATTCTGTGCAGCCAGTCCAAATAGCACAGGACTTCTGTGCACACTTTAGCGCAGTAAAGTAATAAAACCAGCTCCACAACCTTCTCTGCTACCTGTGATTGGACAATGAAAGGTTAACAACTTACTGATGGGGTCATCCTCTTCCTGCTTGCATGCACATGCTTGAGAGCATTAAGGTAAGAAAGCCAAGCCCTGATTGCATCAGTCAGTGGTGGCCCATTCATAAAGAGCACAGGGGCGCTGCCCCCCCCCCCCCCCCCGAACTATGCACCAGGCCCTTAATCTCCATGCAGAGCGATGGACACATGGATTCCAATGTTTTTTTTTTTTTTTTTTTAAGCATATGATTAGAGCCTGAGGCTTTAATTTGCTTAAAAAAAAGGGTGGGCTCAGAGAGCAGAGCACTGCGTCCTGAGCTTACCCAGTTGCGTGACAATAGTGAATTAATATTTGGTATTGTCATCCTGGTTCTCCTCCTGGCCAATCAGAAAGAAGGTCCTGAGACCTGATTGGCCATGGAGTCTTAGGACTCCGGGCCAATCAGGACCCATCTTCTGTTCAGCCGAGAGGAGAAGCCCCGGCTCTTCCCTTGGCTGGAGCAAGGAGCAGCAGCCCTACCCCTCCTCTTCTTCTAAGGTAAGGCCGCCTTCCCGTCTGTGACCCGTGTGGGGAGGGGGGTGGCGGTGCAAGTGGGAGGGGGGAGGTTTGTTTGCTGCCCCCCAAAAAGAAATATTAGGCATCAGCTGCCACTGATTAGAGTGTTTGCTAATCTCTCCTAGTTTGAGTTCTGCTGTGTAGAGGAATACAGGAGGCTACAGACATAAAAAATCAAATTACAAAAGACATCAATAGCATGTCCTTCTACCCCTCTGCTGCTCCCCTCTTGTACTTGTCAGCAATTCCCGACTGTCATATCATAGCGACAGGAGGGAGGTGCTGTGTAAATACAGCAGCTGTAAAAACTGCTGCTGTCAAAGAACAGACTGCCAGATGTAGTATTTATAATGCCCCCTACCCTCATTTTTTTACAGTGATTTGTCACTAAGGAAATCGTAATAATTGTCTTACAGTAAATACCGGTATTTTTAAACAATTTGTTGCTCTGGCACTCAGCGATCCAGATTTTTCAGCCTTTCGGCTCAGCAGCAATATGGCTAGCAACAATTACTCTTACTGCTTTTCTATGAAATGTAGTAATCGCTATGAGGACAACCCAATGTTGTAGAAAATCATCAGCGACTCTATTGGCTATATCATTAGCTACAAATCACAGCTAAAGTAAAAGTTCAGCCAAAATCTAACTAAACAAAGGAAATAATTTGCACTAAGTGTCATGATCCAAAATCAATAATGAATTAATGAATGATTAATAAACAGCTGCATTCACTGTTTTGCAAAAGAAAACATTGTGTTGCACTGTGAATATACTCAAATAAACATATATTTAAAAAAAAAAAATCCAAATCAAGTAGTGCTCACACACTGATGAGAATAAAGTGTGCTATAAATGCAGAAAAAAAAAATCATCCATAAATACATGTAAAGCTGTAAACATTTGCACTTACAAATTATATTATTCAATAAAATGCCAGGTAAGATATGCAGAAAATGACACTCTGCTATTAGGATAATGCTATTAGGAGCAATGGAGATGCCCCTGTGATGACGTCTATTGAGACGAAACATATAGTAGGTTGGGTTGGAGGACATAGTGGTGACGTCAGCACACCCGCCGGGGTGCAGGTCGATAATTTCTAAATGCCTGATGTATTAATTTTACATAAGAGTAGAATACTGTTTTTTGTTTAATACATTTCTTATGCTGGAAAATTGCGCAATGAGTGAGTGTGTTCCTTTTTTATATACATGCCTGGTTAACAAATGACGACAAATTACCGGCTGCATTATCGGGTGATCTTTTGGATGACACATCTAACTGGGTCCTGTGAAGGAGTGTTACCTACATACCCACAGTGGGGGGTGTTGCCTACTAACACGTGGCTAGACCTCTTTGGGGTTTCCACATCTGGTAAGCATCCATTCATTATTATATATGGTGGAGCACAAGGGATCACTTGGAGCACTTTTGGACTGTAATTAGGCACTAGTGGAGCACCTGTGTCAAACTGGGATTCCTCTGTCTATATCCTTCACCAATTTTAGGCCACATTTGAAGATTTGGCATTTTGAATAAACATTATTTGAGGTTTTTTTATGCTTTACACAGAACAATTGGCATTTTAGTTGAAACAATCTGTATACCTTACCTGGCACTTTATTGAATCTAACGATAAACCTACATGATGTGGTTAAACAAAGAAGACTAGTCCAAGACCCACCCCAGTCTGTGACTGAGCAATAAAGAAGCCCCAGCACACATATAAGGTCACCCCGGTGCTCTCCCCGGCTGTGGAAAGCAAAAAAGAGAGGGAAGAGTGTAATTCTGAACCAAACACGATGACAGTCTTTCCTCTCCCAGTGCTTTTTTCAAGATATTAGAATAGAACCCTTTATGTGTTTTTCTTCTTTTCTTCTCTTCTTCTCACTTGGGGATAATCCCCTCTTACTTTTTTGATCATTGGGGAAATCTCCCCAAAGTGGGCACAGACAGCAATACAAACCCAACAGAGGTTCTAACTTTGTCCTGCTCCAATCAAAGCTAAAAAACAAAGGTTTTTCTGGAGTTCCTCTTAAGTGTATCTATGTACAGGTTTCACACCAACGCAGTATTCAGTTCCTATTTTCCTGCACACGCTATTTCAGTATGGCTTCTAAAATGATCCAAGTAGCAGAGTGTCATTTTCATTCTTAGGTTTCCATTGATGATCTTGAACTGATACGGGCCTACATCTCCTCCCTAGGAGCCTTCTTGTTCTTTCACAGCCTTGGGCAGTGGTAAAGCTGCACATGCAGTATGTCCATCCCTGTGGTTTCTCTGCCTGCTCTTCCTTACTTCATATAGCCATATATATGACTGAGAAAGTTCCCTGTAGTTTCTTTACTTCAGATTTTAGTTTCTAAAAGCTGTGAGATACAGCTGCTTCTAATAAGAGGAGTCGGCCCAACCTCTGATATGTTACCATTGCCACGGTTCATTTAATAGGACAGGTCGATGCTCACAGCCTGGGTTCAGTTTAGATCTGTTTACTTCCCTCTATTATTCTGCAAAGCTTAAACTACTAAAGGGGACACCTGCTATTTCAGAGAGTGCTACCCCACGGGTGCTTTAAATCAAAAATGATGTTAATGAGGGAAGGACCTGCATGTCCCACAGTCAGTATAACCACCTTATCCTCATTTAGTCCTACAATCACAGGCAGAGAAGTCTTTCTGCACCAACGTCCTTTGTCATGTAATGCCAAGAACCACAAAGGAAGCTGATGCTGGAAGGAGTGAAAAGATACATCAGAATCAGCACCCACTTTTCACTATGCCCACCAATAACTGTGGTGCCATTATACATTTTTTATGGTACACTTTCTTTATCCCATAGAAATCTATTATGAAGGAGCCACTTGGTTTACTTGCCCCTCGGTCGTCCCCTGATTGTTGCCTTTCTGCAGTAGTTTAGTAATATTAATACTGGTACACAGAATCTGTGTTTATAAAGGACTTGTCAAACATTTGAGTGTCTTTAGCTCTAGTTGACATTTTCTTTTTGTGAATTAGTTGGGATGCTATCTATAGTATCTAGGGGCCCCCTTATTATTAAAGAGGATTTCCAGAATCCAGTAACCCCTCCGCCCCACTGACCCCTGCAACCATAGTGCAAGGGTTGTGGAGATGAGGACCTTATGCTCATCAATAAGGACATCCTCCACGTTGAACGCACATGGTCTGATATGATTCGTGAAGGGGGGGGGGCACACTGTAAAAATGCTTTTTTTATTTGTAAATATCAGTGCTTAATAAATTCACTGCTACCAGCCACATAGACTTGTTTCTAGTGCCCCTATGCTATTTTTGACACCCCCTTGTCCAGAAATTACGGTAGTCCAGAAATGTGCATATTTAATTTGATATATTTGGCTCCCATTGATCTTTGAAGTTCGGACAAACTGAACCCAGGGCAGTTTGGCTCATCACTACCTAGCAATGAACTAACTCTTTTCTGCAGTAGACTCACCTTAATTTGGAGAAGTTGTATCCAAACCAAGCAGCTCCCTAGCTGATCCCTCCTGTAGGGGCTGAAATAACTGTTCTAGCTCTTTAGACTAAGATCACACTATGCTCATTAAAAATTCATGCAAGTATATGAATTGTAACACAAATACGGCTGTTCCTGGCTTCACGTAGACAATCAGATTATGATTCATCAGTACAGATTTGTTATTCTTCTGCTTGTCATTTTATTTTACTGAAAACTCCATGCAGATGGAAGGATGGTTACATAAGTAACCACATACCATGAACATTGTAAAACAACAGGCTTTTATGCTGTGAGCATTGAGGTTTACCTACTTTTGTAACATGTAATTTATCTGACATATTCAAAGCTAATCAAAAAGAAGGCGCAATAACTGCAAATTATATATTAAAGACCGTCATTGCTCATGGCTATAAAATATGTTATTAAATCCAATAAAACAAGTCTAATTTGTGCTACATGTAAACTTTAAAGTGAAACTGGCCCATGCTTTGCCCATGCACATGACCATATTAATACTTTCTGCACCTTGGGCCAATTATGTTGCGCTGCCCTCTTTTTCTACCTAAAATGCTAAGATAGATAACCTTGATATCACACGACTAAACTCAGAAGGCACAGCCCCAAATGGCACATTGAGGCTTCAAGTGGAAAGGCTGAAAGAGACTATGACTAAGAGAAAAAGGCAAAATATTGGTTTACCAACTCAGAATGAGTAATCTGTAACTTTACAATATTCCACAAACAAAAATGTATAGACTTGGAAAGGACGGCATTATTAAGGACCCAGTCAGACAGTACTAGCAGGCAGGGTGGTAATCAACAATTTTTTATTATATGGAGGAATGTCACTGATGGGACAACGTGATGTGTGGTTGGCAGTGTGCTGTTCTTGGTGACCCTACATTGAGACATCATCTTAGTTGGAGTGTAGTTCTGGGAGATGTCTAGCATGTATAACCACCATCTAAGTCTGAGATTCACCCATCTATGTATAGCCTTTGTCTTTTTGGCCTTTTTTTCGTACAACTTCAGGCATGACATACAATTTACAAATCGTACCTGAAGTAGCATCTAATGTATTTCTATGGCAGTGTTTTAATAGATACGATTTCAGGTAATACGATTTGGGAAGTAGTTTATGTATTACTTTTTCAGAACTTCAGCATTATTTCACTGCCATAGACTATATTGTAAATCGTGCTGCAAATCGTACCTGTGTCTATATCAGCACTACTTGAGCCCTGAAAGATGTTACATATTAACACTTTGCTAGTTAAACTTTTGTTCAGGTTCCTCCCTGTGACATGGACAGCCCCTCTCAATGAAGTATTTTCAAATCATTACAAATCTCACAGAAGTAGTGCTGAAGTAGTGCTGAAGTAGTGCTGAAGTTGGACTTTAAATTGCACTACTTTAAATTTTACTCTGTGTGACCATGCCATCATCCAAGCATGAGTTTATTTGAAGAGTGCTTTAGGAGCCCCAAAACTTAGATCCCCCTATTATGCAGGAAGTTGAGCTCCATCCCAATGTCTACCATCCTCTATTCCTCACCATTGGTCACTAAATAGAAGTCTCACTGGACAATAGGTAAATGCTGGACATGGGCGAAAAAGGACAAGATCTCATCCTTCAGAGCTTTGATCAGAATAATAGAACTTCCCAGGTTTTGGGATTCCCTGTGTACTTTTGGTACTTGGAAGTGCATGCTATAGAATCCAGGAGCACTTTAAGATCACCACTCTGCACAAGTTGCTTTAAGTACAACTTCACTCATTTTTCCTTACCTGTATAAATCCCGACCTCCAATGCTGACCAGGTTGGAAAAGACACTGAGATCTGTCATATTCTTTGGCCAGGACTGTATATTAAGATAACCTATAAAGATTAAGGAACAATGGCTTTTGAGATCATTGCACGTGCACAATAATTTTGGCAATATTATAAACTTACAGTATTTAAAGCATCTTTAATCTTTTATATATTTTTTTATTTTGGTTAGAGTGAAGAAGTATCAGATCCCTGTCCCTTAATGCGGTCTGTGTTCTTACTAGGGTGCTAGGGAAGGATAAGCACTCTCTCACTTTGTCCTGTGACCATTGGCACAAGATAAGAAAGCGATGGGAAATCCAGAAGTTAGGTTCGTCACTGGAACACGTGTTGCACAGAAATCTTTCAGTGTGGACATCTATTACACTGACAACTCTCTAGAAGGGAATTCCCTCTTACTTTAGGGAGATATTCTCTCCTTTCCTGTTGTGCCACATGATAGGAGATGCCGGGATGCAGGTTTTGTTTTTTGTTTTTTACTAATCCTTACTCTGTCTAAAACTAAAAGAAACAATTTTGGTCTTAGATAACCTTTCAGATGAAGTTAACCAAAAATGTTTTTCAAGCTATTTTAAAGTGGTTCTAAAGGCAGAAGTTTTTTGTGTTACCGTAATGCCTTCTGCATTAGGGTTAAAAACCTCTTGTGTGCAGCTCCCAGCCCCCCTTATACTTACCTGAGCATAATGTTGATCCAGCGAGGTGCACAATCACTGCTCTCTATCCTCACTGGCTCAGAAAGCTGCTGGAGCCATTGGCTCCTGCTGCTGTCAATCACAGCCAGTAAGGAGTGAGTGGGGGTGGGGCAGAGCCATACTGTGAGTGTCAATAGACACACACAGCAAGGCTCGGGAGCAAGCCCACATAAGTGCCCTCATAGCAAGCAGCTTGCTTTGGGGTCACTCAGCAGTGGGAGGGGCCAGGAGCGCTGGCGGGGACCTGAGAAGAGGAGGATCAGTGCTGCTCTGTGCAAAACCATTGCACAGAGCAGGTAAGTATAACATGTTTGTTATTTATTTTGGGATTCTATGACATTCTACATTGACACCTTTCTTGTACTTAGAGTCATGTGCCACAGCCCCACCTCCTCAATCATGCCTAGCCTATATGCCCTTTATCAAGCTTCTTCTGACCTATCCATTGTGTAAAGCTTGAGGTTGCCAGAGCTTAAACCCATACATGGATCAAAATTTGACAGGTTTAGCAGGAATCGGCTGAATTTTGATTGGTGCATAGCCCTCTCTGTTCAACAGAAGCCGGTCATTAAACCGCCGAACAGTCCTGCTGGAAAACCAGCATTTGATCAGAGCATGGAACCAATGGGCTGCAGCGCTTATCAGTGTATTGGTACAGCAGGGGAGTCCCGATGTCAGAATACAAAGATACAGTGGGCAGGATTTTCACATCCACTGTGAATGTGTATGGATGGGGAAATTGGTTCAGTTTTTTATTTTTTTTCAGCCAGCTGGTTGAACAAAAAAACTGAGTCATGTGTAGGCAGCTTACCCTATCTAGTCTTAAAAAATGCTCCCTTGCCCTTCTCAACACCTATGCTGACTAACTTGTGTAAGAAAGATGCATATACCTACTTCTTTTCAGATCACTCTGGTCCTGTCACATGTTCCAGCTTCCCTGTGTCAGTTAGCGGTGCCTACAGGGCCGACAATGGAGGAGTTATTTCAGCCTATGGGTGAGGTCCCTGCTCCAGGGTTAACCAGCTATTGTTGAGCAGCCTCTCCGCTCTCTTGCAGTCACCACTGGCTGACACAGGGGATCACGAGACCGAACCTGAGTGGGCTGAAGATAGGTAAGTATCATAGGTGTGCACAGGGGGTGTGCCAGGTGTGCCTGGCAACACCCAAATCACTACGTGCAGTGCCAATGCCCCCTACTGCCAGGGCTTTCCCCGTGTCCCCCCCCCCCACCCACTGTGCTGCTGGCTTCCCTCCTCTCCTCTCCCTCCAGCTGCTGGGATGTTTTAGAATGGTGAGTAGGGGAAATGGCAAGCAAATATGTCATTTACCAGCGCTTTCCTTTTCTAAATAAACACAATGAACACACTCACTATGTTCATAACTGAAGCCTAGTAAACTGTGTTTACTAGGCTTCAGTTTGTAAATGAACAGGAAGCTGCTCAGCACAGAGCACTTCCCATTCATTCACTGTCCTGTTCAGCTAAGGCTGCAGAGAAAGGCATGTGTGTTTGAGCTATGGAGTGCACACCCTAAAGCAATAGGCTGCACACACCTATGGCAAGTATACATCTTTCTTATACAGGTTAGTCAGCATAAGTGTTAGGAGGGGCGAGGGGGCACTTTTAAGAGTAGTTTAGGCTGGAATTCTACTTTAAGAAACTGCTGTACATTTGTCTAAAATGTGTATATATGGCTGAAAGTTTTTTTTTTATTATTATTATTATTATTTATTAATTAGGCAATAGCAGGGAAGAGTTCAAACTTCTGTCGGTTTATTGAGTAATGAGTCAGAGGAGGTTGTTACAAAATGAGCAGAATTCAGCTATTAGACAGTTGTCTCTGCAGCAGGTTTCCCTATTGGAAGATGTACCCTCATCCTTCCCTACACTAAATTCTAAATCTAATAAAAAAAAAAAAAGCTGTACATGAACATTAATCACAGGAGAATTACAGAACCTTTCGGGTTTATAGGTTTTACTGAGCAGCACTTAAGCATAGATGCATAGATACATGAAAAATATAGAAAACTTTACAGGCTTTGTCATTTGTTGAAGTACTTTTATATCTTTATACAGAAAAATAGGAAGATCTTACGTATGCTTGAAGATTTTCTATAATTTATGATCAAAAATATCAAATGGTATATACTTAATACATTTTATAGGCAGACCAATTCAATGGTATTTGATTCCAAAACAGAAGCTCTGTACCTGTGATTTCTCTAACAGTGCGGAAGATATTCAATTTCTCTGGATCCAGCGCAGCTATGTTGTGATATGCATCCCTGGAGAAATACAAAAGATATGTGCTATAAATTTTCAGACAGCATAGAGCGCCACAAAAGCTGCAGTTCATAGGAACAAACACAAGAGGGCACCGAAAAAAGTCCAATCTTTTGTATTGCAAATGCGGTCAGGCAATTTACACTTGCTGTTTTGTACACTAAGGTGTCAGAAATAGGAGACACCTGACATTTCTCTGGGGTGTACACTGAACGTTGCTATCACTTTATTTGCTTTCAATATATATATATATTTGTGTTTAAAACCATCATAAAGCTCACATATAATAATGTTATATAGGTAACATTAACAGAATATAGTGTCTATATGTTCAGGATTAATTGATAAATAAAAATTCAAACCTAAATCAATCGTCAGCAATGATCTTTTATTCTCCTGACTGCCCAAAGGTGATGAAAGATTAAATGTGTTTGGTACTTGTTACTGTGCTTTGAACATCATCTGTGCTTTAAACATCATCTTTGTAAAAGCTTATTAAATAATCTCAGTTGTGTTCAGAAGCCTTTTATACTTTTATTTAATAAGCAGTAAAATTTTACAGCCCACTCTGCTGAAAAACTGCACTAGCAATACACAAATGCCAAGTAAAACTACGCTTTAAAAAGCTTATAGACTACATTGCTCTTATTTCATAAGACAATGGCCATTTAGGAATGTTATAGGGGGAAAAGACTATATATACTGTGTGTATATATATACATATATATATATATATATATATACACACACAGTATATACCTGTGTGTGTGCGCGCATATATATATATGTATATGTCCAGTATAACATTTGAACCTCATAATTTAAGCTCAGCTCAGCACCTGTAGTATAATGTGTGGGCTTTATACTGCTGAAAAACATTAAGGTAATAAAAAATAAAGGCCTTTTACCAATATTTTACTCTTAGGTTGCTTATAACACTTAAACCACTACACTAAGGCCGGGTTCAAGCCTGGGGTTTGGTGCGTGTCTGTTCACCATTTCAGGTGCGAATCAGGTCCGAATTTTTGCCTGTAGTCGCTCCTGAAACAAAGCCAAAGACACATAGGACCCTTTTCCAGTGTACCCGGAGCTGTGTGAACCGGCTCCATTGAGAGCCGGTCACACTCTCCTGTCATGCGAATTGAATGCGGGGAAATCCAGCCTAAAATGTAATCTTTACCCTTACCTTCACACTATTTCTAAAAAACTTTTTAAAAGCCCGTAGCGTGTGCAACACACTCAAAAGACTCCACCCGGTGCATAAAAAGTGCACACACACAAAGTGAGAACACAAAAAGTGCACAGGGTGTGCGAAACTAGTGGTCTTCCCTCCGAGGAGGTAGGACCCAAACCTCATTCCCCCGGGGCGCAAGACTCCTGACAGGGATTAAGGTACTCATGGTCTGTCTGGCCGAAACCAGACCGACCCCGTTCTTCAGGGGGACTGCCGAAACAGCCCCCACCGAGTACTAAGTGGGGCTCCCCCGAAGGGAGACCCCATGAGAGAGGGCGGACTTAGCCAAAAGGCCATATCCACCCCCTCCCAAGACTTAAGGTAGGGCCCGAGGACCCACACCCTACAAGTCGTGCAAAATAAAGAAGACAAAGGTGATAGTGCAGGTGACAAACTACAAAGAAAAAGAGACAAACAAAACAAAAAGTGGGGGAGGGGAAGTGGGGAAAGTGCTATGGTGCCATGTGAGGAACCAAGGCAGGCCTTCCAGCCGGAATAAAAAATTCCTCTGGTGCAAGCCAAAAGGCCTGTCCCAAGAGGCAGGTGCGGAAAAAGTGTGCACAGTGCAGTGACCAAGGTGCCAAAATAACTCAGGCGAGCTGCCCCTCACCAGTGAGAAATCAAGGCACCCCTGGGCTGCCACCCCAGGGGCACTTGCACTACGGGCTTTCTCTATCCCGGCCCAATGGCCAGACCGAGTGCAGCCCTTACCTACCAGGAGGTTTGGAACATGTACAGCTTAGGGAGAGCCTGCCTACAACTGGGGACAAGCCTTTTGCAAGGCCAGATTCAACCCAGGAGGAAAAGGCCCGCCCACCGCCGTCCACGTTCCTCACCAATCACATCCAGGAGCAATACTAACCGTCTTTTCCCAGCTTTCTTGCTCCCTTCAAACTGATAGGATCGGACCTGCTCAAACCAGAAGGCAACAGACCCATCCGGCTTTCTCTGACAGTGCCTACTTCCCGGTCCCCCAGTGACGTCTGGAGCGCCCCGGTTCATTTCAGCCCCTGCCGATACTAACCCTCAGGGTCCATACCAACTGATAAGAACAGATACTACACTTGATCTTAGCCAAAAGGCCGAGAAGCGATTTCTAAACCTTAACCTAAACCTTAAAATTCCCTCTTTGTACAAAGAAGAAAAAGTTACCTCTGTTAAATGTCTGTTGTTGTCCATGTCCCCTTTGGGGAGATTTATCCTCACTTCCTGACCCCATGACTCAAAGACAGGGTTTTGCAAAAAAATAAAAAAGATAATGTATCCCTCTGGTGGTCACAGAGACAGCAACAAAGTCAATTTAAATTATGTAGAGTGGGGAGGGGGTAGAATATCTAACAGTTTGTGTCTTCCTGTGCTGGTGTCACCAGAATAGGAAGTGAGGGGAAATTTCCCTAACAAAGATGGCTATAAAATCTTTGCAGAAGTTTTGGCAAGGAGCTCTACTAGAAACATAAACAAAAAAAGTTGGAGTTGGGTCGGATGTGCCATCAACATGTAAGTCTTAACCTAATGCTTATTGTTTCCAGATTTCCAGGCAGCCATGTGAAGGGTCACTCAACTTCGGTACTTCAGCAACCTGTGTCCTCGATCCTTAGGATGCTTTTCGTGAAGGGTAGAACAGAGGTCCCTAAGCCAAACAACAGCCAGAACCCCAATATATGTCTATTGTATATTATTTTATGCTCTAAATTATCACGTACTATTAATTTACTCTTCTATACATCATCATTCATATTGCATATATTTATTTACCCCTATTCACATCACCTTTATTAGGCAGCGCCAATTCCCTAATTTTCTCAGAACCCCAATACAAGTTTTCCTGTAGTTCCAAGGAAATTTTCCAGGGATGCCACAGCCCTCAGTCTGGGTCCTACTTCTATGGGAACAAGACTTCTGCTCTGGGCACTGGACTATTTATACCTCCTCAGCCCCCTGCTGGTCACCTGCCATACTGACCAGGGATTGGCTGGGGAGATAATAACATGCATGCTGGGGTCATCATTCTCCCACCCAGGGTCCCTTGGGAGACAGGGGGAAGTAATTGAGCACATACCTATAGAGCCCAGAGCAGAGCTAAATAATCCATTAGTGCTCTAGGAGCCAAAAACTTAAATTTATCAAAACAGTAACAGTGCTACAGTATTTACTGTAAATATCACTCAAACTAAAAAGTCTCTACCTCATTGAGAATATTATTTTACAATATTGAAATCCATCTTTTTAGCTTGAATTACTTTCATATTTGAAGGGAATTTAAATCCCTCCTCAATAAGCACTATAGATCATTCAACAAACCAAGTAATTTAGGTCATATTAACAGTCAGATGACGTAGCTCATTTCCCAGAATCACTTGAAAGTGACATATGGAAAATTCTGAAATTAGTAATAATTTTCATACAATTGATAGTGTTCTTATGTCAGCTCTCAACAGGCCTGTTAAACCCCCAAATAGCTGGTACCATGGCTGATCACATGTGCTGCACCATGGCAATGGTTTATCTAAACAGAGATCTTATATGGTGCCATCCTCAGGGGTAATGGTAAAGGATACGAGGGGTTGTTTCAGCTTTAAAATGACAACAGCCATTAAAACAGAGCACATGTGGAAGTGACCAGGTCAGATTATGGAATAGCCTCTGGCTACGCAGTGCAGGCTTTCTAACGACATTTCAAGTTGTTCCAGGATTTGCGGCACAGCACCTATTAGCATCGCCCACCCCTCCTTGTGTGAACTTCTGCCCTGCAAGACTGCACGTTCAATTTCAATGGCTCTGAAATAACTGTGAAAGCTAAGCCAATTCGTTTATAATTATTTCGGAGTCCCATAGTAACAGTGACCTGCCAGAACCTTACTCCTTTAGTATTCCTCAGTCACAGTATCCTGACAGGACCTCATCACTTCTCCATTCTTTTTCTTTAATCTCTGAAGTGAGACAGTTACAAGTGAATATATATTTTATCTCAAGGTTATTTACAAGTCCAGGATATTGCTCACACACCAGCTCATTAACATGATTCATCCTCAGACACCAAAACTTTTTTTTTTTTTTTCTAGCTTGCTAAAAATCACTCAGCGATACTTCTGAAATTAAATTCCATTTCAAGCAGAGACCCAGCTGGCATTGAGTTGACAAATTCCTAAAGTTTTCCTTTTTATTTCTCTTCTAAAACTAAAGTGTGCAGTGTTTGGTGTGAGGACCAGCAGGAAAGATGCTTTATTTACCATTGAAATATTTGCACTCCAAGAAATGGCAATGGGCCATTGTCAGTTTGATTGTTATTTTGCGTTATATGTTGCTGAAGGGAGTCCACATCCTCTTACATGCCAAATTAACTGAAAGATTTCCCCTGGAAAATATATATTCCCATGTAAATTTGAATGAATTAGCATTCTGAAGCAAATGTCTAGATGTGAGCATCACCATGTTCTTAACCACTTGCCGACTGCCGCACGACTATTTACGTCGGCAGTCAGCCCCTCACAGGCAGAGCGACGTAGATCTACGTCGCTAGCCTGCAAGGATGTGGGGAGCGAGTGCGCGCCGCCGGAGGCACGCTCCCGCTCCCGCTCGGTCACGGACCCCCCCCGCACGTGTGCCCGGCGGACCCGATGTCCGCCGGGCACTCACGATCGTCCATGACAGCGGGAGAAAGGCAGGCGGCTAGTGTAAACAAAGCCGCCTGTCAGTTCTCCCTGTGTAAGAATGATGATCAAACGGTTCTACTATGTGGGACCGTTGATCACTGTTCTTACACACACAGCCACAGCCAATCACAGTTAGAAGCACGCCCCTAGGACACACTTAACCCCTCCCTCTCCAATACAGTTAACTCCTTCACTGCCAGTGTCATTTTTACAGTAACAGCGCATATATATAGCACTGATTACTGTAGTAATGTCACTGGTAACCCCAAAAATGTCAAAAATGTCAGTCAAGGGTCCGATCTGTCCGCTCCAATGTCGAAGTCCCGCAAAAAAAAATTGCAGATTGCCGCCATTACTCGTTAAAAAAAAACAACAAAAATGACAAAAATCCTTCCCTTTGTTAGTAAACACAATAACTTTTGCGCAAACCAATCAAAATACGCTTTTTGCGATTTTGTTTACCAAACATATGGTAAAAAAAAAATTGGCCTAAAATGTTAAAAAATTTTGATTTTTACATTTTTTTGGGGAATTTCATATTAAAAAATGTTAAAAATATTGTTATTTTTGCAAAATTTACGCTCTTTTTCGCGCACAGGTGATCAAATACCACCAAAAGAAAGCTCTGTTTGTGGGAAAAAAAGGACGCCAAATTTGTTTAGGTACAGCATCGCACGACTGCGCAATTGTCCGTTAAAGTCACGCAGTGCCGAATCGCAAAATAGGCCCTGGTCAGGAAGGGGGTCAAATTTTCCGGGGCTTAAGTGGTTAAACAAAACCTAGGCGTTAGCTACATGTGCAAAATGTTTTCTTTTATCTCAAGTCAGGTAATCAATAGAAAACTCACATAGTTCTATATTATGAGCTAAATAGAATAGCCAGGATTAGCCACAATTTATCGCTTATTGCTTTAATATGCATTTATCGTCCACTTTTTTTTTTATAACCAAATTTTTATTGAATTTTTGCAAGAAGGTTAGGTACAAATGTTGTAGTAGTATAATAAGGAAGAGAAAATTATCACAATGGTCACAGATTTGAAACAAGAAACATGAACATAATAACAGGTCGAGTCAAGGCACTTCAGGTGAACCTTGTCGGTGACACATGAGTGTGTTGAGCTTCCACCATGTGAGGACCAAACATTAAGGTACACCGGGCTCCGACTACCCCACATGGGAACCAACTGTAGTCTGGACTGGGTACAACAGGGGGAGTATTATGGGTTGGGGTCAGCAATGATGAACTTGTGGTAGGCCAATCGTGGGGGGGGGGGGGCTACGAGAGGAGGGATCATGTACCGGCAAGGTTCCATAAAAGGGAGAAGGAAACATCGTCCACTTTATTAGGTACACCTTGCTAGTACCGGGTTGGACCCCCTTTTGCCTTCAGAACTGCCTTAACTCCTTGTGGCATAGATTTAACAAGGTGTTGGAAACATTCCTCAGAGATTTTGGTCCATACTGACATGATGGCATCACGTAGTTGCTGCAGATTTGTTGGCTACACATTCATGATTTGAATCTTTCATTCCACCACATCCCCAAGGGTTTGCTATTTGATATGAAATCTGGTGACTGTGAAGGCCATTGGGGTACAGTGAACTCATTGTCATGTTCAAAAAACTAGTTTGAGATGATTTGAGCTATGTAACATGGTGCATTATCCTGCAGCCATGGAAGTAGCCATCAGAAGATGTGTACACTGTAGTCATAAAGGGATGGACATGGTCAGTGACAATACTCAGGTAGGCCGTGGCATTAAAACTATGCTCAATTGGTACTAAGGAGCCCAAAGCGTGCCAAGAAAATATCCCCCACACCATTTCACCACCACCACAAGCCTAAACCGTGGATAAAAGGCAGGATGGATCCATGCTTTCATGTTTATGCCAAATTCTGACCCTACCATCTGAATTTCGCAGCGGAAATCAAGACCCATCAGACCAGGTGACATTTTTCCAATGTTCTAATGTCCAATTTTGACGGGCCTGTGTGAATTGTAGCCTTAGTTTCCTGTTTGTAGCTGACAGGAGTTGTACCTGGTGTGGTCTTCTGCTGTTGTTGCCAATCTGCTTCAAGGTTTGATGTGTTGTGATTTCAGAGATGTTATTCTGCATACCTTGGTTGTCACGAGTGGTTATTTGAGTTACAGTTGCCTTTCTATCATCTCAAACCAGTCTGCCCATTCTCCTCTGACTTCTGACATCAACAAGGCATTTTTTGTCCACACAACTGCCACTCACTGGATATTTTCTCTTTTTTTGGACCATTCTCTGTAAACCCTAGAGATGCTTGTGCATGAAAATGCCAGCAGATCAGCAGTTTTTGAAAAACTTAGACCAACCCATCTGGCACCAAGAACCATGCCACGTTTAAAGTCACTCAAATCCCATTTCTTTCCCATTCTGATGCTCGGTTTGAACTTCAGAATATGGTCTTCACCATGTCTAGATGTCTAAATGCATTGAGTTGCTGCCATGGGATTGGCTGATTAGCAATTTGTGTTACCAAGCAATTGAACAGTTGCATCTAATAAAGTGGCCGGTGAGTGTATATCTTGCTTCAAGGACGCATTGTAGCCAATTACACCAAGGTCAGAAGACAGCTACATATTTACGGTTGCTCTGCAACCTCTGGAGACATCCTGCAGCTAGTGGATCTTAAAGAGTGGTCCTGTAAGAGTTTACTACATTTTCCAAGCTTTCCACTATTATTTTCCTAAGAATAGGCTGACACCAGAAGACACCACAGAGAGTCAGTAATTATTCACCTTCATCCAATGAATTCCAAAAAACAAGTTTTGATAGTCATCTAATATCTAACTTGACATATCTCCTTTTCGATCATGTTGGAGCAAAGGGCAGCTATCTCAGATCTATAGATGCATGGCTAAAATGGGAGGACCGAGAAAAGATATTGGCCACCACTCACTTTTGTCTTTTTAAAGTCTTATTGCAGAATTGTTAAGGAGGTGAGGATTAGGTCAATGTCCAGCTTCTCAGTTTAAAAACCTTTATGCTGACCCAGCAACACTGTAAGCATGTTCCCTAATTTTAGTGCTTCCTTCAAGTGAGTCACCAGGTTCTTCTGAGAGATCAACCTTCTTAGTGGCTCTCTCCAGCAAGAGGCCTCCCCTGGGTCTCTTCCTTGGCACAGTTTCCTCCAGACCAGGCAGGACAGCTTCATGACCGCTTCATAACACGTTAAGCCCAAACACAGGTTACTGGGCCTAATAGCAGAGCTACATCCAGCAGCACCCCCTAGGCCTCAGCCCAGGGAAAGAGAGAGATAGCACATGGCCTGTCCCAAATATTTATATCCTACCCCAGCATGCACCAGTGGCATAAACCTATAAACCTCCTACTGGATTAACTGAAGGAAATATAAATATTCATAGCATTTTGTTTGTGAAATGTCATACTGACTGGGGATAGGAGTGCCATCTTCTGGAGATAGTGAGAAATAACTGGCCAACTTAAGCTTAGGAAAAACCAAGTGAAAAACTATACAGTTAGTCTGCACTAACTACAGCCCACTCAAAAACTAAATTTACATAGTAGCAATTGTTTAGGACAGGGGGCTACATGTGAAACAAGTGCTAACAAGAACATTTCTTATTGTCCCTTGTCCCTAGCAAACAAACAAAATAATTGCATTCATTTTCACTGCACCAATGCTAGTTAGAAACTGAACAGTTGCTTTGAATAATGACAAATTTGAGCTTTCTTTCCAAGTATCTGGTTAGATAAATTGATCACATACCCATCATCAGCAGTGGCAGTGGAAAGAAATAAACCCCCAATATTGGTAGTTTCAGTGGCAAAATATAAACACTAAGGGTTGGTGGGGTCGGTTGGATGAAGTAAACCTACAACTTTAGTGGTGTCATTGGATTGCTCCTGTGAGTAGGAAAGAAATCAATCCCCAGCACTGGTGGTGTCAGAAATAAACTGCCAGCATAAGTGGTGTCAGTGGGAAAAAATAAACCCCCACTATTTGTGGTATCAGTGGGAACTTGCAAGAAATAAACCCCAGCAGTTGTTGTGTCATTGGGAAGAAATAAACCCCCAGTGCTAATGGTGTCAAAAATAGACCCCCAGCATTGGTGTTGTCAATGACAAAATTAAACCCGCAGCATTGGTGCTGTCAGTGGAAAGAAATAATCCCCTAACATTGGTGGTGTTACAAAAAATCTCCCAGCATTAGCGATGTCAGTGGGAAGAAATGAACCCCCAGTATTTATGTTCAGTGATTTCACATAACCAAAAGCCTTCAATGCTGCCTTTCTCCCATGCTGATTCTTCTCTTTCTGCCAGGGCCAGAGTCAGAACCATAGTTTTGAGTATTTTGTTGATAGAAACATAGAAACATAGAAACATAGAATGTGTCGGCAGATAAGAACCATTTGGCCCATCTAGTCTGCCCAATATATCTGAATCTGAATCCTATGAATAGTCCCTGGCCCTATCTTATATGAAGGATAGCCTTATGCCTATCCCATGCATGCTTAAACTCCTTCACTGTATTTGCAGCTACCACTTCTGCAGGAAGGTTATTCCATGCATCCACTACTCTCTCAGTAAAGTAATACTTCCTCATATTACTTTTAAACCTTTGCCCCTCTAATTTAAAACTGTGTCCTCTTGTGGTAGTTTTTCTTCTTTTAAATATGCTCTCCTCCTTTACCGAGTTGATTCCCTTTATGTATTTAAAAGTTTCTATCATATCCCCTCTGTCTCTTCTTTCTTCCAAGCTATACATGTTAAGGTCCTTTAACCTTTCCTGGTAAGTTTTTTCCTGCAATCCATGTACTAGTTTAGTAGCTCTTCTCTGAACTCTCTCTAGAGTATCTATATCCTTCTGGAGATATGGCCTCCAGTACTGCGCACAATACTCCAAGTGAGGTCTCACCAGTGTTCTGTACAGCGGCATAAGCACTTCTCTCTTTCTACTGCTTATACCTCTCCCTATACATCCAAGCATTTTGCTGGCATTTCGTGCTGCTCTATTACATTGTCTTCCCACCTTTAAGTCTTCTGAAATAATTACTCCTAAATCCCTTTCCTCAGATACTGAGGTCAGGACTGTGTCAAATATTCTATATTCTGCCCTTGGGTTTTTACGTCCCAGGTGCATTATCTTGCACTTATCCACATTAAATTTCAGTTGCCAGAGTTCTGACCATTCTTCTAGTTTTCCTAAATCCTTTTCCATTTGGCGTTTCCCTCCAGGAACATCAACCCTGTTACATATCTTTGTGTCATCAGCAAAAAGACAAACCTTACCATCGAGGCCTTTTGCAATATCACTTATGAAGATATTAAACAAAATTGGTCCCAGTACAGATCCCTGAGGTACCCCACTGGTAACATGACCTTGTTCTGAATGTTCTCCATTGACTACAACCCTCTGTTGTCTGTCACTCAGCCACTGCCTAATCCACTCAACAATATGGGAGTCCATGCTCAATGACTGCAGTTTATTGATAAGTCTTCTATGTGGGACAGTGTCAAAAGCCTTACTAAAATCTAGATATGCAATGTCTACTGCACCTCCACCGTCTATTATTTTAGTCACCCAGTCAAAAAAATCTATAAGATTTGTTTGACATGATCTCCCTGAAGTAAACCCATGTTGTTTTTCATCTTGCAATCCATGGGATTTAAGATGTTCCACAATCCTATCCTTTAATAGGGTTTCCATTAATTTGCCTACTATTGATGTCAGACTCACAGGTCTATAGTTGCTCGAATCCTCCCTACTACCTTTCTTGTGAATGGGCACGACATTTGCCAATTTCCAATCTTTCCGGGACGACTCCTGTTACTAATGATTGGTTAAATAAATCTGTTAATGGTTTTGCCAGCTCACCACTAAGCTCTTTTAATAATTTTGGGTGTATCTCATCAGGACCCTGTGACTTATTTGTCTTCACTTTAGACAGCAATCTTAGAACGTCTTCCTCTGTAAAGACACATGCATCAAATGATTCATTAGTCATCCTTTGAAGTGGAGGTCCTTCTCCTTTTTCTTCTGTAAAAACTGAACAGAAGTTTTGATTTTTACTTAAAGTCTGCTGGTGTAAACTGAGCTAAAATTTGACTCCTGTTACTGACGTTTGTAATGCTGACCATGCGAGGGTTGCCAACCATCAGTAAATTACTGACAGTTTGTAAAAAATCTGTGACTTTTACAACTGTCCGTAAATATCGGGCTGGTATTTGTCATGCTGTTTTGACTTTTTAGGTGTATACTTGGCAAATTACTTGTTATGTGTATTGTCAGGGTTTCCATATCATGTTTATACTGTTTAAATCATGGGTGTCCAACCTTTTGGATTCTCTGGGCCACATTGAGTATAGAGAAATTTTCTCGGGCCGCATATAAAATATATACTATAGTTAAGGTATATAAGTAATAAAATGCAGCGCCCCCCGCACTGATTTAACACAACTAGAGGATGATCAAATGTAATGGAATCAGTATACAGAGGCTTACTTCTTCTGAGAGATAATAAAGGAACACTCTAACCACCATGAACACTTCAGTGATTTGAAGTGGTCATGGTGGTAGGAGTCAGAAACACTGCACATGCTCGCCCCCCCCCCTCCCCTCCAAGGCAGCCTCTGCCTACCGTTAGTTGGAAGCTGCTGTGGCCATGCATTAAATTCCTTCCTCCCCAGCAAAAAAAAAAATTGTCAGGGGGCAGTGGGCCACATTGCCTGCGGTTCCGGGCCACAGGTTGGACATGCCTGGTTTAAATATTGATTGTCTTAGTTTTGAACCATTTTACCCCCTTCCTGACCAGGACATTTTTTGTTCCCACAAAGCATGAAATGGTCCAAAATGTCTTGGTATGCTGAGGCCTTAAGAGTTCCTTTTACTGGAACTAAGGGGCCAAGCCCAACCCCTGAAAATCAACCCCACGCCATAACCACCCCTCCACCAAATGATTTAGACCAATGCACAAAGCAAGGTCCATAAAGACATGGATGAGCGAGTTTGGGGTGGAGGAACTTGACTGGCCTGCACAGAGTCCTGACCTTAACCAGATAGAACACCTTTGGGATGAATTAGAGCGGAGTCTGGGAGCCAGGCCTTCTCGTCCAACATGAGTGCCTGACCTCAAAAATGCGCTTCTGGAAGAATGGTCAAACATTCCCATAGACACACTCCTAAACCTTGTGGACAGCCTTCCAAGAAGAGTTGAAGCTGTTATAGCTGCAAAGGGTGGGCCAACTCAATATTGAACCCTACGGACTAAGACTGGGATGCCATTAAAGTTCATGTGCGTTAAGGCAGGCGTACCAATACTTTTGACAAAATAGTGTATGTCAGGCGAGAGGAGGCTCTCAGGGCTACCTAGTTCAGGTAGCCAGTTCATCAAGTAGTCAAGTATTACTGGATCACATTTTTACTAAGTCTAGCAGTAACCAATACGATAACATAAATCTCCTATGCACTCCTATGCACTATGAGAGATGGTTTCTGCCCTGTTATGAAACCCTGCTATAAATGTGCAATGAAAAGGCATAAAAAACATCCCAGGATTTTCCTCAGACCACCTGAGCAAATCTTTTAATCCCAATCATGGGACTGTCTGCCATAGAGGAATGTGTTCATATTCTTGCATTAAAGCACTAAGACCACACAGACTGACAACAGGGTTGCCAGTGACTAGCACAGCAGGGGGAAAGTATGAATAGCTAAATCATGGATTAGGTTTTTTACTGTAAATCTCAAAACTATTATTCCAAGAATGGTGCTGTTTAAAATGCACTTCTCTCTCTGCATCATGGAAATAAGGGTCATACATTTGCAATATTTTAATAGCAGGGAGATTATTTTCCTATATAAATTATGTGAATTATATGATTTAGTAATTAACAGCCTCAGAACTATTTCTTGTAAATAATGCATGTAACCTACTTTTAAATTCATCTAGTGAATCCGCCGGCACCACCTCACTTGGCAGAGATTTCCACAGGCTGTCTGAACTCAAAGGGAGAAACCCCACTTGTGCCGATTCCAAAACTCTTTTCCACTTTCAGAAAATGTTGCCCTACGTGGTTCTCAGTCTTTGAGAAGGCCGGGTAAGTAAACATTGCCAACTTTTGCTAAATAACATTATATTTTCTAAGTTAGGAAATACCACTTTATCGTTCGGAATTATTGGCTGATCTGAACTCTATTATAATACTTACAACAATAACGGGCATCTAAAATGGTTCCAAAGCCAGAACATTTTTTTACCTTAATGCATTCCTTGCATTAAGGTAAAAAATGTCCCAGTATTTTTATCACCTCGTCCCCCCCACTTATACTTAGCTGTCCTCACTCGATTGTAGGCAGGTGCAGTCTACCTTCTCCACTGCAGGTGGTGCTCTTCCACAGCGGCATTGTTGTTGGAAAGGAAGTCAAGAGGAACAGAGTTCCTCTATGGTTTCCAGGGTCACTGGGGAAGCTATTCTATTGGACACTGTAACTTCATATGACCCTAGCAGCCATCTTGGGACAGGCAAAGCCTTTTTAAGGCCCAGGCTCTCAGGCTTAGTGTATTTTTTTGCGAGTTGGTAGAGTAGGCACAGGTACACCAGTTGGGGGTCAAGATTCCAACAGGGGAGGGGGAACCGTGAAATCCTTATGCTGTATGTATCCTCACAAGATGTGAGTTTGACCATTGAAGTGTTTTCAACCATATTAAAGCTGAGTTACACTAGGGTGGCTTTGCGCTCTCTTTTGTATTTTTGTCTAGATGTGGATCCATAGAGAGCAGCAGCACCCTTTGACCTGTCAAGTGATAAAAAATAAATATATATTTTTTAAATGTACGAAAATATCGGCCAATATCGGGCGATACCGATATGTATTGGCCCAAATATCGGTTTTGGCAACGAAAAAACGATATTGGGCGATCGCTAATATATATATATATATAGATAGATAGATACATTATTTACATTTAGTTGTATAACAGTTGCCTTGTAGTAAACTCGTGCTTTGAGATTGCAGGACAGTAGACCTAACTTTTCCCTGCTGCTGTTAAGGTGTTACTAAACCCAGGAGCCTGCATTCACTATATCTGGTCCCCCATAGTACACAGAATATGGAAATGCAATTATTTTAGTAAATATAAACTGCTAAATACCTTTTCTCATCAGCAGTATATAGCAGCCTTGTGACTTCTATCAGAGTCTGGTTAAAGCTTGTAGGTGGAGATTTCATTCTCATCTGATTGTCCTATGGGGCTGCAGGACCCCTGACCCTCAGTCTGAACAGTGCTGATTGGCCCTGTGCAGACCACATGCACCGTTCCAAAAAAAAAAAAAAATAAACTAGAGCAATTCACACCAAACTGAGCATGAGCAGAGTGACTCCAAAGGCTCTGTCTTATCAGGAGAGGGATTGTGAACTGTGGAAGAAGGAGAGGATCAGAGAAGACAGGATCAAACAGCCTTTTTACACAATGCGGAGAATTAACCCCTTAGGTTCCACAGTGAGTATAACAAGCATGCTTTACTGCATATACAGACTGATTTTACTGTTGTGGGATTTAGTAACACTTTAACCACTTCTGGACCGGAAGGTTTTACCCCTTTAATGACCAGGCCATTTTTTGTGATACAGCACTGCGTTAATTTAACTGACAATTGCGACGCTGTACCCAAAAAATGTATGTTATTTTTTTTCCCCACAAATAGAGCTTTCTTTGGTGGTATTTGATCACCTCTTCAATTTTTAATTTTTGCGCTATAAACAAAAAAAGAGCGACAATTCTAAAAAAAAAAAAAAAAAAAAAAAAAAACAATATTTTTTACTCTCTGCTATATAACATGAACAATAAAAAAAATTTAGGAATTAAATTTTTTCATCATTTTAGGCCAATTTGTGTTCTGCTACATATTTATGGTAAAAAAAAAAAATCCCAATAAGTGTATATTAATTTGTGCAAATGTTATCACGTCTACAAACTAGGGGAAAGATTTATGTCATTTTTATTTATTTATTTTTTGTACTAGTAATGGGGGCGATCAGCGATTTTTAGTGGGACTGCGACATTGCGGTGGATAGATCGGACCCCTAACTGACATTTTTGACACTTTTGAGGGGACCAGTGACATTACTACAGTAATCAATGCTAAAAAATACTGTACAAATGACACTGGCAGGGAAGGGGTTAACACCAGGGGTGATCAAAGGGTTAAATGTGTCCCTAGAGGGTGCTCTCTAACTGTGTGGGGGATGGGCTTTCTGAATAAACACAAAGACTTGTGTTCCTAAATAGGAAAAAAAAAACAAGATTCCCGTTTTCATCACCCACAAAACAGCGGTCTGCCGTGTTTACAACGGCAGACCGCTGTTCTGTCTCCATGGGGAGCGATCACGGGTGCCTGCAGACATCACGGCTGTCGGACCTGCTGATTGGATCCCCCTGTGGCCAATCTGCGTGTGCATGCACCCCCACTAGCGGTCCTGCAAAGCGACATACGGATACGCTGTTTCGGGGGACAGAGCAAACCTCCGCTGCAAAACTATGGCGGCTGGTCGGCAAGTGGTTAAGCAACTATAATGTTCCTCCTCTGAAAAGCAATATGGCATGGATCTCTTTTCAGAGGGTGTTTGACAGCCAGTTCCAATATATTGCCTAATCATTGCCTGCTTTAACACTTAAAATGCCAACCCGCCATACTGCAAACACATGCTTGTTACATAATTGCAGAGTAGTTGTGGCCCAGCTCCATTGACTTGAACAAGTCGCAGTTGGCAGCAGTAATTCCTGTTGAATGTGACATGTTCTTTCATTTTTGCTGCAGCCTCATCATGGATACAGCAGTGAGTGGCTAAATTTCTTTATTCAGATGGGAGGTTGGGGGGGGGGGGGGGGCAGTAAAACTGCAGCTCCGTTCTCTCTCCCTCTCTGTCTGAGCTCTGCTGTACAATGACTGCAGGAGGCTGGAAAAGTTCTTCTGCATTACAAAAAAAAAAAGAAATACATGTAATGACTGCATTTATCTGCCTAGAATTCAGCTTTAAGCTGTCATGTAGCACTTAGTGAACATGCCTAGTCACAGGTGATGTACTTGCTAAACATATTCAGAAGTCAGAAAAAAAAGTCTTCCTTGGTGAATACTGGTACTTGCAAATTAGAGACTCTGGTTTACAACATTTTATTGAAGCTGGCTGTGTGCGTCTATAATCCGACACTGGAATCCACTGATATATTAGGAGCATGGATGTTAAATCTTGATTAGCAAAGCACAATCATATTACAAACGACAGCAGCAGCAACTGCCATTATTGTGTTATGAAAGGGATGCTGAACAATATTGTATTGTGATAACTGTATGTCGTTAATATGTGTTATGATAGTATTATTACATTAATTCTTTTTCAATTCCACATGCTTTTATTGATGTTTTTCTCAGTTTCCATTTACAAGCAGACTAAACTGATGAGCAAAAATGCATTTGACTGCGGTTGGATCGAACTATAAACCATGGTAAAAAAAAACATAAACACGAGTGCTGCGCTAAAAAAAACTTTTTTTTAAAGAAAATTAAACTCATTAAAACATGTGCAACACTCAGCAACTGGACAAATGTGTGCAATAATCAGTAGCAGTCCTATAAGATTAAATTAAATCTTTAAACTTGAATATATAATCCTTCGTAAAACATGACACTGCTGTGATCCACATACATAGCCTCACAAGAGCAAATGGACTCTTCTATGCCCCGAACGACGTCAGATGTGACAAAATGCGTGGTGTGGAGCCAATTCTCATGACGTCATCACATACAGTGGTTCCTCTGACTCCTGGGAAAATTCATACATACTAAGCGCGTTTGTGATTTTATATTGTGAGTATTTTAGTACATTTTAAATAAAGTATCATTGCGGTTTTACACTATGTGTCTTTTTCAGCTTTTTTCTTATGCTATGGCACAAAATCTGACTGCCATGAGTGTGTAACCTGGTTGGAGGTGGAAGTGCATCGTTTCCAGAAAGATACAAGCCTGGGGTTTTGACTCTTTTCTTTATCTGAAAGAGTCTATTTGCTCTGGTAAGCGTATCTGTGTGGCACACTTACCAGAGCAAATGGACATGTCCAGATAAAGAAAAGAGTAAAAAATGTGCTTGTATATCTATATGATCCCTGTCTGGGATGCAGTGCACTTCCTCCTCCACTCCAGATTAAACGCTTATGACAACCACAACCTCAGGCTTGCATCTCTCTGGAAACCATGCACTTCTACCTCCAACCAGGTCACTGTGCGTTAAGACATCGCGAACATTGGCTCCAATCTACGCATTTTGTCACATCGGACGTTGTCCGGGGCCTAAAAGTGTCCATTTGCTCTTGTTAGCGTATTTATGAAGCACGTGGTGATGGATCACAGCAGTGTCATGTTTCACGAAGGATTATATATTTAGGCTTACAGTGATATTAATGGCTTTTTCTTTTTAAAAATGTAAAAAATTGACCAACAAATTATACTTGCCTTCACCCAAGAAGACCTATTCCCAAGCCATGGCTTTGTGTGTCCATTTACACACAGAGTTGCTGCTCAGTCCCGCCCCCTCTCTCTCTTCATTGGCTCACTGGCTGGGATTGACAGCAGTGGGATCCTGTTGCTGTTTCAGCCAATGAGGAGAGGGGAGTCCCCAGAGAGCCAAGGCTCTCGTACACATTGCTGTATCACAATGGGGCCCAGGTAAGTATTGGGGGGGCTGGAGGAGCTGCTGCACAGAGAAGGTTTTTTTTTTTTTTTTTTTCTTTACCTTCATGCATAGAATGTATTAGGGTAAAAAACCTTAAGAATCCCTTTAACCTCTTTACGACCGCCCGCCACAGATGTACTGCAGCAGACAGCCGCTCCTGCGCGAATCGCCGTAACTGAACAGCGGCCGCGAACAGGAAGCTAGGGGGCGAGCGCGCGCTGCCGCCGCTGCGCTCGCGCCCCTGCTCGTCAGAGGGGAAGCTGATGCAGCGGGCAGGCGGCTTTGATTGCCGCCTAAAACCCGCGATCGTTCCCCGCTGAGAGAGAAGAACAGTCAGCTGTTGTAAACACAGCTGACCATTCTTCTCCGTGGAATGATCATAGAGCCTCTGTGATCCTTCTATATAGGATTACAGGTCTCTATGGTCATTCCACAAGCCACGCCCCCCCACAGTTATAATCACTCCCCTAGGCTCACATTTGACCCCTTGATCACCCACAATGTTAACCCCCTCCCTGCCAGTGTCATTATTACAGTAACAGAGCATATTTTTAGCACTGATTACTGTAGTAATGTCACTGATCCCCCCACAAGTGTCAAAAATGTAAGTCAGGGGTCTGATCTGTCCGCCGCAATGTCGCAGTCCCGCTAAAAATTACAGATCGCCGCCATTACTAGTAAAAAAAAAAAACACAAAAAAAAACCACAATAAAAATTACATAAATCTTTCCCGTAGTTAGTAGACGCAATAACCTTTGCGCACACCAATCAAAATATGCGTATTGCGATTTTGTTTGCCAAAAAAATGTAGCAGAAAACAAATTGGCCTAAAATGTTAAATTTTGATTTCTAAATATTTTTTTTGGTGGAGAATGTTATATAGCAGAATGTGAAAAATACAGATTTTTTTTCTGAATTGTCGCTCTTTTTTTGTTTATAGCGCAAAAAATAAAAATTGCACAGGTGATCAAATACCACCAAAAGAAAGCTCTATTTGTGCTGAAAAAAGGACCTAAATTTTGTTTGGGTACAGTGTCGCACGGCCGTGCAATTGTCAGTTAAAGCCACACAGTGCCAAGTTGAAAAAAGTGGCCTGGTCATTAAGGGGGCAAATCCTTCCAGTCTTAAAGTAGTTAAATGAAGGTTTCATTGAATCTTTTGGGACTGACGCTGATTATTACACACATTTGTCTGATTGCTCAAAGTTGTTCTACATGTTTTTTGTGGAGTTTAATTTCCTCTTGAAAAAAGTTTAGCGCTGCACTTGTATTTATGTATATGTGTCAATTTTTGTTGATTGACATGTCAGCTGCTTTTCATACTCTCTAAGCGCGATTCTCTTTGGGTAATGGTAATAAAATGATTCTTCAAACCTCCCCCCATCAGTGTTTTAGTATGTCCCAAACCTTCTGTTGCCTTTGCTGGATAAGGTGAAATGGGCTTTAAACGGCTCTTGAGGGTTAGAAAACTCTTCTTTATGAAAAACGTTCTTTTTCGGTGCATATTGGGTGCACTTGGAAAGAAATACAGGGGCAGCAGTCAAAAAAGCCATTGATCAATAAGTCAGTACTGATATGGTGACTACAAGGCTTTGTTTATCAATAGGCAGAGGCGTAACTAGAACCTTCAGGGCTCCGGTGCAAGAAACCATGAAGGGCCCCCCCGGAAACCCTGGCCGAGCCCCTTCCTTTTAAGCCTGGGGCTCTTCCCACTGATCCTGGGGCCCTTTACTCTTGTTGCGGGCCTTTATTACGGTCCCGCAGTGGGACCCTTTCACAAGTTCTGCAATGGGCCCCCTTCCTGCCATCTTGGGGCCTCCCCACGGTGGTGAAATGCCAGGGCTCGGTCGCAAGTGTGACCTTTACGATCCTGGAAGTTCACCCACTGGTGTCAGTAGTTTTTATTTTTTGGTATTTTAATTGTATTATTTTATATCATTTTATTTTTTACAATGTCACTGACTATGACTCTGTCCATTCAGAAAAGGAAGGAGCTGGTAAGTTACATATTTACCGACCCCTCCCTGGTTCTCTATTGTGACACATCCTCTGCAGCAGCTGGCAGGAGAGGGAAAGGAGCACAGTGGGGGGGGGGGACCAGGGGAGCACACAGGGGCCTAGAAACAGCAGAACACAAGTGAACTGGATAGGAGGAGTGGCAGGGACAGCATACAGAGGAACAAATCTCCTCCATTTTCCTCCTGCAGGAGGAAAACGGAGGACAGGGATTTCTCTATATGCTTCCGCCGCCACCCCTCCTATCCAGGTGTACAGGGGAGCTGCACGGGCCCCCTGGAGCATGGGGCCCAGTTGCAATTGCAACCCCTGCAACCCCTGTAGTTACGCCACTGTCAATAGGTCACACAATGACAGGGTATAACATGGATTGGTTTACAAATAAAGACATGTCAAACAGGGAGTGAAAACCTGACTATTTATAAACACAGTCAAATCAAAGAGCAACATGGTCTGTCTTATAAACAAAGCAATGTCCCACAATGACTGTAAGGCCGGCCATAGATGGTTTAAATGTTGCCCGGTTCAGCAGGGATTTTAACTGTGTCTGGGCAGCCTGAATGTATCAAGTTGATCGATCAATCAACTTGAGTTCAATCCACTTGCGACTATCGCTAGCGACTGCTATAGCTGCTGCCAATAATAATTTCCCCTATCCATGACATGAATTAATCCCATCCAGTTATTGTGATATACAGGCCTTTGTGATAGAGGTGCTAGAAAGGTGCAAATCAGTGTTCACAATAAATCGGCAAATATCTCACCCATTTTGTTAGCTCACATAATCCAGTAATAAAAAGAAAATGATTTTTTACAATGTACTCCATATGATTTTGCAATCAGCTTATACCATGTCACAAAGAAATGAAGTATGTGTATTTCTGACAATGAAAAAGTCACTTCTTAATTCCTGTTCTGCCCTGGTGCTTTCAGGATTCCTAAGAAAATGGACTTTTAATAACATTGCAGCACTCAAGGTCACAATATACATTACAATGAATATTCTTCCTTTCCATCTCGCTGCTCAATCAAGGCCTGCACCTCTCAGGGATTTGATTTGTTCTAATTGTGGATTTTGTCACTTCTCCAGTGACTTGGTGGCTCACAGCTCCCTGCCTGGAGCCCTGATATTCCCGCTGGGATCCGTCTGTTCCCTTATACTAGCTGTGCTTGTCACACTTCGTTACTTAATTGTAGATCAAAGGCACCTCCCAGCAGAGGCGTGCTAATGATATCCGTCCTTGTGAAATACTGGCGGGCACAATGTATGACGAAGTGTGACAGGGGACTATACGGAGGGGAAACATTTGAATGAATGCTCCTCCCAAGGGGCCTTGCTCATATCACACACAAAAGTGGTAGTTTCCTCCATCTATCATAGAAATAATGATATCTTTACACAAGCAGTTCATTACAGAATAAAGGCCTGATCATAGAATAGTAGAAAGAGTAGATTTGAAATGCAAATTTTATAGTGCTTTTTTTTTAAACTAACATGGTGTTTGGTTTCCTATTCTCCCATGGCAGGTGACAAATATTTAGATCTTGTAAGATATAAGATCTGCTGTCCTTGAAACGTGTTGGCTACTGCCGCCAGGACCACCTTGCCATGACATTAGGTGTTACATTAGATGTGGAGTCCCCCACTCTCCCTTATATCACAGTGCACCTCCCTTACCTTGTGCTGCTGCTGGGCAGAAGCTGGAGGCGGAGTTGGGAAGCAGAAAGTGCAGGGTCTGGAGGAGGGCTTGAGTCAACTGCTAGAGTATGCTGAATGACGATACCAGGGGATGAAAAGATGGGGGGTGTTGCGGCTGCATAGAAAGGAGCAAGATCTACAGATGATGCCTGCTGAGACACGGTGGGTACAGGGACAAGGTGGGGGTGAAGATGGAGTGAGTGGGTGCCACAGTTGCATGAGAGGTATGAGGGTAACATGAAATAACCTGACAAGCCAAATTGGGCCCGTGGGCCTTGCGCTGTAAGCTAAGCCATTAATTCAAAAGTATACACTACCAGTATTTACTATAGTGAAGTTCATAGATCTCTATGAAAAATATAACATAGGTGAAAACAGAGGACCTTCAGGGCAATAAACTATAAAGGGCCCCCCTGACCTCTGGCTGGGGTCCTTCCTTCCAAGCCTGGGGCCCTTCCCACTGATCTGGGGGCCCTGTACTCCCATTGTAGGGCCCTTTACTATGATCCCATAGCGGGACCCTTTCACATGTTTTCCGAGGGGCCCTTCCTGCTGTTCTGGTGCTACCTTTGCAACCCTGGTATTTCCTTGCCACTGGGTGAAGGTATATTAAAGTGCATGGAAACCGTGAAACCCTTGTGCATAGCTCCCAACTGTCCTTTTTTTCATAAGGCTGTCCCTGATTTAGAACAAAGTCCCTCTGTCCTTCTTTCCTCCTCATGTGTCCCTCATTTTGGTCTGATCTATATAGTTGTATAAAAAATGCACTTTTTATCTTTCAAAAAATATTTCCAAGTGCTAAACCTTTCATTCAATTTCTAAACTGCTGCATTTGTAAATTTTATAAAGGAATAGTAGTGGTAAAAAAGCACTTCAGGGTTTAACAAATCATTTTTTTTGTATAATTCTCTTTTAAGGGGGCGTGGCAGGGTGTGTTCTATACCTACATACTTTTTCTAATAGGTGTCCCTCGTTCCCATCTTAAAAAGTTGCTTGCTTGCTTGTGAGCTAATAACTTATTGTGCTCTCTGCCTCTACTGACTATTATCAGCGTTGTTTCCACTTCTCTCTGCAGACTACAGGTCGCATCCCCCTATGTTATGGCATGGAAGAACGAAGAAGGTGTTCTGTAGTCCTAAAACACTTTTGAGAGAATTCATTAAAGCCCTAACAACTCTTTTCTGGTGGTATGGCCTGCACAAGGTTAGAAATCCCTGCCGCCTGTTTCGGTAGCTTTAAAAACAATGTGTGGGAGATTCAAGTGCTTCCGAATAGTGCCACTTTTACAAAATGGCACTATTACTGTACCAAATCCATAGAAAATTAAACTGAAGGTAAATAAAACCAACTCTAAGTTGGTGTACAGAGATAGGCATACAGTAGTGTCTGTCTCTGTACGCTGTTTAGCGAAGCAGCATGCTAAGCACCCCTACTCCCTCCCCTCCCTACTTATTACTGTTAAGGATGATGTTTGCTTCACAGCTGACAGCCTCCTAGAAACCAGTGGTGCTGATAGTGGGCGGAGCCTGAAGTGGAAGCTGAGTGACTAGTACTCCATCAGGTCCAATTGCTCCCTGTGATTGACAGGAGACAGTGGCCCAATTCTGTAGCCAATAGAAAATAAGCAGGCATTCAGGAGGTCACAACTGAACGTCTGCAAACTGCTGCTGAAACGTAATCCACCACAGATCGCACTTCATAGGCATTGTAAACTTTGCTGCCAGTGTGAATAAGCCCTTACAGGCGTTTATAACCTCTCACAGAGGTCAGGGTACTCCACTGTTGCAATGCCTTCATTTGCTGTTCATGGTAATGCATTTTTTGTTCAGGCTTCATCCAGGGTTAGCATCATGTAAATCCTGGTGTCTGTACAGTTGGCTGTATTCACACATGACTGTCACAGATCAGACCCTGCTGCAGCTTCTCATGTTGTGACTTACTAGAGTTACAATGCTGCAAATGCTTCCCCAGTCTGCAGAACACTGATTATATGAAACCTCAGCCTAGACAAAGTTACTTGCTTTTTAGTGGTAAAAGTATCACATTTTAAATTATACTGTCTCTATATATATATATAATATAGTGACATGTTTTGAATTTATTCATGCAGACTTGTAGAGTTACTAAGATGTCTACTTTCAGCAACTAACTATCATTGCTTACCATTTGGAAATCACAAGATCCCAGAAGCAAATAAGGAGGGCAATTTGAAAACTAGAATATACCCTTTCACACTTATATCCCTACTACATCAATTTATTTGAGTAATGGTGTTGCCCTTTATAGTAGTACACATAACTGCTATGTTTCAGGATTCATTGGATTGGATGACATTGCTTCTTTTGTTAATCTGCTTCAATTAAAATGGAACTAAACCCTCCCTTCCTTGAACCCTATCACTGCCAAGCCCTGCACTCCACTTTTAAACTCAGGTGCCCGGGACATTTTTGCAATTTTTCCATTGTTTATTTTATTTTTCACTTACGGCTTTGAAAGTTTGTTAAAGACCCCCCCCCCCCCCCCCAAACCACACATTCTCAGAAAACATAGGACCAGTAGAATAAAAAGAAGGTGCTTCTGATTTGTTAGGCCATGTAATATTTGCGCAAATGTTTATCAAAACAATACTTTCACTAAAAATACACTAAAATTATTATTAGCACATACTGTACATAACGAAATTTACAAAATTCATGCTAAATTCTACTACTACTAAATATAAAAGCTAAAATAGTTTTGAGATAAATAAATAGCAACCATGTGTACATTTTGCAAAACTTGCAGTTTTCAGAGTTTGTAAAAGACCCCCCAAATCATACATTTTCTGAAAGCACATGACCCGTAGAGTAATAAAAATGTTCTACTGATGTTTATAGGCCCTGCTATAGCTGTGGAAATGTTTATCACATCACTATTTTCACAAAATATTACACTAAAATCATTATTAGCACACATAAACACAATAAAACTTACATTTATGCTAAATTCCTACTAAGGCCTCATTCATTTGGAGCATACTAAAATGGGGGGGGGGGGGGGCATGTGTTCCTAAATGACATCAGTGGGACTGCCTGCATGGATGTGCAAGGAACACCTGTGCAACACTGTGCAGGTAAATACCGGCTCACACAGGCATATGCTGTAGTATGCCCCATGTAAACAAGGCCTTACTAAGCTTTTTTTTTCAATTACATTTTTTTTACAATTTTATTTTTAATCTTTTTTACTCTTTATCTTGGTAAAGTGGTGGGGATGGGGTTGGTGAAACATAACGGGGTCCCCTGATGTCTCTTTTTTGAGACAGAGAAAGAGAATGAGAATATCATTGAGTCCTCATTCCCTGAATGCATAGGAAGTGCTCTATACAGAGGATCCTATTAATCACAAACTGAAGCATAAGGCTACATTCACACTGGGGATTTAGGTCGATGCGAATTGTAGAGACAGGAATTTTTTATTACTGCTTCGACTTTGAGCAGTTACAGTAACTATGGCCCCCAGTCCTGCTCACTATAATGACAACTCGCCGGATGGGACAGTTATTCACAGCTTTCTGCACAGCCCGCGGCTCTCCACACAGCCTAATAAATACAGTTTACTATGCTGTATTTGCGGTACTGATCGCTCACTGTGTTCATTTAGGGAGGGGCTGGTAAGTATAAAATGTTTACCAAATCCCCTCCCCTCACTCTCCGTCCTAACACTGGTCTCTTGCCCCAGCAGCAGCTGCAGACAGTGGAAGGGGGAGAAGGGGAACCCAGCCAGCAGCACTGTATGGATTGGTGCCAAGGGATTGGTGAGTATGCCAGAACGGGGGTGGGGGGTCGGAGCAGCTCTGCAGCACCCAAAGCTGGTAGGAGGAGGGAGGAGAAGAAGCCAGCAGTTGCAGGGGATCCAAAGACGATCAGTGCTGCAGGGAAGGAGGTTGGTGCTGGGTTGGGGGAATCGGCAATGCTGCGGGTATTGCTGCTGGGGGGGACACATAAGTAGTAAAGGGGGCTGTTTGAGCATAAAAGAGTGGCCGGGGGATGTGGAGGGGCGGGGAGCATAGAAACACAAAGCAGAGAAGCAATAACGGTGATGGGGGAGCTGTTATATTTTAGATGAATAGCTCTGATCAGTGGCTTGGCAGCCGCTGACCAGGGCTTTTAATTTGTTCAGGGTCTGCTGAACAGTTTACTATATGTTCAAGGTCATTTAAGTCACTATGAGCTTGTAGCAAAAAGGGGAATGCCATGTGAATCTTACCGAGCTGGCCAGCTGGAAGCATTTCTGTGCCGCTATAAGTATTACATCGCTTTTCAGCCTTTTGGCTAGGATCATGTGTAGTATCTGTTCTTATCAGTGATCCAGTAGGGGTGCTGTGTTGTCATCTGACCTGACCAAGGTTGGGTGGCAGCTATGCAAACCTACTGGAGTGATGGGGGCGGCCGGGAGGGTAGAAGGTCCACGGTGTCTGTGCCCCTAGGAGTGGTCAACCTAGGGGTGCTCTTAGTAAAACTCGGGTGTGGGACCCCACAGTGTGAAAAGGCACATGATCACAGCCACCAAATGATTTTTTTCCTGCACTGCACCTTTTAGGGCCTGGCCCATTGGCTAAGTCTGGGGGCAATTTTTGTCTACCAGGCCTCAGTGCCTAGGCCAATGCACATTCATCACGTACACTTTTTTATTTTCTATTTATTTATTTTACTTATTTATTTTTCTCCCACGTTTTGTCAATCTTTCACTTTTGTGTGTGTTTTTCTCATGGATGAATGGTGTGAGTCCTCAGGCTTATCCTGATGTCTAGGGGGAGAATGAGTGGCTCTCAGGTTACTTCCTCCCTTCCCTCTGGGGTGTCTCTCTTTGGGAGAGCCCCTCAACCAATTATTCGGGGTCGGCTTTGGCTGGCCTAGAAGAACGGGGTCTGCCAGGCCTTCCGGCTATGCAGACCATGTCAGCCCTTTGTCCCTGTCAGGAGCCTTATGCCCCGGGGGATCAGGGTACAGGCCCTACGCCTTTGGGGGGTGGACTAAAAACACACCCTTGAGTGCACTTTTTAGTGTGTTCACATGCACGTTTTTTTGTACAATTATGGGGGGTTTTTTCATTCTAGGTTTTTGCACCACCGCGGACAAAAAAAAAAAAAACTGGCAGTAAAAGGGTTAAAGCCTAGGGAGCTGTCATTTTAGCCTCTGTTTGATTTCTAGCTGCCATGGTGCTGCGCATGTGATCAATAGTGACACCAACCATTTGATGGGTGACAGTTTGGTTGCGAACACAAGCAACTGTTACAGTTATCTTTCACAGCATGCCTTGAATGTAACTGTTTTGGGAAACAATTAAATCGATGGGTTTAGTTCCGCTTTAAGATGCATTCTCTTCACAGCATGTTAAACAAAGCTCACCTGGCACAGTACATAGGGTTCATAATGTAGCACAGTTAAAATGCTGAGCAATTTACCCCAGTGTTTGAAGAGCATGAGACTTTGACAAAAGACTATAGGACATATTTTATTACTTTCCATTCAGTGCTCACTCCAGATGCCTTTGCATACAAATTCAGCACTTCACCCATAGGGCTCTCAGTGAATTCTATGTGCAGAGCTGGTGAAGATAAATTCGGCCCGCAGTGAAAATAACAGCTCAAAAGGAAAATGTGTCTGAAAGCTTAGGAGGAGTTGGAATCTCACTTATTGTATACTATTTCAGCTTTGCAATGCTGCCACTCTTATCTTGCACTCACCCTTCAATGCCAGTCACCAGGAAAAGGAGATTTCCATTAATCTTGGTGCAGTTTATAAACTTGTCAATATTGCTTGAATCCACAGTCTGAGAGGTTTTTAGGGAGAGTGTCCCGATTCCATCGCACACTAGAGAGAGAAATGGAATGACACAGCATTACAACAACACACTATAAATAACTGATGCCATTTAAAGTAAAACTGTCACAGATCTTGCATCTTAAACATTTTGGCATCTTAAAATTGGAAGTTTTAGTGTTCTCCAAAATTTTGCAAAGCTGTCCTCTAATTTAGCCTGAGAGTGCTATAAAAATATTTGCAATTTGAAGCTAGCTATAAAAGAATGGCTGTTAAATGTAAACCCACCACTCCTCAAGTTGCTCAGTGAGGAAGCCTTGTCCAGTAGGCAAAGCTTTCACGTTCCCTGTTACTGCACCAGCTTTCTCATAATGACTTGAAAACAAAAGTCAATTCAGGTATTATTCTACAGTGAAGAGGGCACTCTGGGAGCTATTAATGTGTAGGCAGGTGTAGTCTATTTGTTGCACTGCAGGTGGCGCTCAACTGCAGAAATTGGGGTCACTGGAGCAGCGCTTCTGTTGGATGCTAACAGCCCATGTGACTCTGGCAACCATCTTGGGTCAAGCAGAGTTTATTTAAGACTCTGGCTCCTGGATTTGGCATGTATTTAGCGCATGGGTACTGTAGGGACATGGGCAGGTCACAAGTCTGTGAGGGACAGCATTAGCTGTAGGAAAAGGTTCCAGACCAGTAGGGAAAGCATAGGTATCCATCACTCTGCCTGGAAACTTTCCCACTTGGACTCAGACTTGCCAGGCTGCATTCCGCCACTTAAGTCAGACGCTGTCAGCTCGGCTGAGACCTGCTCCACTACATGCTGCTATCTTCTGTGACATAGCTGCCAACTGTCCCGTTTTTGACGGGACAGTCCCGCCAAATAGGACCTCGTCCCGGCTAATTTACACTCCCGGAACTTGTCCCGGCCATTGAAGGCCATCTGACCTTTATTCCCTATATCTCGTCTCCCTGCGCTGAGTCCAGCCGTCATGATCTTCTTCATGCTCAGGATGGCTGGCGGGAGCGCCCTGTGATTGGGCGAACTGTGGCAGGGGGGCTGGCCTCTGTTCCTGTCCAATAGCGTGGGTTCGGATATGCCCCGCCCACACAGTGTTCGTCACCAGCGCGGGCTCAGAGCAGAGAGCACACAGCCTTCAGCTATGGATGGAAGTCAGCTGAACAACGTTCTTCTTCCTCCTCAACAGTGAGTGACAATGTGCAGTGCTGGCAGATCATAGTGTGCCAATGTGCCAAAAAGGGGGACAAGGAGATCCATTATATTCATTTTACAGTCTGCTGAATGTACAGAGATCAATGCAGTGACAGACATCAGCATGGGAAATGTGTTTTTCTTGATAAATCCCCATTCAGTATGTTTCACAATTGTAGGCAATGAGTAAGATTAAAGTCCCGGATCTCTCAGTCCCTGTGCTGCTGGTGGAGGAGTGACTCGGCTTAGTGCTGAGGGAATCGGCTGAAGAACGGTGGCAGGCTAAGGGCAGATTGGGAGTGATAGGTCCGTGCAGCAGGCAGAGGCAAAGGCAGCAGTCCATCCCCCCATTTCTCCTCTGACACAGACTCAGCAGCCAGCAGTGCACACAAAAATGTCAGGTATAGTGCATGCAGGGCTGGACTGGGGGCAGAAGGGACACCTGCTATGTTATTTACACTGTTTCCTGTCTCCTGCTACAGCAGCACCTTTCGCGTCCAGTTTTACTTCCTCCCCCCCCCTCTCTCTGTGTACTGCAAGTCTTCCTGGTAAAATTAGATAATCACACTGATTCTCCCCCCTTCACTTTCTCCTGTTTGTTTGCTCTCCCCTCACATCCTGCAGCCTAATGTCTCAGATCTGACCATTCCCATCACTGACTGCCTGACACCCTTTCCTTCTCAGATGACTTTTTATCTCTTCCAACTGTTCAGCAGCTCAGTACAACTGCTGAACAGTTGGAAGAGATAAAAAGTCATCTGGGATGGAAAGGGTGTCAGGCAGACAGTCAGTGTGTGGACCCCTAGAGAGGAATGTGCAGATCTGAGACCATACCTGTAAAGAAGACCTTAGGGGCTCATTAACACAGGTATGTGGGGCAGTACAAGCAGGCAGTTGAGCTGAAATGTTACCACCCCCGACCACCGCACCTGAAAAAGTAGATGTAGCACTAGTGCTCTTCAATGGCAAAAATTAAATGACATGTCACCATGAATGGGGTACACCACAACTCCCTTGCAAGTGTGTGCAATCAACATGGCTGGGGCATTGTGGGTCTGCAGCTTAAACAGGCGGTGAGTAAATGACATATTGCCCCCTCACTGCATGTCAAACACCACGATAGATGGCCTCCCATCCAAATTAGCACTTAAATTCCTTTTAGCTCTCCTTTCTCTCTTCAAGTTCCCCTAGAGCCCCTTAGTTTCATACATTCCAACAGAGTCAAGTTCCCCTCTTTCCTCCCACTGACATACAGGAGATGCCAAATGAGTCCTCCTCAGATTGACAAGTGACGCAGTCTGATGATGATCATTGAAAGACAGTGAAATGCGTCCTTAGCCCCTATCACACAAGGGGGACTCCCCTTAGCTCAGTGGGGGATCTGTCCATTGATTCCCCACTGATCAGAGTGGATGGATGACAGGTCCGTGTCCACTCAGTTTATGCAGAGTGGCCACGGATCGAGCCAACTCTGCTCTATGGTCAGTCGGGTGTAAATGGACTCAGCTGTCTGTTTACATCCAACAACCCTCCAATCTGCCTAGACGTAGGAGGACATATCTCCTTACGTTTTTTAGGGGGTCTTTTTGCGAATCGCATTGGAGGTAGTCAATGAGCAGGATCAGGGGGTTGGGGGCCCTGGGTGTGACCATACAAAAAATGTAATATGTAAATATAAAGTGCAAGGTGTAAATAAGTACAATAAAACCTAATTATACCAGATAGTATAATCATACTTATTTACACCTTGCACTTTATATTTACATATTACATTTTTTCTATGGTCACACCTGAGCACATTTCACACTTTAGAATTGCAGGGAATTGTGATGAGAATTTTAAAACTTTAGGCAGAAGTAGTGCAGCTGAATGGGAGAATTTTTCCAACTCTGCTACTTTGGCCTTAAGTTTAAAGTTCCCTTTTTAATTTCCCATAATTCTCTCTTTATTGAGTAGACCCTATAATCTGATGATGAGTAGGCGGAGATTAATTATGTGAAGTGGGCGGAGCTTCAGAGAAGTGGGTGTGGCAAGTAATTGATAGCTGTGCTGCAAAGTGTCCCTGGAAATTTTTTTCAAATGTTGGCAACTATGCTGTGAGTGTTCCTGGTTGGGCTTCCTTCCACTGGGCTTGTTGTGAACTGTTTTACTATTACTTCAATACAAGTTCTTTCAATTGCATCTAAGTGTGTTACTGCCGTCGCACCATGCACCCACCCACAAATGTCTTGACTTAAAGTGACACTAAACTCTGGATTCAAGAAAAAACACTATTCAAGTATGTTTTCTTAGGTAAAAAAAGTACCTTTTATTGCTCACAGCCACCTCCAAATCTAAACATTCCTCTTTTTTGCTGCTGTGATCTGACTTCCTGGTAGCCACCCTCTCTTGCTCGCTGCTGAGATAAATTAGGGACTATGGGACTTGTAGTGTATATAGAGAAGTGCACACAACCGCAAAATTGCACATTGCTTATTCCAAACAAACAGAAGTGAGAGGAAAGAGAAAAGGTTCTGTAGCCTACAGAGGACAATAAAAAGAGGCAGAAACTATTTGATGAAAAATACATTATAGGGCCATTGAGCAGTGGATGCGTATGGATTATTTTTGGAGAATATGGCTATAGTTTAGTGTCACTTTAACTTTCTCAATCAGAATCTATTGAATGAGCATTGCAATTCAAATTACAATGATTTTGCCTTCCCTGGTACAGTGACTCCAATGTGTTTTTAACAAAAATCTTCACGTTTTGCTAAAAATCATTCAATTTAACATATGCCTACAAGTGTAGCATTATATTGAAAGAACATATAACCAGACATAATCCCTAGTGAAAACGACATGTTGAATCCCAACCACAACACTATCTGCTTGGAATTTGCATGTTCTCCCTGTTCCTACGGGGGTTTCCTCTGGGTACTCCAGTTTTCTCCCACAATCCAAAGGCATGCTGGTAGATGAATTGGTCCCTTTCTAAATTGTCCCTAGTATGTGTATGTATGAATGTGTGTAAGGGACCTTAGATTGTAAGCTCCCTGAGGACAAAGACTGATGTGAGTGTACAATATATATGTAAAGTGCTGCATAAATTGACGGCGCTATGTACAGTATCTCACAATAGTGAGTACACCTATCACATTTTTGTAAATATTTTATTATATCTTTTCATGTGACAACACTGAAGAAATTACACTTTGCTACAATGTAAAGTAGTGAGTGTACAGCTTGTATAACAGTGTAAATTTGCTGTCCCCTCAAAATAACTCAACAAAGAGCCATTAATGTTTAAACCGCTGGCAACAAAAGTGAGTACACCCCTAAGTGAAAATCTCCAAATTGGACCCAATTAGCCATTTTCCCTTCCCAGTGTAATGTGACTTGTTAGTGTTACAAGTCTCAGGTGTGAATGGGGAGCAGGTGTGTTAAATTTGGTGTTATTGCTCTCACTCTCTCATACTGGTCACTGTAGGTTCAACATGGCACCTTATGGCAAAGAACTCTGAGGATCTGAAAAAAAGAGTTGTTGCTCTACATAAAGATGGCCTAGGCTATAAGAAGATTGTCAAGACCCTGAAACTGAGCTGCCGCACGGTGGCCAAGACCATACAGTGGTTTAACAGGACAGGTTCCACTCAGAACAGGCCTCGTCATGGTCGACAAAAGAAGTTGAGTGCACATGCTCAGCATCATATTCCGAGGTTGTCTTTGGGAAATAGACATATGAATGCTGCCAGCATTGCTGCAAAGGTTGATGGGGTGGTGGGGTGGTGGGGGGGGGGGGTCAGCCTGTCCATGCTCAAACCATACGCCGCACACTGCATCAAATTGGTCTGCATGGTTGTCGTCCCAGAAGGAAGTCTTTTCTAAAGATGATGCACAAGAAAGCCCACAAACAGTTTGCTGAAGACAAGCAGACTAAGGACATGGATTACTGGAACCATATCCTGTGGTCTGATGAGACCAAGATAAACTTATTTGGTTCAGATGGTGTCAAGCGTGTGTGGCAGCAACCAGGTGAGGAGTACAAAGACAAGTGTGTCTTGCCTACAGTAAAGCATGGTGGTGGAAGTGTCATGGTCTGAGGCTGTATGAGTGCTGCCAGCACTGGGGAGCTACAGTTCATTGAGGGAACCATGAATGCCAACATGTACTGTGACATACTGAAGCAGAGCATGATCTTCTCCCTTCGGAGACTGGGCTGCAGGGCAGTATTCCAATATGATAATGACCCCAAACACACCTCCAAGACGACCACTGCCTTACTAAAGATGCTGAGGGTAAAGATGATTAACTGGCCAAGCGTGTTTCCAGACCTAAACCCTATTGAGCATCTGTGGGGCATCCTCAAACAGAAGGTGGAGGAGCACAAGATCTCTAACATCCACCAGCTCTGTGATGTCGTCATGGAGGAGTGGAAGAGGACTCCAGTGGCAACCTGTGAAGCTCTGGTGAACTCCATGCCCAAGAAGGTTAAGGCAGTGCTGGAAAATAATGGTGGCCACACAAAATATTGACACTTTGGGCCCAATATAGACATTTTCACTTAGGGGTGTACTCACTTTTGTTGCCAGCGGTTTAGACATTAATGGCTGTGTGTTGAGTTATTTTGAGGGGACAGCAAATTTACACTGTTATACAAGCTGTACACTCACTACTTTACATTGTAGCAAAGTGTCATTTCTTCAGTGTTGTCACATGAAAAGATATAATAAAATATTTACAAAAATGTGAGGGGTGTACTCTATTTTGTGGGATACTGTAAGTACCTAAAATAATAATAATAATAATAAAAATTAGAAGTAAATCCAGAGGTTTATTCAGGTGAATAAACATAACATTGTGACATTTCCTGAACTACCTTATTGGTCAAAGATGCTGCCCATCAGACTGGGTTCAATAGAGAGGATCAGAAGGGAAATTTAAATTTGAGTTTTAAGTCAATGGGATTGATTTACTAAAACTGGAAAGGGGAAAATCTGGTGCAGCTGTGCATGGTAGCCAATCAGCTTCTAACTTTAGCTTGTTCAAATAAAGTGTTACTAAACCCACAACAGTAAAATCAGTCTGTATATGCAGTAAAGTATAATTGTTATACTCACTGTGGAACCCAAGGGTTTAATCCTCCTCATTGTGTAAAAAGGCTGTCTTCTCTGATCCTCCCCTTCTTCCATTCTCCCTAATCCATCTCCTGAGAGTACAGAGTCACTCTGCACATGCTTAGTTTGGTGTGTATTGGTAGAGATTTTATTTTTTTCTGGGGAGAGTGTATGAGATCGGCACAGGGACAATCAGCACTGTCCAGACAGAGGGTCAAGGCATAGGCGTGCGCAAGGGGTGTGCCGGGTGTGCACACCCTAATCACCCCGTGCGGCGCAGATTCCCCCTGCTAATATTTCACCAAAGCCCCCTAACAGGGCTTCTAAAAAAGATTGTAAAAAATAATAACAAAATAAAATAATACAAATAAAAAATTACTGACACCAACCTTTGTCCTACTGACAAGTCTACTGCTCTACTGACACCGTCCACCACTCTACCAACACCGTCCATGTTTTAATACATTTGGGGTGCACACCCTAATGCAATAAGCAGCGCACACCTTTGGGTCAGGGGTCCTGCAGCCTTATAGGACAGTCAGAGGAGAATGAAAACTCATCCTGCAAGCTTTAATCGGACACTGATAGAAGTCACAAGACTGCTATATACTGCTGATGAGAAAAGGTATTCAGCAGTTTATATTTATTAAAATAATTGCATTTCCATGTTCTGTGTACTATAGGAGACCAGATATAGTGAATGCAGGGTCCTGGGTTTAGTAACACTTTAAGCTTTGACAAAAAAACGTGGAAGCTGATTGGTTTCTATGCACAGCTGTACCAGATTTTGCACTCAGATTCAGTATATCAACCCAATATCTTCCTCTTTCTATATCTCTGGATCTACTGTTCATTTTCATGTGCGGTTTTCACTGAAGGTAATCTCGGCTCAGACATTTCTTCATCACATGCTCAGTTTAAATTGCCCCGAGAGTGTGAAAACCTATCACAACATATTTCGACACGAAGAATATGCCAGAAGCTATTGTGCAATAATAGAGGTACCTGGAATATTCCAATCATATGCAGCTTGCTTTCGTACCAGCAAGGCATCATACTAATTGAAATCCCTCCTGTAAGCACATTTTGAAGCACTAAGGCAGAAGACAGGTTAAACTTTGCCGTCTGTGGACAATTGGCTTCCAGATCACTAACATTATCCCGCGCTTGCTATAAGTTTTCATGAATTTCAATGCCTAAACAGCACATTCCAACTAAGTAGGTTGCAATTTACATCTCCCCAGGGTGTCATTTCTGTCTGTAGAGAGATGGATATTTTATTCCAGATAAAATCACAAATATCTGCCTGTCTGTCAGTTATCTGCATCTCCTATAGCAGGTTTACACTATTATGGCTTGTAAATTTATTCCGATGTCTTGTTGTGATCAAAAATAAAATAAATAAATAAAATATATTATATATTACCCATATTGGTAGAAATAGGAATTTGTGACTTATTGCACAAACTCTGAACCAGCCTGTTATTTCATCCTACCATCTTCCATACTATCAAATTATTATTCTCTGTGCCTGTTTGCTGATACGCTCATCAGATCAAGTGTGCTCAACCTTAAAGTGGTATTTAACCACTTGCCGAGCGCCCGACACAGTTTTACTGCGGCAGGCTGGCTCGGCTGCGCCAACTGACGTAGTACTACTTTGTGCTGGGGGGCAAGCGCTCCCGCCCCCACTAGGCAGCGAGGATGCCAATGCATGGGACCAGCGGCCGCGAATGCCGCCGTCCACCCGCGATCGTTCCCCGCTGAGAAAGAAGGACGGTCTGCTGTTGTAAACACACCTGACCGTTCTCTCTGAAAAGATCACAGAGCGCCAGAGATCCTCCTATATAGGATCACAGGTCTCTATGGTCATTTCACAAGCCCCTCAACCCCACAGTTAGTAAACACTCCCCTAGGCTCACATTTACCCCATTAATTACCCACTGGGTTAATCCCTTCCCTGCCAGTGTCATTATTACAGTAACAGTGCATATTTTTAGCACTGATTACTGTAGTAATTTCACTGGTCCCCCCAAAAGTGTCAAAAATGTCAGTTAGGGGTCCGATCTGTCCCCCGCAATGTCGCAGTCCCGCTAAAAATCGCTGATCGGCGCCATTACTAATAAAAAACACAAATAAGATAAATATGACATAAATCTTTCCCCTAGTTTGTAGATGCGATAACCTTTACACAAACCAACCAAAATACGCTTATTGCAATTTTTTTTTATTCTACCAAAAATATGTAGCAGAATACAAATTGGCCTAAAATGATGGAAAATTTTGATTTTAAGTTTTTTTGGGGGGGGGGGATGTTATATAGCAGAATGTGAAAATTTTTGTTATACAAATATTGTCTTTTTTTTTTTCAGAATTGTCGTTTTTGTTTATAGCAAAAAAAAAGAAAAAAAAATCGCACAGGTGATCAAATATGACCAAAAGAAAGCTCTATTTGTGGGGGAAAAAAAGACATAAATTTTATTTCAGTACAGTGTCGCACGACTGCGCAATTGTCCGTTAAATTAACGCAGTGCCGAATCACAAAAAATGGCCTGGTCATTAAGGGGGCAAATCCTTCCGGTTCAGAACTGGTTAACCCAAAACCAAAAATGTATTATATTGTCGCTTACCCATCATCAGATGTGGTGGCTGTATTAGTTTTCTTTTTTTGGCTTTTTCCCCTCTTTTTTCACCTGGTGATTTGGCCAGTAACACACCCTCTGTATTAGTAGGACACAGCTACGAAGGAACAACCACAGGAGGCACAAAAGACAGCAGCATTGCCAGTCTAGATACACTAACAAATTGAAGCCAAACCCAGGATCACACTTTATAATCATTTACAGCAAACTGTTTTTTTTTTTCCCTTTTGGGATAAAGGTTTTACGTGAAAAAAACAAAAGCTGACCATTTTGATCACCCCTGCCAGTGGTAAGTGGTTTGTCTCATTCATATAAACTGATGCATTCTGCTGGAGAGCTTGTGAAAAAACAACAGACTTACTGGTCAGATCACCATATGAAAATAGAAGTAAATTAAATAGTGTAATAAAGGAAAGGAATACAGCCATCACATCTAAGAATTGGTAAGCTGCAATATAATCAATAATTTAATATGGGTTTAATATTGCTTTAAGTGCAAATCACTTTGTTTACCTGTCAACGGATTCATAATTTTGAACAGTTTTTCTTGCGGTTGCACACATCTGTCACTCCACACAGGCCGGCACGTGATTATTCCTGATTTCGTTTTTGTAGCTTCCAATGTCATCTGTTTACTTCCAATCTGCTCACTGGACAATGATTGAACATTGTCTCCTCTGTCCATTGAGCAGGTATCAGGAAATCTGGCCCAGGAAGCAGCAGAGTGATCTTCCTAGCTGTTCAATGTGCCAAATAAATCCTTTGTCAGTTAAAATAATAAGCATTTATTTACGTGAACTGTGCCTTTAGCTGTTTTCCTGAAATTCCTCTTACCTAAAGCAAAACCTCCTTTTCTTCAGTTTTGCACAGAGTAGGGGATGGTAAAAGCACACGTGTCAAACACAAGGCCCCTTGGCCAAATTTGGCCTGCCAGGTCATTTCATGGGGCCCTGCAGCTTTGACACCTCCCTCGTCTCTGCTCCCACCTTGTCCCAGCAGTTGACAGCAGAGAGAAAGCCAGAAATCCTCCTAAAGATCCTGTGCCTCTCTGTGTAGCTCCAGCACCCCCTCATCTCTGCCTCCCCTTGTCTCAGTAGTCTCCAGCAGCTGACTCTAGCCCTCCTCCAGAACCTGCACTTTCTGCTTCCCAGCTCTGCCCCCAGCAGCAGCACTAGGAAAGAGGAGGGTGGAGCACTCTTGACTTCTGATGGCGGGGGGACTCAACTTCTAATGGTGGGGGGACTCTTGACTTCTGATGGCGGGGGGACTCTTGACTTCTGATGGTGGGGGGACTCTTGACTTCTGATGGCGGGGGGACTCTTGACTTCTGATGGCGGGGGGACTCTTGACTTCTGATGGCGGGGGGACTCTTGACTTCTGATGGCAGGGGGACTCTTGACTCCTGATGGCAGGGGGACTCTTGACTTCTAATGGCGGGGGGACTCGACTTCTAATGGCGGGGGGACTCTTGACTTCTGATGGCAGGGGGACTCTTGACTTCTGATGGCAGGGGGACTCTTGACTTCTGATGGCGGGGGGACTCTTGACTTCTGATGGCGGGGGGACTCTTGACTTCTGATGGCGGGGGGACTCTTGACTTCTGATGGCGGGGGGACTCTTGACTTCTGATGGCGGGGGGACTCTTGACTTCTGATGGCGGGGGGACTCTTGATTTGTGATGGCGGGGGGACTCTTGATTTCTGATGGCGGGGGGACTCTTGACTTCTGATGGCGGGGGGACTCTTGACTTCTGATGGCAGGGGGACTCTTGACTTCTGATGGAGATGGGACTCTTGACTTCTGATGGCGGGGGGACTCTTGACTTCTGATGGCGGGGGGACTCTTGACATCTGATGTAAGTCAGGGTGGGGTGCTCTAGACATCTAGTCTTACAGATACTACCAGCCCTTTGAGGCCAACCATAAAGCTGATGCAGCCTGCAATGAAATTGAGTTTGACACCCCTGGGTTCAAGGGTTAGTTCATGATGTAATTAAAATTCCATATGCATTACAGCTTATTTAAATGCTATCATTTTTATTTTTCAAGTTGCTTCTACTGTGGTCTCCTCCTCTCTGTTCTGTTGTTGGATGCGCAGCTCTAGCACCTCATGAACGAGCACTTGTACTTCCATGCATGCGCAGTCTGCTCTCACTCACAGAAAGCTGGGCTCAGTCACTGCTAAGATAGAGCACGCTGCACATGCATGGTTAGGTAAGCTGAGTTATTGTAGATAAGTGCTCCTTCTTGAGGTGCTGGGGCCGCATAATGACAGCATCCAACAGTCAGTCCATCCTGTCATCTACACAGGATGGAGAAGGGCAGCCCCTGTGTTTTTCCCCAGAAAACCTTTTAAGTTGCATGGGAGGTCAACATGTATAGAAGTGGTAACAGTCATGCAACGAGAGTGTGAATATAAGGGGCACACATTGCATAAGATGCTTTACTCACCTGTGTGTAGGATAGATTACATAAGACATGACCATGATCGGTATTCAGTGAAAAAAACTGAACAACACATGGTGGTTTGATGTACCTTAGCTCCAATCCCAAAGCCAACTGCTTCAAACCTTGCATTAGAAATGTCTCAGTCTCGGTTCACGTTGGTGCGATGCGGGAACCCCGCAAATCCACTGTCGGTTACCGCATCGCACCCGACTCACAGGCAGTTCACACTGCCATATACGAACTGCTGGGGGTGTCAATACAAAGCTAACGACAGATTAGTTTGCATATCGCAGTGCGAACTGTCAGTTCGGACAGGAATCGGATCGCATAGGTGTGAACACCGATTCTGGTGCGGACCAAAAAAAGGGTCCTGTGCAACTTTAATCCGAATGCGATGCAAATTCAGCCATGCAATCTGTATTGCTGAATTCACATCGCACAGACATTGCATGTGATTTGCACAACAGTGCAGTGCGAATCACATGCGATGTCTGACATCGCATATGTGTGAACCGGCACTCAATTATAAATACAGTATAAAGTAAATGCTTACCTTTCGGGCAGATTCCAGCACAAGGCTTACACATTTTGATTCCATTTTCTTCTACTTCCATCTTGTTACTAGGACAAGCCCTCACACATGAACTGTCATCCACAACAAAGTTATCTAGAAATGGTGAAAATAAGTGTTTTTAGCTTTCATCAACATGCATCATATTTCCATATGGATGGTGACATTGGAAGAACAAATTTCTCTATCATTAACGTTATCATTAACTCTCACATACAATTGTGTAGAAGACATGGGATACAAGATTAAAAAACAAAAAAACGGTAAATTTTCTGCGTTAAAAAAATGAGTGAAAAATTAAATGAGTGTAATGCCTCGCACACATGTTCAGATAATCAGTCGACTTATCGTTCGCATTTTGTCGCATTATACTAATATCGAATTCAACAATGCATATAAACGTAGGATTTTTTTTGTACGATTCTGGAAAAGCTTCCTGGTTGGGTAGCTAACTATCAGATGGTGCAAAACAAAAACAATGGCAGCCAGGCTTTTTACGGGTTCTTTTAGTGCTTCTGATCATGCGCTGTCTTTGTCGATCGATTTTTAGCGGACGCACACTGTACTGATTAAACGATTGTCGTTCGCTAGGCTATTGTACAACAGAAGTTTTCCTGTTTGTCCCTTCGGATTTTGTTGGACAAACTGTCGTGATCGGCTGTCGAAAGCAGTGTACTAACGATCAGATTATCGTGCGATCAGGTTGAAAGTGAGTTTTATCGTACGATTATCTGAATGTGTGTACGGGGCATAAGAAGAAGCTGCTAGCACTGATCTATAGACAGGATCAAACAAGACAATTGGCACAATGTGCAGCGCTATCAATTTCTGATATAAACCAGTACCAAATATTGATGAAATAAACAATCATGAACTTATGTGCAAAAAAAACAGTCCTTGACCATATAATAGGAACAAAAAGTCCACAAAAGGTGCAAAAAAAGAGCCGTGAAAAAGTGATGATCCAAATAAACGAATAAAGTTCCGGTGATACAGTGCAACAACCAGAGTAGACCAAAAGTCCCAGCTGGAATAAGATGTCCCAGATAGCTCTTCCCAATGTGAGGTAGGAGGAGGTGGCACCCGTGAGAGAAAGGCTATATGAGCTGCTTACCATTTTGGCTGCAGGTGGTTGGCAACCACCCACGCAAGTGGGAATCTAGCCAAAATCGCACCACACCAAAAGTAGTGTGTGCACTACTTTTGGAAATGCACTACAACCGAAGCACATGGTACTTTTATGTGGGCAAACACACTGCATTTGCGACCTGCACTTGGGGTCTCATTAATATTGCACTGATACCCACTGTAGATCGCAAGGGCAATGCACGCTGAATGTATACAGGAAACGCAGGTTTTCTGCACCGTGTTCTAATGTAAGCAGACCCTTTATGCTGTTTTAAAAAAAATATAATGTAAGAACATATGCTAAAGCCATGGAAGAGTCTTTATTAGGTTAATGTATAGGCTCCTGAAAAATGTTGCTCCTTGCTTGCGGTTATTCTCTTCTTTGACAGTTATCTAGTAAATCTAGCCAAAATCGCACCGCACCAAAAGAAGTACATGCACTACTTTTTGGAAACGCACTACAACCGGATCGCATGGTACTTTTATGTGGGCAAACACACTGTATTTGCGACCTGCACTTGGGGTCCTTAATATTGCACTGATACCCACTGTAGATCGCACGGGCAGTGCACGCTGAATTCTACACCGTGTTCTAATGTAAGCAGACCCTTTATGCTGTTTTAAAAAAATATATAACGCAAAAAGATATGCTAAAGCCACCAATCAGAAATATTCGTGCACCATTACACCAAAGTGTGATATGCTCAAATCTACTTGATTACATTATTATTATTATAAAATAACTTTTCCCATAACAAGATTTCAATAAACTTACGTGGACATTTGTTCACACAGAATGCTCCATAGGTGTACTTGGCTTTAGGATTTTGCTCAAGTTGAAAGGCAGTTGGATTATATATATTAGGCTGTGGACACTGGGTGACACAAGATCCGCTGTCATTAAATTTCAGGCAGGCCTGAAAAGAGAGAACAGGTCGAGAATGGTAATTGTTTACTATTTCAGCCATCAAGATGCATTGGGAAATGCGCTCAATACTTTCACTAAAGTTAAAAAAAAAAAAAAGTCTACCAGTTAATTTCCCTCGCTGTAACATACTCAGTGCCTATCAATTCCCCAGCGTGTCTGTGTCCCCAGCAAACTTCAGATCCAGTCCAGCCACCCCCAGGTTTGGTTGACAGAAGGAACATAAAGTCTTTGCATTGAAAATGAGAAGGGAGGCTATACTGCTGCCAAATGTCCTTTATGGAAAATGTTCTAAAAAGTTCTATTTATTCCATTTATAAAAAAGCAGCAAGCAAAAATAAATATTTTGATGACAGTAGTTGACAGCAGCAGGCTGAGAAGTAGTGCTGGTGACAGCAGTTAATAGCGGATGCTGCCTATATTTCCACTGAACACCCTAATGATCTGTACTTCGGAGGGTTGGCCCGCTGCTCTCCTACGCCACCCGTTTAAATTCCAGCTGGGGAATCGAAACTACCAATTAGGGAGCAGGGCTGACATTCATTTCTATTGAATCTGCACAGGGGGAGGTTATCATTTCTACAAGAGAGAAAGTAGGTCTGATGTCTCCTGGGGGACGTCACCCTCCCACCCTCCATGGAAGAGTCTTTGTTAGGTTAATGTATAGGCTCCTGTAAAACTTTGCTCCTTGCTTGCCGTTATTCTCTTCTTTGGCAGTTATCTTTTTTTTTATTTTTATTAACAGGCAGGAATGAATACATATAGGTAGGGAATGCAAATATCAAGTGAAGGAATGTACCTTTTTTTAAGGACAAGCACAAATATAGCAATAATGTGCTGGCTTGGGTTCCCGTACTGTCCGATCAAAAATTCTGAACTGGCTAACACAGCAATTTAGGTTTTTTCCTGTCACTGTGTGATCCTGAGCACTGTCAGAACATCTCTAACCCTCTGCTTATAAAATAATCATAGCACATCTTGTCTGAAAATGGAGCGTCCTTGTGTGTTTTCAGACTGAGTTTCAGATTTACCAAGTGATAATAATCTGGAGGCAGATTGTATATGAGAATGGGTAGTCGGTAAAGTGTTGTAATGTGCACAGAATGTCAAATAGTTATATTCAGTAGGGCCATTTACAGATTATGGAGGAGCAGCTCTTTTGTTTTTCTTTCTTAAAGATAGATTTTACACTTTCATATATTAGGGTTGATTTTGCCAAAAGAGTAGATGATGTTCACTGTGTCAATGTATTAAGTGAGCATTTCCTTTTTTTTTTTAAAGAACAAACGTCTCATACTTACCTGCTCTGTGCAGTGGTTTTGCACAGAGCAGCCCTGATCCTCCTCTTCTTGGGTCCCTCACCAGCGCTCCTAGCCCCCACCCCTACTGAGTTCCCATAGCAAGCTGCTTGCTCTGGGGGCACTCATGCATGCTCGCTCCTAAAGCCTCGTACACACGCACCGATTGTTGGCCGTGAATTTTCGGCCAACGCCCGATCGTCCGATTGTCGGCTTGTTAGTATGATGCTTCCGACAACCGACTGCGACTTTTCGGCAAAACAAAATCTGGTGTGCATGCTATAAAATTTTTGTTGGCCGTCAACAGAACGGCCGATTGTTCGTCAGTCAGTACAGATTTCAGCAGACAAAAATCTGATGAGCAAGACTGGGCATGCTCAGAGAAGAAAAAACAAACGGAAAGTAAACCATCACATGACATCACTTCTGCAGTTGGTTGTTGTTGGCCGAAAAAATTTGTGTGCAGTCTAGAGCACATTTCAACCAACACAATAACACTGGACAAAAGACGGCCGATCGGTCGGCCAACAATCGGTGCGTGTGTACGAGGCATAAGCCATCTCTCTGTGTCTATGAGACACACAGAGCATGGCTTGGCTCCCTTCTCATTGACTGTGATTGACAGCAGCAGGAACCAATGGCTCCCATTGATGTTTCTCAGCCAATGCAGAGGCAGAGACCCAGGAGAGCTCTGGGAACTGCTGGGAACTGTTTGGGGATGGCCCCTTCCTGTTCCAACATGACTGCGTACCAGTGCACAAAGCAAGGTCCATAAAGACATGAATGAGCGGGTTTGGGGGTGGAAGAACTTGACTGGCCTGCACAGAGCGAAGACTGCAAGCCAGGCTTTCTCATCCAACATCAGTGCCTGACCTCACAAATGCGCTTTTGGAAGAATGGTCAAACATTCCCATAGACACACTCCTAAACCTTGTGGACAGCCTTCCCAGTAGAGTTGAAGCTGTTATAGCTGCAAAGGGTGGGCCAACTCAATATTGAACCCTACGGGGTAAGACTGGGATGCCATTAAAATTCATGTGCGTGAAAAGGCAGGCGTCCCAATACTTTTGACAATATAGTGTATACACAGCCTGGAAATAGACTACATAACTTGTTGCGTGGTCAAAAATGAAGTTATTCTGCGTAGGTGTTGTGCTGAGTCATATCAGTCCTTTCACTGATTACTAAGTACAGATTTCACACAGCTATACTATCAAATCCCTCTGTTGTCAGTGCAAACTATCACAAATTTCATTGGCTCAGGGCTTCCTGCATGTTACTGGTGAATTCAGTACATATAACTTTACAATGCTTTTTAACACTGGGAAATTCACTGTTATGTTTCCTTCATATTACAGATTTATCTAACTTAACATGATCAAACCCACTTTTTAAAGGATGCTAAAAATGTTTTATGAAGCAGGTGGTGGGGATTTGGAGGCAAAGCAAAATGGTAATTTTTAAATCTGCAAAGTGTTCTTGTGAAAGCCCTAAATCATATGCATTAGCACATAGATATGTTCAATTTCTTATTTGTAAAACTTCTAAAATCTGCCAGGGCTAATGCAGGCTGATGGGTAATACAGGCTGAAATTGGAGAAATATATGAAAGAGCTAAACGAGCATTTATGTTTGGAGACAAAATGCATGAAGATGGAGAATCAGTAGGCATATTAAATCAGCATATTAAATCAAGGGTGAGAAGGGTTGTGGAGGGTAGAAAGTGAAATGACAGGCAACATACAAAACAGTCAGTGTCTTTAGTTCCAGAGCAGCCTCCAGCACATTCCCGGTGACAGCAATTGCTCACGTAAGGTCCATAGCAGCGGCCATCACACTGTTCAGCGCACACAATCTTCGTCACTAGGGAAGAGAATGACAGAATTCATTACAGTGCAGTTTTACTACTTTCAAACATGTCAATCGAGTTGTATGACCTCAGGCTTATTTAATATAGCAAAGAGTAATGTGCAAAGTGTAACAACCCATATCCACCAATCAGAAATAATCTTTCAGTTCACTTCAGTAAACTCAAATGGATCGCTGCACATCCTCATTGTTTGCTGCAATACCTTATTAAATAAAGACACAACTCATATACTGTATACAAACAGTAGATAGATAGATAGATAGATAGATAGATAGATAGATAGATAGATAGATAGATAGATAGATAGATAGATAGATAGATAGATAGATAGATAGATAGATAGATAGATAGATAGATAGATAGATAGATAGATAGATAGATAGATAGATAGATAGATAGATAGATAGATAGATAGATAGATACAGTGGGTACGGAAAGTATTCAGACCCCCTTAAATTTTTCACTCTTTGTTATATTGCAGCCATTTGCTAAAATCATTTAGGTTCATTCTTCTTCCTCATGAATGTACACATAGCACCCCATACTGACAGAAAAACACAGAATTGTTGACATTGTTGCAGATTTATTAAAAAAGAAAAACTGAAATATCACATGGTCCTAAGTATTCAGACCCTTTGCTCAGTATTTAGTAGAAGCCCCCTTTTGATCTAATACAGCCAGGAGTCTTTTTGGGAAAGATGCAACAAGTCTTTCACACCTGGATTTGGGGATCCTCTGCCATTCCTCCTTGCAGATCCTCTCCAGTTCTGTCAGGTTGGATGGTAAACGTTGGTGGACAGCCATTTTTAGGTCTCTCCAGAGATGCTCAATTGGGTTTAAGTCAGGGCTCTGGCTGGGCCATTCAAGAACAGTCACGGAGTTGTTGTGAAGCCACTCCTTCGTTATTTTAGCTGTGTGCTTAGGGTCATTGTCTTGTTGGAAGGTAAACCTTCGGCCCAGTCTGAGGTCCAGAGCTCTCTGGAGAAGGTTTTTGTCCCGGATATCCCTGTACTTGGCCGCATTCATCTTTCCTTCGATTGCAACCAGTCGTCCTGTCCCTGCAGCTGAAAAACACCCCCACAGCATGATGCTGCCACCACCATGCTTCACTGTTGGGACTGTATTGGACAGGTGATGAGCAGTGCCTGGTTTTCTCCACACATACCGCTTAGAATTAAGGCCAAAAAGTTCTATTTTGGTCTCATCAGACCAGAGAATCTTATTTCTCACCATCTTGGAGTCCTTCAGGTGTTTTTTAGCAAACTCCATGCGGGCTTTCTTGTGTCTTACACTGAGGAGAGGCTTCCGTCGGGCCACTCTGCCATAAAGCCCCGACTGGTGGAGGGCTGCAGTGATGGTTGACTTTCTACAACTTTCTCCCATCTCCTGACTGCATCTCTGGAGCTCAGCGACAGGGATCTTTGGGCTCTTCTTTACCTCTCTCACCAAGGCTCTTCTCCCCCGATAGCTCAGTTTGGCCGGACGCCCAGCTCTAGGAAGGGTTCTGGTCGTCCCAAACGTCTTCCATTTGAGGATTATGGAGGCCACTGTGCTCTTAGGAACCTTAAGTGCAGCAGAAATCTTTTTGTAACCTTGGCCAGATCTGTTAAATATATGAGTGTCACAGCAAAGGGTCTGAATACTTAGGACCATGTGATATTTCAGTTTTTCTTTTTTAATAAATCTGCAACAATGTCAACAATTCTGTGTTTTTCTGTCAGTATGGGGTGCTATGTGTACATTCATGAGGAAGAAGAATGAACTTAAATGATTTTAGCAAATGGCTGCAATATAACAAAGAGTGAAAAATTTAAGGGGGTCTGAATACTTTCCGTACCCACTGTAGATAGATAGATAGATAGATAGATAGATAGATAGATAGATAGATAGATAGATAGATAGATAGATAGATAGATAGATAGATAGATAGATAGATAGATAGATAGATAGATAGATAGATAGATAGATAGATAGATAGAGAAAGAGAGAGAGAGATTATTACTAAAAGTCTTGGGACGCCTGCCTTTATACACACAGGAAATTTAGTGGCATCCCAGTCTTAGTCAATAGGGTTCAATATTGAGTTGGCCCACCCTTTGCAGCTATAACAGCTTCAACTCTTCTGGGAAGGCTGTCCACAAGGTTTAGGAGTGTGTCTATGGGAATGTTTGATGAGCTCATTCACGTCTTAATAGACTTTGCTTTGTGCGCTGGTCCAAATCATTTGGTGGAGGGGGGATTATGGTGTGGGGTTATTTTTCGGGGGTTGGGCTTGGCCCCTTAGTGAAAGGAACTCTTAAGGCGTCAGCATACCAAGACAATCTGGACAATTTCATGCTCCCAACTTTGTGGGAACAGTGTGGGAACAGTAATCGAAAGCATACAGTATTTTAACAGATGTAGAATTTTGAAACAGTCTAACTTGAGTGGCAGCCAACGTCCCTGGGACTTGCTTGAAAACATTTGTTGATCAGCAACTACAGCCACTGATCAGTGTATTTTGACAGCAGTTAAAAACAGTCAAAATACAGTAAAATGGGGGGGATTCCATACTTGCCAACTGTCCCGTTTTTGCCAGGACAGTACCGGCAAATAGGAGCCTGTCCTGGGTAATTGACATTGTCCCGGCAATGTACTTATTTACACTTTGCACTTTATTTATTTACATATTACATTTTTTGTATGGTCACCTCTGAGCACATTTGACACTTTAGAATTGCAGGGAATTGTGATGAGAATTTTAAACTTTAGGCAGAAGTAGTGCAGCTGAATGGGAGAATTATTCCAACTCTGCTACTTTGGCCTCAAGTTTAAAATTCCCTTTTCAATTTCCTGTAATTCTCTCTTTATTGAGTAGACCCTATAATAATCTGATGATAAGTAGGTGGAGATTAATTATGTGGAGTGGGTGAAGCTTCAGGGAAGTGGGTGTGGTAAGTAATTGATAGCTGCGCTGCAAAGTGTCCCTGGAAATGTTTTTCAAATGTTGGCAACTATGGAATTCCTCCATCCACTTTGTGTGTGTCAATGGACTAACTGGCTATGGCCAGCTTTAAGGGGCAATATGTGCTGGAAAATATTGTAAAGAGAATGACAGCAGACAATATGTGCAGGAGAGACATAGTGCCTACTGTTATACACTCTATGTGCTGGAATATGTAGTGGACATTATGTGCAGCAGAAAGTGCAGAGGGTGGGTGTGGCAGGTGGAGGTTTGTTCAGGAAAGAAGTGTGGAGGACATGAGAAGGACAGCATGTGTAAGAGAGTAGTGCAGAGGGTGTGAGTGGGTTTGTACGTGCAGGAGAGGAGTGTGAAAGGCATTACAGGAGGCAGTGTGTGCAGGAGAGGAGTGTGGAGGGTCTCACAGGAGGCAGTACGTGTAGGAGAGGAGTGTGGAAGGTATGACGGGAGGCAGTACATGCAGGAGAGGAGTGTGGAAGGTATGACAGGAGGCAGTATGTGCAGGAGAGGAGTGTGGAGGGTATGACAGGAGGCAGTTCGTGCAAGAGAAGAGTGTGGAGGGTATGACAGAAGGCAGTATGTGCAGGAGAGGAGAGTGGAAGGCATGACAGGAGGCAGTACGTGCAGGAGAGGAGTGTGGAAGGTATGACAGAAGGCAGTACATGCAGGAGAGAAGCGTGGAAGGTGTGACAGGAGGCAGTACACGCAGGAGAGGAGTGTGGAAGATATGACAGAAGGCAGTACGTGCAGGAGAGGAGTGTGCAAGGTATGACAGGAGGCAGTATATGCAGGAGAGGAGTGTGGAAGGTATGACAGGAGACAGTACATGCAGGAGAGGAGCGTGGAAGGTGTGACAGGAGGCAGTACACGCAGGAGAGGAGTGTGGAAGATATGACAGAAGGCAGTACGTGCAGGAGAGGAGTGTGCAAGGTATGACAGGAGGCAGTATGTGCAGGAGAGGAGTGTGGAAGGTATGACAGGAGGCAGTACATGCCGGAGAGGAGTGTGAAAGGCTTGACAAGAGGCAGTACATGCAGGAGAGGAGTGTGGAGGGTCTCACAGGAGGCAGTATGTGCAGGAGGGGAGTGTGGAAGGTATGACAGGAGGCAGTACATGCCGGAGAGGAGTGTGAAAGGCTTGACAGGAGGCAGTATGTGCAGGAGAGGAGTGTGGAGGGTCTCACAGGAGGCAGTATGTGCAGGAGGGGAGTGTGGAAGGACATGACAGGAGGCAGTACGTGCAGGAGAGGAGTGTGGAAGGTATGACAGGAGGCAGTACATGCAGGAGATGTGCGTGGAAGGTATGACAGGAGACAATATGTGCAGTAGAGGAGTGTGGAAGGGCATGACAGGAGGCAGTACATGCAGGAGAGGAGTGTGGAAGGTGTGACAGAAGGCAGTACATGCAGGAGAGGAGCGTGGAAGGTATGACAGGAGGCAGTACATGCAGGAGAGGATTGTGGAAGGTATGACAGGAGGCAGTACGTGCAGGGGAGGAGTGTGGAAGGTATGACAGGAGGCAGTATGTGCAGGAGAGGATTGTGGAAGGTATGACAGGAGGCAGTATGTACAGGAGAGGAGCGTGGAGGGTATGACAGAAGGCAGGACGTGCAGGAGAGGAGTGTGGAAGGTATGACAGGAGGCAGTATGTGCAGGAGAGGATTGTGGAAGGTATGACAGGAGGCAGTATGTGCAGGAGAGGATTGTGGAAGGTATGACAGGAGGCAGTACGTATAGGAGAGGAGTGTGGAAGGTATGACAGGAGGCAGTATGTGCAGGAGAGGAGTGTGGAAGGTATGACAGGAGGCAGTATGTGCAGGAGAGGAGTGCGGAAGGAATGACAGAAGGTAGTACGTACAGGAGATGAGTGTGAAGGGCATGATAGGAGGCAGTATGTGCAGGAGAAGAGTGTGGAAGATATGACTTGGGAAGGCATGTTCAGGTGAGGCGTGTGAATGATATGACTGCAGTGTGAATGTGCAAATGTGCAGAGGCATGAGTGTAGGGCATGATGAGGGAAATATGTGCAGAGGAGGAGCATGTAGGGCATGATGAGGGAAATATGTGCAGAAGAGGAGTTGGAGGATCTGACAACCAGCAGAACGATTTTTCTTTTGACAAATAGTGTTTACTAATCTTTCCAAAATTAGAAAAAAATCATTAAAGAAGAATTCCAGCTATGGATATTTCATATAAAGTTACATTGGTCTAGCTGGGACCAATATTAATAATAGTATTATTATTATTATACAGGATTTATATAGCACCGACAGTTTAGGCAGAGTTTTACAACTTTAGGATAGACAGTACAACTACAATACACTTTAATACAGTAGGAATCAGAGGGACCTGCTCATTGGAGCTTACGATTTAAGAGATACATAATATTGATTCAATCTTGAAAGAAAATTACAATAAGTGCCGGTTCACACTGAAGTGGCACGACTTTCGGGGCGACCTGTGAAGTCGCGTGCACCGCGACTTCGGCACGACTTGCACGGACTTCATAAAATTAATGTCTATGCAAGTCGCTCCGGGTCGCCCAGAAGTAGTACAGGACCCTTTTTCTCAGTCGGAGCGACTTGTGTCGCTCCTATTAGAACCGTTCCTTTACTACACTATGGGATGCGACGGTGCGGGACTTGTCAGGCTGACCAAGTCACCTGACAAGTCGGACTAGTGTGAATGGACACTAAAGCTTTCCTAAATTGTTTACAAAAAATAGAAAAATAAATCAACTCAAAGAAACAAAACATTGTGCATTAAAGACCATAAAGTATAGAGAAAATACTGTATTAATATAATGTGCCCAATACCAACTTAAAGTACATAAACCATAGATATCAGGTAGAGTTTGTCTCTTAAAAGCTCCTCCACTTTCATCTGCCAGTTTATAAAAAGTTTTGGTGCAACCTACGTACTTGTAATGTACAGTACTGATGGTCATCTCCACCTAGCGGCTGACATGCACACTACACACTAGTTCAATGTTATTTCACTAAAGAGTGCACACGGGAAACCTCCAGAAGTCTGCGAGGTGGGGTCCAAGGTTTCAACTGCCTAGGGGCCTTCACATAGTTTAACCCAGCACTGGGGCCAGCATGCCATTTACACAGTGTTTGTCTCAAGGGCTGTATTTACATAATGGCACTTGTGGGCCACCACCTAAGGCAGGCGATTAATAGAGGAGGCATCAGCAAGCCTCGAAAATGTACAGCAATATGATAACGCAAAGGCCAAATGGTTCAGGAACCAATAATTATTTTCCTCTTTCTTGTTTGGTGGTATGTGCAGTTAACAAAAGTAGGCCTGCCCATAATACAAAGTGCATGTGCTTGTGATAGTCCATTCTATCAGTAGTTTTTGAAAAAAAAAAAATTAAACAAAAGGTCGAGAATGTACAGAAGAGCATTATCATCTAGGTTAACCAAGGGTGGCATATTCTCTAAACTCACCCCTGGCTGTCTCCAGTGGAAGTTTCTTTCTATGTGATCTTGCCTCCTTAATGTTTAATGTTTGATCGGAGGTTGATTCCTTCTCTGACACACCAGGATGATCAGAAGTACAGCATAGTTGCCAACATTTAAAAAAAATTTCCAGGGACACTTTGCCACACAGCTATCAATTACCACACCCACTTCCCTGAAGCTCCGCCCACTATGCATAATTAATCTCGCCTACTTATCATCAGATTATAGAGTCTACTCAATATAGAGAGAATTACAGAAAATTAAAAAGGGAATTTCAAACTTAAGGCCACAGTAGCAGAGTTGGAATAAGTCTTCCATTCAGCTGCACTACTTCTGCGTAACATTTATGGGCAGCCTGATTAACAGGCGCTTCCAGGGACAATGTAAATTACCTGGGACAGGTTCCTATTTGCAGGGACTGTCCCAGGAAAAAAGGGACAGTTGGCAAGTATGGTACAGGATCTCATCACTGGACCTCTGTCTCTGACTAATTATTATCTCCACCCCTTTGAAGTACTTCCTCAACCTTATGGCACATCTTGTCTTCTCGACCACCTATGAAGCACTGTAGTATTAACCTCCCTTTCCTGTACATTCCACCTTCCTATTTTGTCTAAGCCTTCTGAACCTTTGTGCATATATAGAATAATGTCCAACTACTTTCACGGACCAGTGATCTAGCCTTCTAATGCTATTGGAACCTAAACAGGAATGGCAGCTATAGCCTGTGCAACTCATCCAGAATAATAATTAGCCTTGAGATGCCCCACAGCATGTTTTAGAACCTAGGCATCGGTGCTACAATGAAAATCACAGTTCTGCATCAATGAGCCTGGGGGAATCAACCCCATTTTCACTGAAATGTTTTTGTTATCTTTACATGGTGTCCACGCATTACACTGCTCCTGCTAGCGCCGGCCTGGTGGACAAATTAAATCGATAGAGACTTATGAACATGCAAAGTTATTAGCACAATACACAGATTTTAATTAAAGATGCTGCGATCCTGATTGATTTGGGATGCTGTTTCAGCTGTTTTCTTGCTTCTTGCACCAAAGACTTACTAGATTTTTCCCTATCCTAACTGGATATTAGCTGTACACTTTGCATTCTCTAAGAAATGAAGATAAAAAATATAACAGGTGCTGCCTGTACAGTATTCTACAAAAATCCCAGGCAGAAAATGCGCTGCATTGCATTATTTATGCAAATGTATGTGTAAGGATGCAAATATTCAGTTTAGGGTAGCCTGGATTAATTTATTTAAAAAAAAAAATAATATATAATATATAATATATATAATATACATAATAATACATAATATAATAATGTAAACACATCAGTCCGTCCTTCTCCCTGAGATGATCACAGAGACCATGCGATCCTGCTATATAGGATCACATGTCTCTATGGTCATCTCACAAGCCCAACCCCCCACCCCCCCCCCCCCAGTTAGAATCATTCCCCTAGGCTTACATTTAACCCCTTGATCACCAATAGTATTAACCTCTTCCCTGCCAATGGCATTATTACAGTAACAGTGCACATTTTTAGCACTGATTACTGTAGTAATGTCACTGATACCCCCAATAGTGTAAAAAATGTCAGTTAGGGGTCCGATCTGTCCACCAAAATGTCGCAGTCCCGCAAAAAATCGCAGATCGCCACCATTACTGGTAAAAAAAAAAAAACAATAAAAAATACATAAATCTTTCCTGTAGTTAGTAAACGCAATAACTTTTGCGAAAACCAATCAAAATACGCTTATTGCGATTTTTTTACCAAAAATATCTAGCAGAAAACAAATTGGCCTACAATTTTAAAAAAAATTTTGATTTTTACATTTTTTTTTTTTTGGAATGTTATATAGCAGAATGTGAAAAATATATATATATTTTTTTCAAAATTGTCGCTCTTTTTTTGTTTAAAGTGCAAATAATAAAAATCGTACAGGTGATCAAATACTTCCAAAAGAAAGCTCTACTTGTGGGGAAAAAAGGACGTAAATTTTGTTTGGGTACAGCGTCGCAAGACCGCGCATTTGTCTGTTAAATTAACGCAGTGCCGAATCGCAAAATAGGGCCTGGTCATTAAGCAGCAAAATCTGCCAGTCTTAAAGTGGTTAAAGAAGAGAAAAAAACAAACAAACACAGTGGCAGGCTGTACAGTGACTGGTCAATGTAATATCCAATCAGAGGCTATCAAAGCAATCAGATGCTTGGGAACTGAACCTCCTGCTTCCCGATCTTTAGTGCAGGACTCCTGGCTCTTGGTGCAGTCTACTCCCAGCACAAACACATATGGGGTCCCCCAGATAAAATATCCACTTCCATGAGGCCACATATATGTGTACAGTCAGGGGGAAGGGGTTTAACATATCAATTTCTAGTGGTAAAACATAATATATGGGTAAAACAATATGGTTGATGTCTTATCCATTCAAGCTAATCAGATGTTAGCTTCCTAACCTGCACTATAAAAAGTAGATACTGTAATCTGATTAGCTGCTTTTTGCAACTAAGACACCACTTTTCTCCGGCTTGTAGGAGTCAACTTAAAATATTAATGTGCAATAAAAACTGCAGTGGTATACATAAAAGTTAGAGTGTATTTGACCATCTACTTTTGTAAAACTAAAACTTAAAAATGTGATATTTATGATCATTAGCTTAGTTCTAAAATATACGCGTTTAACTGGGAATGCTAATATAGAAAAGACTCAATTGAAATATGGATATGTACTGTGAAATAGGATTTTTTATTTTTTGCTCTCTATCAAATGCATTTTCAACTGGAAAACGTTTCTGTTTTGGATGGATGTTGGAAGTTTAACCACTTCCCGCAAACTGACATATCTATATGTCAGTTTGAAGAAGTGGTTGTACCGGGGTGATGCCTGCGGCTGTAGGCGTCAAACTGGTACTGTTTTTTAGAGCCAGCGGTTGGCTTTCTGGTGATAACAACCGATGCGGCTCAGCAGCCACTTGGCCATTATCCCAGCGGGAGAGGACGTCCCCCCCTCCCGTCGCCTTTTGCTGCTCTGCCCGAGTCTCCCAACTGACGTCCACCGGCTGGTTAGAGTCCCGAATGAAGCTGGGTTCGGCTTGCATTGGATCTCTGATCAAGTAACCCGGAAGCGACGTCACAACGTCACTTCCGGTTTACTCGGCTGCTAATGGCGCAGATTTAAAAAAACTGACAGTGATAAAAAATGCAAATTTCAGTGTTTTGAATACATTAAAGTGCATTGGAGGGTCCCTCCATAAGGAGTACCTGTCACTGCTTATTACTGTCACAAGGCATGTTTACATGCCTTGTGACAGCAATAAAAATGATCAGGTTTTTTTCTTTTTAAGGAACAGTGTTAAAAATAAAAAATAAAATAAAATAAACAGGAAAAAAAAATGTAAACTGCCCCTGTCCCCATGAGCTCGCGCACCAAAGAAAACGCTCAAGTAAGCCGCGCTCGCAAATGTAAACAGTATTTAAATCACACATGTAAGGTATCACCGCAATCGTCAGAGCAAGAGCAATAATTTTAGAAGAAAGACCTTCTCTGTAACTCTAAACTGGTAACTGTTAACATTTTTTAAAGCGTCGCCTATGGAGATTTTTAAGTGCCGTAGTTTGTCGTCATTCCATGAGTGTGCTCAACTTTAAACCATAACATGTTAAGGTTACTATTTACTCAGCGTAACATCATCTTTAACAATATGCAAAAAATTGGGCTAATTTTAATGTTTCGTTTTTTTTTTTTATTCAATTAAATGTATTTTTTCCAAAAAAATTGCATTTGAAAGACTGCTGCACAAATACTGTGTGACAAAAAATATTTCAACGACAGCCATTTTATTCTCCAGTTTTTGCTAAAAAAATATACAGTATCTCACAAAAGTGAGTACACCCCTCACAGATTTGTAAATATTTTAATAAATCTTTTCATGTGACAACACTGAAGAAATTACACTTTGCTACAATGTAAAGTAGTGAGTGGACAGCTTGTTTAACAGTGTAAATTTGCTGTCCTCTCAAAATATTTCAACACACAGCCATTAATGTCTAAACTGCTGGCAACAAAAGTGAGTACACCCCTAAGTGAAAATGTCCAAATTGGGCCAATTAGCCATTTTCCATCCCAGGTATAATGTGACTCGTTAGTGTTACAATGTCTCAGGTGTGTATGGAGAGCAGGGGTGTTAAATTTGGTGTTATTACTCTCACTCTCTCATACTGGTCACTGGAAGTTCAACATGGCACCTCATGGCAAAGAACTCTCTGAGGATCTGAAAAAAAAGAAATGTTGCTTTACATAAAGATGGCCTCGGCTATAGGAAGATTGCCAAGGCCCTGAAACTGAGCTGCAGCACAGTGACCAAGACCATACAGCGGTTTAATAGGACAGTTTCCACTCAGACTAGGCCTTGCCGTGGTCAACCAAAGAAGTTGAGGGCACATGCTCAGTGTCATATCAAGAGGTTGTCTTTGGGAAATAGAGGTATGAGTCCTGCTAGCATTGCTGCAGAGGTTGAAGGGGTGGGGGGGGTCAGCCTGTCCGTGCTCAAACCATACGCTGCACACTGCATCAAATTGGTCTGCATGGCTGTCGTCCCAGAAGGAAGCCTCTTCTAAAGATGATGCACAAGAAAGCCCACAAACAGTTTGCTGAAAACAAGCAGACTAAGGACATGAATATATCGAACCATGTCCTGTGGTCTGATGAGACCAATATAAACTTATTTGGTTCAAATGGTGTCAAGCGTGTGTGGTGGCACTCAGGTGAGGATTACAAAGACAAGTGTGTCTTGCCTACAGTCAAGCATGGTGGTGGGAGTGTCGTGGTCTGGGGCTGCAGGAGTGCTGCTGGCACTGGGGAGCTACAGTTCATTGAGGGAACCATGAATGCCAACATGCACTGTGACACACTGAAGCAGAGCATGATCCCGTTCCTTCGGAGACTGGGCCGCAGGGCAGTATTCAAACATGATAATGACCCCAAACACACCTCCAAGATGACCACTGCCTTGCTAAAGAAGCTGAAGGTAAAGGTGATGGACTGGCCAAGCATGTCTCCAGACCTAAACCCTATAAGGCTTCTATGGGGCATCCTCAAATGGAAGGTGGAGGAGCGCAAGGTCTCTAGCATCCACCAGCTCTGTGATGTCATCATGGAGGAGTGGAAGAGGACTCCAATGGCAACCTGTGAAGCTCTGGTGAATTCCATGCCCAAGAGGGTTAAGGCAGTGCTGGCAATATGGTGGCCACACAAAATATTGACACTTTGGGCCCAATTTGGACATTTGCATTGTTGCCAGCGGTTTAGACATTAATGATTGTGTGTTGAGTTATTTTGAGGGAGCAGCAGATTTAGACTTTTATACAAGCTATACACTCACTACTTTACATTGTAGCAAAGTGTAATTTCTTCAGTGTTGTAACATAGAAAAAATATAATAAAATATTTACAAAAATGTGAGGGGGGGTACTCACTTTTGTGAGATACTGTATATAATGTTTGGGAGTTCTAAGTAATTTTCTAGCAAACAATACTGATTTTAACTTGTAAACAACAATTGTGAAAAATAGGCTTGGTCCTGAATTGGTTAAATCATCCATCACCTCCTAAAAAATACTGGGGGACCT